>NC_092335.1:576189642-576516428 GCF_046630445.1 Rutidosis leptorrhynchoides
ATTAATATAATATAAAAAAGTCGTTTAAATGCATAAAATTTGGGCAACACCATGAACAATCTACGTGCTACCAACACACGCGTTGGGAAAGGGTATTATTGTCGCCAAACACGCCACGCTACGACGTGTTGGTTGATTTTTTCGTCCGAAAATGACGCGTTACAAGTAGTCTTATGTGGTAAGTGACCCAACACTATACACATTCAAAAGTTATAATATTTTATTTTTTGTAATGATACCGCAACCCGCATGCGCACCCCATATGTATGCGGGCACCCGCTAGGGTGCGTATGCATGTGCTCATGTGCGTTATGCGGTATGCGGATTCGTACCTAATGCCTTTGTTCCCGGTACAACAATTACTTGACTATCAAGTAAATATCTTTTCCATAATTACATCCGTGATTCGGGGGAGTTTGTTATGGAAAGGATTGCCTTTATCTCGGATGGTTCCAGAATTAGGGTTTGCCTATATATACAAACCCTAACTATCATTCTAGAGATCATCACCTTACGTAACAACATCATCTAGCATCTTCTCAAGGTTAACAGGTTAGTTTCTTGATTAACTAGCACCTACAACCTTATTTGGGGCCTTCTAATCGACGATCGTCATTAAAAGGTGGACTTAATCACTTGACCACCCCGCCGACATCATCATGTCGGCCGGGGTTATTCACGGTAGCCGAACCGGAGTGCCTCGTTCTAAGATCCTTAAACCCCACTAACGTATTGAGCAGGCATGTTAAACCTTATGGTTAAAATATGCATGATCAAGTGGTGCTTTCATTGAGAGCCGAATTAGTTCAAGACTGTTTAATTGCTTTCTCTTTTAAAAGGTTTTGAATTATAAGGCTTATTGTTCACGAAATTTTTTGAATTTTTTCTTTTAACAGTATCATGACTTCCGGGGACTCGTCGGAACGTACTCAAACGGATAATCAAAACACACCATCTAGCAGTCAGCATACGCAGGCTATGACTACGGGGGCGGGATACGCGCCATATCTTCCACCTGTATCCGGCGAGCCTTTTCAGATGTATAAGCCGATATATCCAGATGGGATTACACCGCCAAGGGCAAACTCGCCAGTTACAACCACGCGGTTGGATTTTTCCGCAGTGGATCCAAGGGTCATCTTGGTAGGCACTAGCGGTGAAACAGTAGGCCCGCACGTAGTATGCTGCGGCCAGGTACCTATTTATAGTACCACGGTTTCAATCCCTCTGCAGACGCAGAGTGTTCAGCAGAATTCATCGTTTACAGCGTTGCAACCTTGGCAACCACCGCATCCAATTTCGCAGTTTTTGACTCCTGCGGATGCGCAGGCATTACTTAATAGTTGGGGGTTCGGTGTCATTCCGGATGCCAATTCTCATTGGACGCCGATAACCGCAGAACAGCAAAGCACTGAGCATACGGTTGGGCTTATAGCGGCATATCCTCAGGTCTCGCAGGCATTTGCGCCACAGGTTTCGGCACCTTTTCAGATACCCGTATACTCTGCATTGGCAAGCCTGCCTTCTTTTCTAAATCAGCCTTGGTTGTATCCGCAGACGCCAGGGCAGCCCTGACAAAATATTCAGGGGCAGGCGAATCTCGCAAGCCAATTTATGCAGGCAGCACCTCCTGACATGGTCCACCTATTTTCACAACCTGATTTTGTTCAGGATATGATGAGGCGTTTCTTCGCAGGGCTCAAAGGTGACCCTGTTAAACCACCTTTTGAGCTACCAACTACTTTTGATAAGTTTCCTCCGCATATAACTCCATATCCGTTTCCATCTGCGCCAAAGATACCTCATACGTTGGGTACTTACAATGGCTTAACTGATCCAGATGACTTCTTACAGCATTTTGAAGGCGCAATGCGCACTCAAGGTTGGGTGGATCCGGTTGCGTGTCAGATATTTCCGATGACACTGCAGGGTATTGCTCGTGAATGATTTAATAAACTGCCGGCGGGTAGTATAGCCGGGTTTATGGATCTGCGGACGAAATTCTTGCTGCAATATCAGAATCAGAGGCTACGCAAACGCACTCATATCGAATGTCATGATATTGTGCAGAAATCCAAGGAATCTTTGGGTGAATTTCTCACAAGATATACTAATGAGTGTCTGCGCATACTAGATCTCAAGCCAGAGCAACAGATTTCCGGACTCATACATGGTATAAACTCAGAACGTCATCCAACACTGGTAAGGCGTCTGCGCCATACGGTCCCAACAACTTATGCGGAAGCGCTTAATGAATGCCATGACTATATGCGGAGTGGCGAAGATAATGATATTCCAACAGCTAGTTCACGCAACGAGATGATGATCGTTCGCGTGATCAGAATCGTGGCAACAACTCTCGCGGAAGGTATCCTAGCGGTTGATGTGCAACGAGGTGTATATAAAATAGTTATTAATTTTAGCAGAAAATACTATTAAATACGATACAATTTTACACAAGATATTTATTTATTTATAGAATGGATATACTTAAACCTTGCTACAACACTTATAGGCAGTGTACCTAATCGTACAGTAGTGTAGTTTTTAGTAAGTCCGGTTCGTTCCACAGGGAAATCTTTAAACAAAGCTCAACGCTATATTAGTTTACTTTTATAAAAATACAAACATATATATAAGTAATATTATTATTATAAAGGGGAGTTTTTACCGTTTAATGACCGGTTTGTCGATTTTAAGACTTTAGTCGCAGTTAAAACCTAATGTAAAATATAAAATAAATACAAGACTTAAATTAAAGCGTAAAGTAAATAACGATAATGAAATTGCAAATAATAAAAATGCGATAAAATAAAATTGCGATAATTAAAAAGTACGATAATTAAAAGTGCGATTAAATAACAAATAATAAAAGTGCGATAATTAGAAGTGCAATTAAATATAAAATAAAGGAAATTAAATATGAAATAAAAGAATTATGCTTATTTAAACTTCCGTAATCATGATGTTTGACGTGTTGATTTTAATTATATGCCCATGGGTTAATTGTCCTTTGTCCTGGATTATTCAATATGTCCGTCTGGTTTTTGTCCATAACAGTTCATCAGTCATAAATATAAATTGCAAGTGTCCTTGTCAAATTATTATTATACCCGAAGTTAAATATTCCAACTAATTGGGGATTCGAATTGTAACAAGGTTTTAATACTTTGTTTAATGAATACACCAGGTTATCGACTGCGTGTAAACCAAGGTTTTACTACTTTGTTAACAATTACACCAATTACCCTTGAATGTAATTTCACCCCTGTTTTGATTATTCTAGTGGCTATTAATCCATTCCCGTGTCCGGTTAAATGAACGATTATTCGTACATATAAATACCCCGCCCATCGTGTCCGATCGAGTGTATATGGTAATTTATAGGGACGCCCAATTGTAAATCTTTATATTAACATTAACAAACTTTCATTTAGTTAAACAAATATAAAGCCCATTAATAGCCCATAGTCTAATTTCCACAAGTGTCGTTCTTTTATCCAAACCCCAATTATGGTACAAAGCCCAATTACCCAATTTTAGTAATTAGCCCAACATCATGATTACTTCGTTTTAAATAAGCATAATAATAACTTAGCTACGAGACATTAATATAAAAAGGTTGAACATAACTTACAATGATTAAAAATAGCGTAGCGTTACACGGACAGAATTTCGACTTACACCCTTACAACATTCGCTAACATACCCTTATTATTAGAATTAAAATTAAAATTAAAATATAAATTATATATATATATATAAGTTTTACGTATGAAGAGGAAGAAAAAAGATGATGAAATTTGATCAGAATTCGGTTGGCTTTATAGCCAGAGTTGAAAATTGGGGCTCCGCGACTCGCGGCAAAATGCCCTTAAAACTCCGCGAGTCGCGGAGATGTATTTACAGCTCACACCCTTGGAGTTTCTTGCTGCCGACGGTTTTTAATATATATATATAATATATATATAATTAATATAATTAATTATATATTATATTATATTTATATACATAGTTAACTTGTAATTTTTAGTCCGTTGCGTCGAGCGTTAAGAGTTGACTCTAGTCCCGGTTCCGGATTTTCGAACGTCCTCGCGTACAATTTAATATCTTGTACTTTGCGTTTTGAATCTTGTACTTCTGTAATTTCGAGACGTTTCTTATCAATAATTGGAACCTTTTTGATTGTCTTTTGTTCTTTTGAGCTTTTTGGTCGTTTGCGTCTTCAATTCGTCGAATCTGTCTTTTGTCTTCACCTTTTATTATTTAAACGAATATCACTTGTAAATAGAACAATTGCAACTAAAAGCTTGTCTTTCTTGAGGAATAATGCTATGAAATATATGTTCGTTTTTAGCATTATCAAATATTCCCACACTTGAGCGTTGCTTGTCCTCAAGCAATATTGTCTTGAAATACTAGAATCACTTCTTTATTCTTCACACTTTGTACATCAGTGATTTCTATACGGCGGTATAAACTATGGTAGTAACGATTTGGTTTACAGTCCCACATGACTATAAAAATTTAGATCCATTAAGGAAATTGGATCTTTATGAAAACATTTGATCTTTTGAAATCTAGTTTTTACCCTAGATAAGTTTTCCGGAATAACCCTTTACCGGTGTTTGCAAAATATTTTTGTGGGTTTGGTGGGTTTCAAATTTGAAAATTTTAGCTCAAAACTTGCGGTTTTGTGTCACCCACTTGCTAACCTTGTATTTGGAAAGCAACACGTCCAGTTTACTTGTCCCGTATATTACCTTTCGGTAAACTACCGTCCGGTTGAAAGGAAAGCGTTGAACAAGCAACTGTTTAAGGCAATGTCCCGTGACATGCTTTTGATTATGGTCTATAACGTGTCGGACGCAATTACTATCCTTGGTAGGAGCAATAGTAAAGCTCACCCTTATAATTTTTCGGTATGGCACAAGGTCCTGTCTTTGACCACTATGCAACCACCGTTCTTACGGTTGACACCCGATTTAGTTCAGGTGACCTAATGAATTCCAGGTGAATTCCTAGGATTTTACGTTCAATGGTAATGAACGCATTAAAAATAAGGTTTTCAGAAAACAAATCGGTTTGTAATTTTGATCAAAATATTTTCTCGTTTAAGCTCGAGTTTAGATATCATCGAATTCCATGAGTTTGAATTCTCAATCTTTAAGGTCAATCTCTAGGATTGAGTAATATCAGTCTTAAAAGCTGATTTTTAATCTTTAAGGATATTATCCTTTCTGGGGATCTGATTCATTAGTCTTATCAAGCTAATTTGCACGGTGCCTCCCCATTGTACGAGATAAATCCTTCTCATGGTTAGGATAAATCTGACCACTTGGCGACCCTGTTTAATGCTGAGGTCCGTGGATTTCCTGCTGATTTTAGAGATGACTTTTCTAGATTTTTCGTCAACCTACAGCTGGTCTGGACGACAACTTCATGACCTAAATCAAGAAGCGCGTTTCTTTTTCGGAAGACTTTACTTCCTTTTAATGATGGAATTGATTCATCGTGTAGATCCATCTCTTCTTTTCTTTCATTGGGTAAAACAGTTTAGTTTAGTCCAAAGCAAAAGTATTTTCAGTTATTTGTTACAGATATATGTGACATATGTTTAAAATAATTTGGTAAATTTTCCCACACTTGGCTTTTATTTTCCTTTTTATCGTCCTCTATTCCATTTTAAATGAATTTTAACATTTTAGTTTGTTTCTCAATTTATGTCCTTTCCGAGGTAACAATAATTTCGGTGTTAAAACCTAGTTTTATCGTTCATAAATATGTATAAACATGATTTGAATTCATTTAATTGAAAATTTTTTACTAGAATTGGGTAGTCAGTATATAAGACTAGGGCTGTTCTTTTTTATCAGAGAGCACTAGATTCTAATACAACTACTGCTTTACTAGTATTTTTAATGGTAACCAAGTGTATAAAGTAAAAAATTTTAAAATCCGAAAGAATTTAACCCCTTCCCACACTTAAGATCTTGCAATGCCCTCATTTGCAAGAAATCAGTAACAATTTAAATTATTGAGGGTGATTTGTGTGAAAATGATTAAATTTTTACCAAAGTTTCCAAATATATTGGCGTTTGTTTGCTGAATGATAAATGGTGCACATCATTTGTTCATTCCGTCTTGTTGTTATTTCACATATATTTTGCATCTTGTCGTCAAAATTAGTTGCTTTTGCTGAACTTAATGCCAGTCTTTGAAAATGCGTTGTTTTACCCTGTTGTGTACATAAGATAAACTGCAAACATATATACATATTTTTGAAGTTTGGTATATTACCCCACATTCAAAAATTATTAAAATCTAAGAATAAAAGTTAGATAATTATAAAAATGATTACAATATTAACAAAAATATTAAATGCATCAATAATTACAAATTACAAAATAAAAAAAATAAGTAAACTAAGGATGATATTGGTACCAATAGGGGTTCCACGCATAACCATAAGTGCTATAGAATGCTTCGGCAGGGTCATACGTAGGATATGGTGGCTGCATCTCTATCGACCAAGGAGGGAAGACGGGTTTCGGTGTAGGAATATAGTTTCTACCTATATGTTGGCAATGCGCTATGATCTGGTTCTGATGAACTTGCCAATCTTCAAATGCTCTCTGTCTAGCATTTTCGTATTCCTGAGAAGCTATAAACCTATGCATTTCTTGCATCTCATTCCCCCCTCCTACATTACCTTGCTGCTGGTTTCTCTCTACCTGTGGATGTCTACCATTGTATCGTACTGCGGCGTTATTTCGCCGCTTCAAAACTTTCGCACCATGGTATACATTTAAACCTATAGTGTCGCGGGGTTCCGGCTCTTCTACTAATAATCCCCCCCGACTTATATCCACACCGAGATATTCACCAATCAAAGTAATAAAAATACCACCTCCTATTATGCTATGTGGACGCATCCCCCGAACCATAGCTGATAAATAATAACCCACACAATATGGTATACTTACAGCGCTGTGTGGGTCTCGAATACACATATGGTAAAACAAATCTTGTTCATTTACCTTTTCTTTGTTCTTACCCCTTTGTGTAATCGAATTGGCTAAAAACCTATGTATCACTCTTAATTCGGCTCTATCTATATCCAAATAAGAGTAGTTTCCCCCTTTGAAACGGTGATGGCTTGTCATTTGACTCCACACACCGTGTGTATCAAAATTCTCATCTATCTTTCTACCGTTTAGTATCAATCCTCTACAATCGGCAGACGCTAACTCCTCAGGCGTATATATACGTAAAGCCTGAGCCATGTCCAGTAAAGACATGTGGCGCATCGAACCGCCTAACAAAAATCTAATAAAAGAACGATCGGTTAAACTAGCTACCCGATCATTCAACTCTATACTACATAACAACTCTTCACACCATACTTTATATACAGGTCTGCGTATGGTGTATAAACATATCCAGTCATTAAAAGAAGAATTACCATACCTCTGTACCAGTAATTCCCTAATTGGCCCGGCCAATTCTACAGCTTCTAAGGGTCCCCATTCTATGACCCTCGGTACCTCAACAACCTTGGAATGAAGAGTATGCAAACCCCGTTGATATTTTGGATAATCTATCCAAAGTCTGTCAAATCTCAGGTTCGGGTGCAACTGTTCCAAGTGCATATCTGAAAAGGTCATGACTGGATGAGGTACATCCTGCTTGTAGTAGTTATCTACCTCCTGTTGTTCCAAGTTCTCAGCAGGAGCATGGCGGGCTTGGGATGAAGATTCACCCCTTTCATTCTGCAATACACATCAAACACAAATTTTGTGCATCCAAATATGCATTAATGTCAGCAAAATCATCAATCAAAATAATTACAATGACATTATCAATTTATATCAAACTTAAGCTCATTTTCACATTTTTATCAAATCTATACTTTTTCAAATAAGCATATACGAAAATTTTCGCCAAGTTCATAAGCATTCAACTCAAATAACATGTCAAAATAATCATTACTAGCAAATAAACAAGTCTCAAATGGCATTATCTTTCAAAAATCAAGTTCATGAATTTTGGACTTGAAAAAGTCCACTTTAATTCTCAAAATCATGTTTAGGCTCAAAGTTTGGATCATTTAACTACCTAGACATGTTACACTACTCAATTTAGCAACAATTCATGACAAAAATCGGCCATAACCTGTTTATATCAAAAAGCCCCAAATTTGCTCAAGAACACAAACCCTAGATTATTCAAAAATTGAAGTTTAAGGCTTCTAATCATGTTAAACAACATCAATCTAGGTTATACAAGCATAATACATAAACAATTTAAGTCTAATTACACTAAAAAGCATCAAAATCAAATTGGGGAAAAAATAGCTCAAGAACACTAAAATTCGAATTAAATGGTGTTTAGGTGTAGAAATTTACCGTTTTTCTTGAGTAATTCTTAGATATCATCCTTCTCAACATGATTTTAGCAAAAAATTTGGTGATTAACGGTTAAAAATTGAGATTTTTGGGGTGTTTTTGGGTGTATTTTCGTGGCTTTTCGCAGCAGAATTCGGGTGTTTTTGTTTTGTGGATTATACTGATCGTTCAGCTATTTTTATTTTTTTTCTGGGTTTTGGTCCCTCCGCGAGTCGCGGAGGTTTTGCACTGCAAACTCCGCGAGTCGCGGAGTTTGGTATTTTTTTTTTTTTTTTTTTATAATCTTTAACTTATAAATCAATTAAGTATTTAATTTTAAAATTTTGTTTCCCTTGTTATTTAGGACGAGGTCGTTTCGGATCGATGTCCTAGTCCGTCCTTCGACAAAATTTTAAAATTTGTCTTTTTGTAGCGATTGTTTTAAAAGCTAAGATTTTTGGGTTTTTTTTTTTTAATGTTTTTGGCATACTTTAAATTAATAAGATTAAAAATAATGATAATAAAAGTTCTCGTCCCTCCCTTGGGTAAAGCAATTTCGGTTCAAAGACCTAGTCTTCAACTTACGACGAATTTTAAAAATCATATTCTTAACTTAATGAGATAAAGTAAATTTTTGTTTTTAAATTCACACAACTTAAATATAAAATTCAAAATTAATAAAAAAAATAATCACACCAAACTTAAAATTTGAAATGCATAAAATTAAAAATTCATATTTTAAAAATTAAAAATTCACACCAAACTTAATTTAAAAATTCATATTATAAATTCATACCAAACTTATATTAATTTTTCAAATATTTACAATTTTAAAAATATTGTTTTTACAAAGTTTACAATATTAATTTAAGATTTAAATATTAATTTTAAAAACATGGTAAAAAAAAAAAATAAATTAAAAATCTTTTTGTCTTTTTATCCCACTTTAATCAATCAAATATTATCAAAAATATGCGCCCCTCTTTTCGGTAAAGTAATTTCGGTTCCTAGACCTAATTTAACTCATGACGAATTTTTGAAATATTTTGGGTTGATTGATTAAAGATATTTATACCTTAAGAATAAACGTTAAATTTCGCAGTGATGTAATAAATTTTTGAATGATATCAATAATTTCGGTCGCCAAACCTAATTTTATTTAATACCAATTTAATACTTTTTAGCGAACAAATTAGCGTTTATTATCAAAAGGTTAAAAATAAAAATAAAAATAAAAACTGTACATACATACCTGTGAAATAGATTTCTTAGTTATATGATCTATTATATTCATAAGATAGTCGGTTTAATTGGTTTTCCATGGCTGCATAGGCGTAACCTCGAGCATTCATTGTCTTTTCTTCTAAACATATGAACGGTCCGTCTCTGCATAAAGTAACAAATTCGGTATTTGAATAGGTTTGATTATTTGAACATTTACCTCCATGTGACCATTTTCCGCATTTGTGACATCGTTCTAGGTGTCGTGCTCTTCTTTTCGCTGCGGATTTTGATTTTCCTTTACCAAATTGTAACTTATTATCTTCGCATCTGGATCCTTTTCTAACTCCGTCAATTCTTTCTCTGATTACTGATACTAATTCGCTCGGTAGTATGTCATTATTTCTTTTAGTGATCAAAGCATGTAGCATTAGACCATGGTTTAGTTCACAGGCAGTCTTCATTTTGTAAAAACCTAAAAAAATAAAAATTCAGAATGGGGGGAGAAGACTAGTTCTTTAGGGTCTGCTAGGGAAAGACCATACGTGTTCCATTTTCGAGAACTACACGAAAACAGACAATCTAACTCTAACAGAAATACATATTATCCTTTAAAGACTTGATTCTCCCCACACTTAGTTAGCTGTGGTGTCGAAATTGTGATTAACTTCGTTGTCGACTTCCATCGGACCATGTATGTAATGTTTAACTCTGTGACCATTAACTTTAAATTCAATCCCATTTGAATTTATTAATTCTATCGTTCCGTATGGGAAAACTCTTTTGACTATGAATGGTCCAGACCATCTTGATTTCAATTTTCCAGGAAATAGCTTGAATCGTGAATTGAAAAGAAGAACTCTGTCTCCTTCTTTAAATTCTTTTGAACTTCTGATTCTTTTATCATGCCATTTCTTCGTTCTTTCTTTATAGATTAACGAATTTTCGTATGCTTCATGTCTTAATTCTTCTAATTCGTTTAATTGACTTAATCGTAGACGTCCGGCTTCATGTAAATCAAGATTACATGTCTTCAAAGCCCAAAATGCTTTGTGTTCAATTTCTACTGGAAGATGACATGCTTTTCCATACACAAGTCTAAAAGGTGTGGTTCCAATTGGAGTTTTGTAGGCTGTTCTAAAAGCCCAGAGTGCATCCTCCAATTTAATGGACCATTCCTTCGGATTTGATCCTACGGTTTTCTCTAGAATACGTTTTAAAGCTCGGTTTGTATTTTCAACTTGTCCACTTGTTTGTGGATGATATGCGGTGGAGATTTTATGAGTTACTCCATATCTTTTAAGAACTTTCTCAAGTTGATTATTACAAAAATGAGTTCCCCGATCACTTATTAAAGCTTTCGGTGTTCCAAACCTTGCAAAAAGACGTTTTAAAAAGTTGACTACAACTCGTGCATCGTTAGTTGGGAGAGCTTGTGCTTCCGCCCATTTAGATACATAATCAATGGCTACGAGTATATATAGATTATTATGAGATTTTGGAAATGGACCCATAAAGTCAATACCCCAAATGTCAAATACTTCACATACTTGGATGACATTTTGTGGCATTTCATCACGTTGACTTATTCTTCCGGCCCTTTGACATGCATCACAGGATTTGCAAAGAAGGTGTGCGTCTTTGTAAATTGTAGGCCAATAGAATCCAGCTTCATAAATTTTTCTTGCTGTTAGTTGAGGCCCATAATGCCCTCCTGTTGGTCCTGTGTGACAATGGTTTAAAATTTTACTAGCTTCATCTCCAAATACACATCGGCGTATTATTCCATCGGGACAACTTTTAAACAGATGTGGATCTTCCCAGAAATAGTGTTTTATATCACTGAAGAATTTCTTTCGTCTTTGGTACGATAATCCTTTTTCAAGGAATCCACAAACTAAGTAGTTTGCATAGTCTGCAAACCATGGGATTTCTTTATAATCTATCTTCAATAGATATTCATCAGGAAAGTTGTCTTGTATGGCCGATTCATTCAAAACTTCTAATTCGGGATTTTCAAGACGAGAAAGATGATCAGCGGCGAGATTTTCTGCTCCTCTTTTATCTCGGATTTCAATATCAAACTCTTGTAAGAGTAAGATCCAACGGATTAATCTTGGTTTAGCATCTTGTTTTGAAAATAGGTATCTAAGAGCAGAATGGTCGGTATAGACCACCGTTTTTGCTAGAACGAGATATGATCGAAATTTGTCAAAAGCAAAGACAATAGCAAGGAGTTCTTTTTCAGTAGTTGTATAGTTCGTTTGTGCTCCTTGTAATGTCTTACTAGCATAATATATAGGTTGAAATCGTTTTTCAATCCTTTGTCCTAAAACGGCTCCCATTGCAAAATCACTTGCATCGCACATTAGTTCAAATGGTAGATTCCAATTTGGTGTTATCATGATCGGCGCATTAGTGAGTTTTTCTTTAAGAATATTAAAAGATTTGATACATTCATCTGAAAAGATGAATGGAGCATCCTTTTCTAGGAGTTTATTCATAGGAGTGGCAATTTTTGAAAAATCTTTTATAAAACGTCGGTAAAAACCGGCATGCCCTAGAAAACTCCTAACTCCTCTAACATTGGTGGGATGTGGAAGTTTAGCAATTACATCTACTTTAGCTCTATCCACTTCAATTCCTTCTTTTGAAATTTTATGTCCAAGAACGATGCCTTCTTTAACCATGAAATGGCATTTCTCCCAATTAAGTACTAGATTTGATTTTTCGCATCTAATTAGCATTCGTTCCAGATTAACTAGACATGATTTAAATGTATCACCGAAGACTGAAAAGTCATCCATGAATACTTCCATGCATTCTTCTATCATGTCATGAAAAATCGCCATCATACACCTTTGAAAGGTTGCAGGGGCGTTACAAAGTCCAAATGGCATTCTTTTGTAAGCAAAAGTACCATAAGGGCACGTGAATGTGGTTTTCTCTTGATCTTCGGGTGCTATTGGAATTTGAAAATATCCGGAAAATCCATCTAGAAAACAATAATAACTATTTCCGGCTAATCTTTCCAACATTTGATCTATGAAAAGTAAGGGAAAGTGATCTTTTCTGGTGGCGTCATTTAATTTTCTATAATCAATACATACACGCCATCCTGTTACAGTCCTAGTAGGAATAAGCTCATTTTTCTCATTTGTAATGACAGTCATGCCACCCTTCTTAGGGACGCATTGAACTGGGCTTACCCATGGACTATCAGAGATTGGATAAATTAAACCTGCATCTAGCAGTTTAATAATCTCTTTCTTAACTACATCTTGCATATTAGGATTTAGTCTTCGTTGGCGTTGCACATACGTTTTATGACCTTCTTCCATAAGGATTTTATGTGTGCAATACGAAGGACTTATTCCTTTAATATCATGAATCTTCCATGCAATGGCTGGTTTATGAGCTTTCAACACAGAAATGAGTTGTGATTTCTCATTTTCAGTAAGAGAAGACGATATTATTACAGGTAATTCAGATTCACCATGTAAATAAGCGTATTCCAAATGGTTTGGAAGTGGCTTTAACTCTAATTTCGGAGGTTCTTCTATTGATGATTTATATCGATATCTGTCTTCTTCTTTTAGCATTTGAATTTCTTCTGTTGTTGGTTCATATCCATTAGCTATAAGTGTAGCTAACATTTCAGCTTCATCAATTGGTTCATTACCTTCTCCTAAATAACATTCTCCTGTTCCTTGTAATTCTGGAAATTCTTCTAACAATTCTGCATGTGCATCTATAGTTTTAATATAATAACATGTATCATCTGCAGATTGTGGTTGTTGCATTGCTCTATCAACTGAAAAGGTAACACTCTCATCCTCTATACTTAGGGTCAATTTCTTACCGAACACGTCTATCATTGCTTTAGCCGTGTTTAAGAATGGTCTTCCTAATATGAGAGGAACTTGAGAATCTTCTTCCATGTCCAAAACAATAAAATCTACTGGAAATACTAAAGTACCAACTTTAACTAGCATATTTTCCATTATCCCTCTAGGATATTTTACTGATCTATCGGCTAGTTGTATGCTTATTCTGGTTGGTTTCAATTCTCCAAGGTCTAGTTTAGCGTATAGTGAATACGGCATTAGATTTATACTAGCACCTAAGTCTGCCAATGCTTCTATTGAACTAAGACTACCCAGAAAACATGGAATTGTGAAACTTCCTGGATCAGATAGTTTTTCTGGTATCTTATTCAACAGTACTGCTGAACAATTAGCATTCATAGTAACAGCCGAGAGTTCTTCCATTTTCTTTCTATTCGTGATTAGATCTTTCAAGAATTTAGCATATCTTGGCATTCCTGAAATCACATCAATGAAAGGAAGATTTACATTTATCTGTTTAAACATATCCAAGAATTTGGATTGCTCGGCTTCAAGTTTTTCCTTCTTCATTTTACTCGGATAAGGAAGTGGTGGTTGGTATGGTTTAACATAAGGTTTATCCTTAACTGTGTTATCTTCATTAACCTTTTCAACTACCGGTTCTTTTTCCTTATCTTGATCAGGTTGTGGTTCTTGTGGAGTAGGAATAGTTTCATCAGAAGTTACAGGTATTTCAGGTGGTTTAAGTGTTGTACCACTTCTTGTGGTAATAGCTTTAGCTGTTTCATTCCGGGGGTTAGCATTTGTATCACTAGGTAAACTTCCCGATTTTCTTTCACCTATTAACCTTGCTAGGTTACTTACTTCTTGTTCCAGATTTTGAATAGAAGCTTGTTGATTTCTAAATGCTTGAGCATTTTGTTCATTGGTTTGTTTTTGAGATGTGAAAAACTGCGTTTGAGTTTCAACTAGCTTCGTCATCATATCTTCTAAATTTGGTTTTTTATCATCGGTTTGTTGTGGTGGTTTGTTTTGGAAATTCGGTCTTTGCTGATTGTAAGTATTATTGGATACTTGTTGATTGCTAGGACCTTGTTGGTTGTTGTATGGAATATTTCGGTTATAATTCTGGTTTTGATTGTAAATCGGTCTTGGCGGTTGATAATTATTCTGATAATTATTTCCAGGCCTTTGGTTTATGTATGAAATATTCTCTCTTTGTTCCATTGTTAATTCAATACTGAGACAATCTTTTGTCAAATGTGGTCCTCCACACTGCTCACAACTAATTCGTATAGCATGAATATCTTTAGTCATCTTTTCCATTCGTCTCTCGAAAGCATCTATCTTTGCCGAAATGGAATCTAAGTCATGGCTAGAATCGGCTCTAGCTGCTTTAGATGATCTAATGATATCTTTTTCTTGATGCCACTCATGTGAGTGGGAAGCAGTATTATCAATAATTTTGTACGCATCAGTTTCGGTTTTCTTCATAATAGAACCACCAGCTGCTATATCTATATCTTTCCTTGTAGTGATGTCGCATCCTTGGTAGAATATTTGTACTATTTGACAGGTGTCTAAACCATGTTGCAGACATCCTCTTAATAACTTTCCATATCTTGTCCACGCCTCATATAGAGTTTCATTTGACTTTTGTGTGAACGTAACAATTTCTGCTTGAAGTCTTACGGCTTTAGATGCAGGAAAAAATTGTTTAAGAAATTTGTCAATTAAAACATCCCATGTATCAATCGCCCCTTCAGGTAACGATTCCAACCAATCTTTGGCTTCTCCCTTTAAAGTCCAGGGAAATAACATGAGATATATCTGTTCATCCTCCACTTCTCGTATTTTAAATAGTGTGCAGATCCTATTAAAGGTACGTAGATGTTCATTTGGATCTTCCTTCGGCGCACCACTAAATTGGCATTGATTAGTCACCATGTGTAAAATTTGTCCTTTGATTTCATAATCTGGCGCATTAATGTCTGGATGAGTAATTGCGTGACCTTGGCCAGTGCGTTTAGCTCTCATTCTGTCTTCCCTACTTAAGGGTTCCAGATTCTCCATAATTGAATTTGTTGAATCGGAATCACTAGATGATTCTGATTTAATGGTTCGATCCTCAACAATCTCTGTTTGAATGATTGGTGGTTCCGGAGGAAAGTTTAATGGTTCAGGATCTACGAACCGTTCCTGAATATTCTCTGGATTCTCAATTGTGAGGTTGGGTTCAAAAAATGGATTATCGGAAATTTGAACTGAAGTACTTGGTTGACTGGATGACGATTCTAAAGAAAAATCAACGGCGGTTATATTTGTTAAACGATGTCTTGATCTAGTTACAGGTGGTGAACGTACAAAAGGTGATGAACGTCTTGCTCGGTGCATTCACTGAATATCCTATTAGTTTTTAAAAAGGAAAGAAAAATTATAATAAGTTATCCAATCAATAGACTTTTCTGATTTTGCCCACGTTTCGAATAGCCAAAAGATGCAGCAGAGGGGCAGGAGTCGTTTGGTCTCAATATAATTGAGGACTGTTTGGCTCCAATAACCCGGTCCACGTACAAATCCAACTATTACTACGAACCAGAAAATTTTGATGTCTATTAATTTAACCACTTAAAATAAATTTTCGTAATTTTAAGAAATTTAGATAAGAAGTAGAATAAAAATTTATGTCCTAAAACTAGAATAGCGAGAAATAAGAGAGAAAAAGAGTTCGTCGAAAAAGGTCGAAAAAGAAAAAAAAAAATGGTTGAAAAATAAAAGGTGACGGAAAAATAAAAGAAACTTATCAAAACTTAAAAATACTTTACTAACCTAACCTTATTACTACAACTAACTTAAAATTATAATCGCAAATTGAAATTACTAATTGGAATGATAATTGGTACATAGTAAAAGGTCTAAAAATATTAAAGCTTACAGGAAAAACTAAATCCCAAATGGAAATAACTTAAAAAGAAACTAAAACTTAAAAAGGCGTCGCAAAATTCTAAAGCACCTAAATCTTAGTCTAAAGAAAAAGCACTTAAGGAATTCTACGGCAAAGCCTAAAAATCTAGGAGTAAAAATAACTATAGCAAAAACTAAGTTTAAAATTAAATATGAGCTAAAAAATACAAATATTATGCTACAACGATTAAAAAGGGACAAAATATAAAAATATACAAAAAGTTGTAAAAAGTACAATTTTTATAAAAATATTATTTTTATATTATTATTTAATAAAACTATTAATTTTACAATTTAATAAAACTAATTAAACTAAAATATATAAATAAAATAAAAAGTAAAAAAAATAAAACTAAAACTAATACTAATAATAATAATAATAATAATTAGGTTTAATAATTAATAATAATTAATATTAACCGTAATTAATGCAGGTTTAGGGCTTCCTGTCGCCTGTCAGAAACCCTCCGCGAGTCGCGGCAATTAAAGAAGAAAACCCCGCGAGTCGCGGGGTTCAGAAATTCTGTTGACAGGTTTGAAATTTTTACGCGTTTTCTTTATTTTTTTTTATTTTTTTTATTTTATGTTTTCTGTTTTTAATTTAAATAAACGATTTTAAAATAAAACTTATATTTTTATAAACTAAAATAGAAATAAAGAAACTTATAAAACTTAAATATTTACAAAATCTTAAAAATACATATATTTTTGTTTTTCTTTTTATATTTTTGAATAATTAAAACGTATTTCTACAAAAGCGAATTTTTAATAAAAGTAACTAAAAATCTTTTTTTTTTATATTAGCGTTGCGCTTCCGGCTTTTAAGAGTTTTTCCCCGGCAGCGGCGCCAAAAATACTTGATGTGCAACGAGGTGTATATAAAATAGTTATTAATTTTAGCAGAAAATACTATTAAATACGATACAATTTTACACAAGATATTTATTTATTTATAGAATGGATATACTTAAACCTTGCTACAACACTTATAGGCAGTGTACCTAATCGTACAGTAGTGTAGTTTTTAGTAAGTCCGGTTCGTTCCACAGGGAAATCTTTAAACAAAGCTCAACGCTATATTAGTTTACTTTTATAAAAATACAAACATATATATAAGTAATATTATTATTATAAAGGGGGGTTTTTACCGTTTAATGACCGGTTTGTCGATTTTAAGACTTTAGTCGCAGTTAAAACCTAATGTAAAATATAAAATAAATACAAGACTTAAATTAAAGCGTAAAGTAAATAACGATAATGAAATTGCAAATAATAAAAATGCGATAAAATAAAATTGCGATAATTAAAAAGTACGATAATTAAAAGTGCGATTAAATAACAAATAATAAAAGTGCGATAATTAGAAGTGCAATTAAATATAAAATAAAGGAAATTAAATATGAAATAAAAGAATTATGCTTATTTAAACTTCCGTAATCATGATGTTTGACGTGTTGATTTTAATTATATGCCCATGGGTTAATTGTCCTTTGTCCTGGATTATTCAATATGTCCGTCTGGTTTTTGTCCATAACAGTTCATCAGTCATAAATATAAATTGCAAGTGTCCTTGTCAAATTATTATTATACCCGAAGTTAAATATTCCAACTAATTGAGGATTCGAATTGTAACAAGGTTTTAATACTTTGTTTAATGAATACACCAGGTTATCGACTGCGTGTAAACCAAGGTTTTACTACTTTGTTAACAATTACACCAATTACCCTTGAATGTAATTTCACCCCTGTTTTGATTATTCTAGTGGCTATTAATCCATTCCCGTGTCCGGTTAAATGAACGATTATTCGTACATATAAATACCCCGCCCATCGTGTCCGATCGAGTGTATATGGTAATTTATAGGGACGCCCAATTGTAAATCTTTATATTAACATTAACAAACTTTCATTTAGTTAAATAAATATAAAGCCCATTAATAGCCCATAGTCTAATTTCCACAAGTGTCGTTCTTTTATCCAAACCCCAATTATGGTACAAAGCCCAATTACCCAATTTTAGTAATTAGCCCAACATCATGATTACTTCGTTTTAAATAAGCATAATAATAACTTAGCTACGAGACATTAATATAAAAAGGTTGAACATAACTTACAATGATTAAAAATAGCGTAGCGTTACACGGACAGAATTTCGACTTACACCCTTACAACATTCGCTAACATACCCTTATTATTAGAATTAAAATTAAAATTAAAATATAAATTATATATATATATATATATATAAGTTTTACGTATGAAGAGGAAGAAAAAAGATGATGAAATTTGATCAGAATTCGGTTGGCTTTATAGCCAGAGTTGAAAATTGGGGCTCCGCGACTCGCGGCAATATGCCCTTAAAACTCCGCGAGTCGCGGAGATGTATTTACAGCTCACACCCTTGGAGTTTCTTGCTGCCGACGGTTTTTAATATATATATATAATATATATATAATTAATATAATTAATTATATATTATATTATATTTATATACATAGTTAACTTGTAATTTTTAGTCCGTTGCGTCGAGCGTTAAGAGTTGACTCTAGTCCCGGTTCCGGATTTTCGAACGTCCTCGCGTACAATTTAATATCTTGTACTTTGCGTTTTGAATCTTGTACTTCTGTAATTTCGAGACGTTTCTTATCAATAATTGGAACCTTTTTGATTGTCTTTTGTTCTTTTGAGCTTTTTGGTCGTTTGCGTCTTCAATTCGTCGAATCTGTCTTTTGTCTTCACCTTTTATTATTTAAACGAATATCACTTGTAAATAGAACAATTGCAACTAAAAGCTTGTCTTTCTTGAGGAATAATGCTATGAAATATATGTTCGTTTTTAGCATTATCAGCGGTGGTCCTATCAGGAATGATAAAGGGAAATCAAGTGGCAATTATCGAAACAATAATCAGCGCGACATCAATAATCAGAACTATGAGCTGCTTAAAAGTTTGTCTAACACGCCAAAAGAAATTTTGGCAACCGAACCAGTGTGCGCAACCTTTGCGGTTCCAACTCCGCTTGCAAAATTCGGTAAGAGGGATAAAACAAAGTATTGCGAATTCCATGTCGATTACGGACATGACACTAATCGATGCAAAAACTTGATGGAACGAGTGCTCGAGGCACTACGCGCAGGTAAATTGGATCACCTAAAACCACCTAAGAAGGACAATGGAAAATTCGCAGAAGAAGGGTCGAAGGCTAAAACTTTCGCATGGCAAAAAGTTGATAAAACAAAAAACGCCGACTTAACCATTAATATGGTCGACGCAGAGAAAGTTAGCCAGCGGAGAAAGTACAATGATCACCATGACTGGGAACTTCTCCCAATCATTTTTCCTCATGGAATGTCAATCGACACAGTTAACGAGCCCATTATCATCAAGTGTCGCATCCCTACTTGCGGAGTACAAGTTAAACGCATGCATATTGACACCGTGAGTGGCGTGGACATTATGTACGAGCATTGCTATCGTTTCCTCCCTGCAGAAGTTAAAACGAAGCTACGCTAGTCTGATATTACGTTATCTGGGTTCTCCGGGGAAAGCTCATGGAATCTAGGCCGGATAGAGCTAATAATAGAACTCGCGGATGACAAGAATCCGCAATTGGTTAGACACGAGTTAGTTGACTTTTATGTGGTTCGTTCAACTTCGCGGTACAACGCGTTGCTCGGGAGAAATTTCATACGACGTTTTAACATTATACCGTCGGTGGTGCATGGTTTAATAAAGTTTCCTACGAAGGGAGGGGTTGCCACAATTGCTTCACATCAAACAACCGAGTTGTGTGGTTCATTTGTGCCTGTAAACATTCCCAGCGTAGGAGAACAACTCGCAAGCAGTACGGTCATAGCAAACCGTTTACATCCGGACAAGCGGATTAAAATCGGCGCAGGCTTGTCAGCCGAAACAAAGGCCAAATTGCACGGAATATTGACCGCTAATGCAGATGTTTTTGCGTGGCGTGAATCAGACATGACCGGGGTACCGCGAGACATTGCGGAACATAAATTGAATGTTAACATATCACTCACGCCCATTAGACAAAATAAGCGGCATATGGCTCTTGAGCGCAGTGATTGGCTATGCGCAGAAGTAGATAATCTTGTTAAAGCAAACATCCTGCGGGAGGTGCGGTATCAAATATGGGTTGCTAATCCTGTGTTAGTCAAAAAGGCTGATGGTAATTGGCGGATGTGTGTTAATTTTAAAGACATTAATAAAGCGTGTCCTAAGGACAACTACCCTCTCCCGGAAATAGATTGAAAGGTGGAATCACTGTCAGGGTTCCGGTACAAGTGTTTTCTAGACGCGTACAAGGGTTATCACCAAATCTTAATGGCTGCGGAAGATGAGGACAAGACTGCTTTTCATACGCCGCAAGGTATTTACTGTTATACGAAGATGCCCTTCGGATTAAAAAATGCAGGTGCAACCTATCAGCCCGTAATTGATGCGGCGTTCAAACACCAAATTGGTAGGAATCTTGAAGTGTACGTTGACGACCTGGTAATTAAGAGCAACACTGAAGAAGAAATGCTCGCGGACATCCTAGAAATGTTTGTGTCTCTACGCAGGATAAACATGAAGCTTAACCCGCTCAAATGTAGTTTTGGGGAAGAGGAAGGCAAGTTTCTTGGTCATGTGGTGACAGCGCTGGGAATCAAGGCAAATCCCAAAAAGATTGAAGCCATTGATAGTTTACCATCTCCGAAGACAAAGAAAGACGTGCAGAGTCTAACTGGGAAGCTTGCGGCGATCACGCGGTTTTTGTCGAAGGCCGCAGAGTGACAATTGCCATTCTTCAATACTTTGAAGAATTGTTTAAAGCAAAAAGACTTCGTGTGGACTCAGGAAGCAGAATCAGCCTTTCAGGAGATGAAGAAGGTGCTCGCTGAATTACCAACACTCACCGTGCCAGTATCAGGAGAAATGCTTACGCTGTATCTTGCGGCATCGAAAGAGGCTATCAGCTCGGTTCTTATCGCAGATCGCGGAAAGGTAATCCACTTTTATTTACATGCATTATTTATTTCGCAGAAATATAACGCTGAGGTTTCTCAGACGCAAATGCCGGTCTACTTCGTAAGCAAGACGCTGACATCAAGCGAAGTAAACTATTCACCAATAGAAAAGCTAGTATATGCGCTAGTCCACACGGCGCGGCGTTTGCGCCGGTACTTTCAAGCACATCCAATCGTGGTTCTAACTGATCAACCGATCAAACAGGTTGGTACATGCCTAATTTGCGGCAATGTCCGGGGTTACCGCATTGACTAACACAATCATTTTTCTTTCAGGTGTTATACAAACCTGAGATTTCTGGCCGAATGGCTAAATGGGCAGTTGAGTTAGGAGAACATGAAATAAATTTTTCTTCGCGCAGCGCGGTTAAGGGTCAAATACTTTCGGATTACCTAGCAGAGTTACCTGCGGATGTCAAGGCATTAGCAGAACATCAAGATACGCTTGCACCAACTTTGTCACCATGGGAGTTATACACCGATGGTGCCTGCAGCGCAGCTGGCGCGGGTGCGGGTGTAATTTTAACTGGTCCAGATGACGAAGAGCATACATATGCGCTACGGTTTAATTTTGCTGTTACGAACAACGAAGCAGAATACGAGACTCTGTTAGCGGGTATGCGTATTGCGCATAAATTGAATGTTAAAATTTTGCACGCTTATGTGGATTCAAAGCTGGTATGTAGTCAAGTCAGCGGGGACTTTGAAGCACACGACATTGTCATGCAGCAATATTTATCGCTTGTTCATAACCTCGCTGACCAGTTTGAAGCTTTTCAAATCTCCCACGTAATGCAGGGGCAAAATAAGAAAGCGGATGCGCTTAGTAAATTGGCAGCTTTGGCTTTTGATCATCTGGGGAAGAAAGTTCTTATAGAAGAACTGCATGCAAAATCCATCGTTATGATGCCTTTGGTAGCACCTGTCGAGGAATCCAGCTCAACATGGATGACACCCATTATTGCTTTCCTGCGGGACGGCACATCACCTGCGGACTCCGTTGATGCGAAGAAGGTCCGCACCAAGGCACCACTATATGCCCTTGAGGGTGACGTCCTATATCAGAAAAATTATTTAGGGCCGCACTTAAGGTGTATTGGCCCGAAAGAGGCAGAGGAGGTTATACGCGAGGTGCATGAAGGTGCATGCGCTCTTCATTCGGGGCACAGGTCTATTGTGTCAAAAATTATGCGGCTAGGTTATTATTGGTCCACTATGTACGCAGATACCGCGCGAATAGTTAAGCAATACGAATCTTGCCAAATACATGCACCCATCAGCAGGGCACCTGCGCATCCTATGATACCGGTCTCCTCACCATGGCCATTCTGCAAATGGGCAATTGACATAGTCGGACCATTTCCAAAAGGCCGAGGTAATATTCTCATTTATTTTATACCGTATGCTATTTACGTCAGTATCCTACGTATACTCTGCACACGCAGGAAACATCAAATTCTTGATTGTTGCAATCGACTATTTCACGAAATAGGTATAAGCACGACCGCTGGCAACAATATCAGGAAAAAGGGTGCGTAATTTTGTATGGGAAGACATAGTTTGTCGATTCTGTATATCAAACGAAATTGTTAGTGATAATGGTACGTAATTTGCGGGAGATCCTTTCCGTAGCTGGTGCGCGGAGCTTAATATTAAGCAAACTTTTACATCCGTTGTGCATCCGCAGGCGAACGGCCAGTGCGAAGTCACCAATCGGGACATAGTAGCTGGAATCAAAGCTAGGTTGGGCCATGGTAGAGTTGGTTGGGTGGACGAACTGCCAAAGGTTTGTGGGCGCATAGAACAACGCCCAAAGCAAGCACTGGTGAGACTCCATTCAGTTTGGTCTATGGATCAGAAGCTGTTGTGCCCGCAGAAGTTGGGGTACCAACGTTCCGCATACAGAATTTTGACGAACAAAATAACTCAGAAGCTTTGCGGGAAAATCTTAATCTGCTTGAAGAATGCAGACTCTCTGTGGCGGTAAACGAAGCCAATAACAAGCAGAAAATTGCAAAGTACTACAATCAGCATGTGCGTTCGTGCTCTTATAAGTGCGGGGACTTAGTTTGGCGTCAGAATGACGCAAGTCATACGGAGGATACTGGAAAATTGGGCCCCCGCTGGGAAGGTCCGTATAGGGTAGCAAAAGCAAGCAACACCGGGGCATACCATCTCGAGACATTAGATGGAAAACCTGTGAAACGCACTTGGCACGCGACATTATTGAATAAATGTTATATGTAGCTGGATGGACCTGATCACTCCAATTTATTTTAGCGCATTATTTTTTCTATGTATTTTCCGTCCGTTTGGATGTGTCGCGGTTGTAATCATTATTAATGCCAATTGAATATTTACTCGCGCATACTTTTATTGTTTTTCTTTTTGTATGCGGTTCCTGCCTACTTATGAAATGTCCCGTTCTTATTGATTAAAAACGTTCCATATTAATTGATTTCGTTGCGAGGTTTTGACCTCTATATGAGACGTTTTTCAAAGACTGCATTCATTTTTAAAACAAATCATAACCTTTATTTCATAAATAAAGGTTTAAAAAGCTTTACGTAGATTATCAAATAATGATAATCTAAAATATCCTGTTTACACACGACCATTACATAATGGTTTACAATACAAATATGTTACATCGAAATCAGTTTCTTGAATGCAGTTTTTACACAATATCATACAAACATGGACTCCAAATCTTGTCCTTATTTTAGTATGCAACAGCGGAAGCTCTTAGTATTCACCTGAGAATAAACATGCTTTAAACGTCAACAAAAATGTTGGTGAGTTATAGGTTTAACCTATATATATCAAATCGTAACAATAGACCACAAGATTTCATATTTCAATACACATCCCATACATAGAGATAAAAATCATTCATATGGTGAACACCTGGTAACCGACATTAACAAGATGCATATCTAAGAATATCCCCATCATTCCGGGACACCCTTCGGATATGATATAAATTTCAAAGTACTAAAGCATCCGGTACTTTGGATGGGGTTTGTTAGGCCCAATAGATCTATCTTTAGGATTCGCGTCAATTAGGGTGTCTGTTCCCTAATTCTTAGATTACCAGACTTAATAAAAAGGGGCATATTCGATTTCGATAATTCAACCATAGAATGTAGTTTCACGTACTTGTGTCTATTTTGTAAATCATTTATAAAACCTGCATGTATTCTCATCCCAAAAATATTAGATTTTAAAAGTGGGACTATAACTCACTTTCACAGATTTTTACTTCGTCGGGAAGTAAGACTTGTCCACTGGTTGATTCACGAACCTATAACAATATATACATATATATTAAAGTATGTTCAAAATATATTTACAACACTTTTAATATATTTTGATGTTTTAAGTTTATTAAGTCAGCTGTCCTCGTTAGTAACCTACAACTAGTTGTCCACAGTTAGATGTACAGAAATAAATCGATAAATATTATCTTGAATCAATCCACGACCCAGTGTATACGTATCTCAGTATTGATCACAACTCAAACTATATATATTTTGGAATCAACCTCAACCCTGTATAGCTAACTCCAACATTCACATATAGAGTGTCTATGGTTGTTCCGAAATATATATAGATGTGTCGACATGATAGGTCGAAACATTGTATACGTGTCTATGGTATCTCAAGATTACATAATATACAATACAAGTTGATTAAGTTATGGTTGGAATAGATTTGTTACCAATTTTCACGTAGCTAAAATGAGAAAAATTATCCAATCTTGTTTTACCCATAACTTCTTCATTTTAAATCCGTTTTGAGTGAATCAAATAGCTATGGTTTCATATTGAACTCTATTTTATGAATCTAAACATAAAAAGTATAGGTTTATAGTCAGAAAAATAATTTACAAGTCGTTTTTGTAAAGGTAGTCATTTCAGTCGAAAGAACGACGTCTAGATGACCATTTTAGAAAACATACTTCCACTTTGAGTTTAACCATAATTTTTGGATATAGTTTTATGTTCATAATAAAAATCATTTTCCCAGAATAACAAATTTTAAATCAAAGTTTATCATAGTTTTTAATTAACTAACCCAAAATAGCCCGCGGTGTTACTATGACGGCGTAAATCCGGTTTTACGGTGTTTTTCGTGTTTTCAGGTTTTAAATCATTAAGTTAGCATATCATATAGATATATAACATGTGTTTAGTTAATTTTAAAAGTCAAGTTAGAAGGATTAACTTTTATTTGCGAACAAGTTTAGAATTAACTAAACTATGTTCTAGTGATTACAAGTTTAAACCTTCGAATAAGATAGCTTTATATGTATGAACCGAATGATGTTATGAACATCATTACTATCTCAAGTTCCTTGGATAAACCTACTAGAAATGAGAAAAATAGATCAAGCTTCAAAGGATCCTTGGATGGCTTGAAAGTTCTTGAAGCAGAATCATGACACGAAAACAATTTCAAGTAAGATTTCCACTCGAAATAAGATTGTTATAGTTATAGAAATTGAATTAAAGTTTGAATATGATTATTAACTTGTATTAGAAAGATAACCTATTATAATTAACAAAGGTTTCTTGATCTTGGATGATTACTTGGAATGGATTTAGAAAACTTGGAAGTAAACTTGCAATCTTGGAAGTATTCTTGATTTTATGAAACTAGAACTTTTGGAATTTATGAAGAACACTTAGAACTTGAAGATAGAACTTGAGAGAGATCAATTAGATGAAGAAAATTGAAGAATGAAAGTGTTTGTAGGTGTTTTTGGTCGTTGGTGTATGGATTAGATATAAAGGATATGTAATTTTGTTTTCATGTAAATAAGTCTTGAATGATTACTCATATTTTTATAATTTTATGAGATATTTCATTCTAGTTACCAAATGATGATTCCCACATGTGTTAGGTGACTCACATGGGCTGCTAAGAGCTGATCATTGGAGTGTATATACCAATAGTACATACATCTAAAAGCTGTGTATTGTACGAGTACAAATACGGGTGCATACGAGTAGAATTGTTGATGAAACTGAGCGAGGATGTAATTGTAAGCATTTTTGTTAAGTAGAAGTATTTTGATAAGTGTATGGAAGTCTTTCAAAAGTATATAAATACATATTAAAACACTACATGTATATACATTTTAACTGAGTCGTTAAGTCATCGTTAGTCGTTACATGTAAGTGTTGTTTTGAAACCTTTAGGTTAACGATCTTGTTAAATGTTGTTAACCCAATGTTTATAATATCAAATGAGATTTTAAATTATTATAT
This sequence comes from Rutidosis leptorrhynchoides, assembly GCF_046630445.1. NCBI lineage: Eukaryota > Viridiplantae > Streptophyta > Magnoliopsida > Asterales > Asteraceae > Rutidosis > Rutidosis leptorrhynchoides. The sequence goes on from NC_092335.1 coordinate 576,216,363, forward strand.
TATCATGATATTATCATGTATGAATATATCTTAGTATGATATATATACATTAAATGTCTTTACAACGATAATCGTTACATATAAGTCTCGTTTAAAAATCATTAAGTTAGTAGTCTAGTTTTTACATATGTAGTTCATTGTTAATATACTTAATGATATGTTTACTTATCATAATATCATGTTAACTATATATATATATATCCATATATATGTCATCATATAGTTTTTACAAGTTTTAACGTTCGTGAATCACCGGTCAACTTGGGTGGTCAATTGTCTATATGAAACCTATTTCAGTTAATCAAGTCTTAACAAGTTTGATTGCTTAACATGTTGGAAACACTTAATCATGTAAATAACAATTTCATTTAATATATATATAAACACAGAAAAGTTCGGGTCACTACAGTACCTACCCGTTAAATAAATTTCGTCCCGAAATTTTAAGCAGTTGGAGGTGTTGACGTATCTTCTGAAAATAAATGCGGGTATTTCTTCTTCATCTGATCTTCTCATTCCCAGGTGAACTCAGGTCCTCTACGAGCATTCCATCGAACCTTAACAATTGGTATCTTGTTTTGCTTAAGTCTTTTAACCTCACGATCCATTATTTCGACGGGTTCTTCGATAAATTGAAGTTTTTCGTTGATTTGGATTTCATCTAACGGAATAGTGAGATCTTCTTTAGCAAAACATTTCTTCAAATTCGAGACGTGGAAAGTGTTATGTACAGCCGCGAGTTATTGAGGTAACTCAAGTCGGTAAGCTACTGGTCCGACACGATCAATAATCTTGAATGGTCCAATATACCTTGGATTTAATTTCCCTCGTTTACCAAATCGAACAACGCCTTTCCAAGGTGCAACTTTAAGCATGACCATCTCTCCAATTTCAAATTCTATATCTTTTCTTTTAATGTCAGCGTAGCTCTTTTGTCGACTTTGGGCGGTTTTCAACCGTTGTTGAATTTGGATGATCTTCTCGGTAGTTTCTTGTATTATCTCCAGACCCGTAATCTGTCTATCCCCCACTTCACTCCAACAAATTGGAGACCTGCACTTTCTACCATAAAGTGCTTCAAACGGCGCAATCTCAATGCTTGAATGGTAGCTGTTGTTGTAGGAAAATTCTGCTAACGGTAGATGTCGATCCCAACTGTTTCCGAAATCAATAACACATGCTCGTAGCATGTCTTCAATCATTTGTATCATCCTTTCACTCTGCCTATCAGTTTGTGGATGATAGGCAGTACTCATGTCTAGACGAGTTCCTAATGCTTGCTGTAATGTCTGCCAGAATCTTGAAATAAATCTGCCATCCCTATCAGAGATAATAGAGATTGGTATTCCATGTCTGGAGATGACTTCCTTCAAATACAGTCGTGCTAACTTCTCCATCTTGTCATCTTCTCTTATTGGCAGGAAGTGTGCTGATTTGGTGAGACGATCAACTATTACCCAAATAGTATCAAAACCACTTGCAGTCCTTGGCAATTTAGTGATGAAATCCATGGTAATGTTTTCCCATTTCCATTCCGGGATTTCAGGTTGTTGAAGTAGACCTGATGGTTTTTGATGCTCAGCTTTGACCTTAGAACACGTCAAACATTCTCCTACGTATTTAGCAACATCGGCTTTCATACCCGGCCACCAAAAATGTTTCTTGAGATCCTTGTACATCTTCCCCGTTCCAGGATGTATTGAGTATCTGGTTTTATGAGCTTCTCTAAGTACCATTTCTCTCATATCTCCAAATTTTGGTACCCAAATTCTTTCAGCCCTATACCGGGTTCCGTCTTTCCGAATATTAAGATGCTTCTCCGATCCTTTGGGTATTTCATCCTTTAAATTTCCCACTTTTAATACTCCTTGTTGCGCCTCCTTTATTTGAGTAGTAAGGTTAGTGTGAATCATTATATTCATAGATTTTACTCGAATGGGTTCTCTGTCCTTTCTGCTCAAGGCGTCGGCTACCACATTTGCCTTCCCCGGGTGGTAACGAATCTCAAAGTTGTAATCATTCAACAATTCAATCCACCTACGCTGCCTCATATTCAGTTGTTTCTGATTAAATATGTGTTGAAGACTTTTGTGGTCGGTATATATAATACTTTTGACCCCATATAAGTAGTGCCTCCAAGTCTTTAATGCAAAAATAACCGCGCCTAATTCCAAATCATGCGTCGTATAATTTTGTTCGTGAATCTTCAATTGTCTAGACGCATAAGCAATCACCTTCGTTCGTTGCATTAATACACAATCGAGACCTTGCTTTGATGCGTCACAATAAATCACAAAATCATCATTCCCTTCAGGCAATGACAATATAGGTGCCGTAGTTAGCTTTTTCTTCAATAACTGAAACACTTTCTCTTGTTCATCATTCCATTCAAATTTCTTCCCTTTATGCGTTAATACAGTCAAGGGTTTTGCTATTCTGGAAAAGTCTTGGATGAACCTTCTGTAGTAACCAGCTAGTCCTAAAAACTGGCGTATGTGTTTCGGAGTTTTCGGGATTTCCCACTTTTCAACAGTTTCTATCTTTGCCGGATCCACCTTAATACCTTTCTTGTTCACTATGTGACCGAGAAATTGAACTTCTTCCAACCAAAATGCACACTTTGAAAATTTAGCGTACAATTCTTCCTTCCTCAATACTTCTAACACCTTTCTCAAATGTTCACCGTGTTCTTGGTCATTCTTTGAGTAAATAAGTATGTCATCAATGAAAACAATGATAAACTTGTCAAGGTATGGTCCACATACTCGGTTCAAAAGGTCCATGAACACAGCTGGTGCATTAGTTAAACCAAACGGCATGACCATAAACTCGTAATGACCGTAACGTGTTCTAAAAGCAGTCTTTGGAATATCATCTTCTTTCACCCGCATTTGATGATACCCGGAACGTAAGTCAATCTTTGAATAAACAGACAAGCCTTGTAGTTGATCAAATAAGTCATCGATTCTCGGTAGTGGGTAGCGGTTCTTGATGGTTAGTTTGTTTAACTCTCGGTAGTCGATACACAACCTGAATGTACCATCTTTCTTCTTGACAAACAAAACAGGAGCTCCCCACGGTGATGTGCTTGATCGAATGAAACCATGCTCTAAAAGTTCTTGTAATTGGCTTTGCAGTTCTTTCATCTCACTGGGTGCGAGTCTGTAAGGAGCACGAGCTATTGGTGCAGCTCCTGGTACAAGATCTATTTGAAATTCTACGGATCGATGTGGGGGTAATCCCGGTAATTCTTTCGGAAATACATCGGGAAATTCTTTTGCAACAGGAACATCATTGATGCTCTTTTCTTCAGTTTGTACTTTCTCGACATGTGCTAGAACAGCATAGCAACCTTTTCTTATTAGTTTTTGTGCCTTCAAATTACTAATAAGATGTAGCTTCGTGTTGCCCTTTTCTTCGTACACCATTAAGGGTTTTCCTTTTTCTCGTATAATGCGAATTGCATTTTTATAACAAACGATCTCTGCTTTCACTTCTTTCAACTAGTCCATACCGATTATCACATCAAAACTCCCTAACTCTACTGGTATCAAATCAATCTTAAATGTTTCGCTAACCAGTTTAATTTCTCGATTCCGACATATATTATCTGCTAAAATTAATTTACCATTTGCTAATTCGAGTAAAAATTTACTATCCAAAGGCGTCAATGGATAACTTAATTTAGCACAAAAATCTCTACTCATATAGCTTCTATCCACACCCGAATCAAATAAAACGTAAGCAGATTTATTATCAATAAGAAACGTACCCGTAACAAGCTCCGGGTCTTCCTGTGCCTCTGCCGCATTAATATTGAAAACTCTTTCGCGGCCTTGTCCATTCGTGTTCTCCTGGTTCGGGCAATTTCTAATAATGTGGCCCGGTTTTCCACATTTATAACAAACTACATTGGCATAACTTGCTCCGACACTACTTGCTCCGCCATTACTCGTTCCGACACCATTTGTTCCTTTCATTCTATTAACCCCTGGTCCGTAGACCTCACACTACACCGCGCTATGACCATTTCTTTTACACTTGTCGCAAAATTTGGTGCAGAACCCCGAGTGATACTTTTCACACCTTTGGCATAGCTGCTTCTGATTGTTGTTGTTGTTGCGATTATTATTGTTGTTGGGATGATTGTTGTAGTTGCTGTTGTTGTTGTTGTTGTTGGGCCGTTTGTTGTAGTTGCGATTGATGTTGCGATTGTTGGGATAATTGTTGCGATTATTGTTGTAATTGCTGTTGTTGTTGTATTGGTGATTCTTATCACCGTTTTCCTCCCATTTTCTTTTGACTTGCTTCACATTGGCCTCTTCAGCAGTCTGTTCTTTAATTCTTTCTTCAATCTGGTTCACTAGTTTGTGAGCCATTCTACATGCCTGTTGTATGGAGGCGGGCTCGTGTGAACTTATATCTTCTTGGATTCTTTCCAGTAATCCTTTCACAAACGCGTCGATCTTCTCTTCCTCATCTTCGAACGCTCCCGGACATAATAGGCACAATTCTGTGAATCGTATTTCGTACGTGGTAATATCAAATCCTTGGGTTCGTAACCCTCTAAGTTCTGTCTTGAGCTTATTGACCTCGGTTCTAGGACGGTACTTCTCGTTCATCAAGTGCTTGAATGCTGACCACGGTAGTGCGTACGCATCGTCTTGTCCCACTTGCTCTAGATAGGTATTCCACCATGTTAACGCAGAACCTGTGAAGGTATGCGTAGCGTACTTCAATTTGTCCTCTTCAGTACACTTACTTATGGTAAACACCGATTCGACCTTCTCGGTCCACCGTTTCAATCTGATCGGTCCTTCAGTTCCATCAAATTCCAAAGGTTTGCAGGCAGTGAATTCTTTGTAGGCTCATCCTACACGATTTCCTGTACTGCTAGATCCAAGGTTATTGTTGGTATGTAGCGCAGCCTGTACTGCGGCTATGTTTGAAGCTAGAAAAGTACGGAATTCCTCTTCATTCATATTCACGGTGTGTCGAGTAGTCGGTGCCATTTCCTTTAAAATAGTCAAATGGAACAAGTTAATCATACAGAATATTAAGAGTAGTTAATAGTATTTCGTAGCATAATATGAACTCATTTATAAAAGCTTTTTCTTCATATTAGCGTTTTATAAGTTTAAATTCGGGTAGTACCTACCCGTTAAGTTCATACTTAGTAGCTAATATACAATTCAACTACTACAATTCTATATGAAAAACTGATTATAATAATATTTCGCGTTCAAACTTTTACACAATATTTTACAAACTTACAATACCGCTTATTTTTCATATAGCATGAAATATAGCACACAATAAATTTGATACAAGATGGTTGTGAAGATAATTCTAGCTAGTACACAAGTCGTTCAGCAAAGGCAATAAAGACACGTAATTCATACGTCCAGAAACAAGTCATGTATTCTGGTTTTACTAGGACTACTTCCCATCCTTGGTCTTGTGGAACATAACCGTTATGGCCGTTGATAAGACAGCGTGTTGTAACGTCGTCAAAGGGACGAGGGTTAGGTAATGTCCAACAGTCCTGTAATAATCTAAAAACCTCATTTCTTACCCCAATTACCGACTCCGTCACTTGTGGGAACGTTTTGTTTAATAGTTGTAGCCCGATGTTCTTATTCTCACTTTGGTGAGAAGCGAACATTACTAATCCGTAAGCATAACATGCTTCTTTATGTTGCATGTTAGCCGCTTTTTCTAAATCACGAAGTCCAATATTCGGATATATTGAGTCAAAATAATTTCTTAACCCATTGCGTAAAATAGCATTTGGGTTCCCCGCAATATATGCGTCAAAGTAAACACATCGTAACTTATGGATTTCCCAATGTGATATCCCCCATCTTTCGAACGAAAGCCTTTTATAAACCAAGGCATTCTTGGAACGTTCTTCGAATGTCTTACAAACTGATCTCGCCTTAAATAGTTGTGTCGAAGAATTCTGACCGACTCTAGACAAGATTTCATCAATCATGTCTCCGGGTAGGTCTCTTAAAATATTGGGTTGTCTATCCATTTTGTGTTTTTATACTGTAAAATAGACAAGAGTTAGATTCATAAAAAAAAATACTTATTAATACAAGCAATTTTTTTTACATATATCATAAAGCATAAGCACACTATATTACATATATTACACCACACGAATACAACTATCTTATTCCGACTCGCTCGTTTCTTCTTCTTCGGTTTTGGTTCGTAATGATACCGCAGCCCGCATGCGCATGTAACATACACACGGGCATGCGCTATGGTGCTCTCATGCGTCATGCGGCATGCGGATCCGTATCTGGTCCCTTTACGGCGGTTGCTTAGCTAACAAGCAAATATCTTTTCCATAATTATATCCGTGATTCGGGGGAGATGGTTATGGAAACGATTATCACTATCCTATGACGGTTCTAGAATTAGGGTTTGCCTATAAATACAAACCCTAATCGTCGTTAGCAACAGACCACGTTACGTAGCCATCTTCTACCACACATCCTACGTGACTTACATCCTCTATCATCTTCTAAAGGTTAACAGGTTAGTTCTTTATTAACTGGTACCTACAACCTTGCTTGGGGCCTTCTGATCGACGGACGTCATCGAAGGTGGACTTAATCACTTGGCCACCCCGCCGACATCATCATGTCGGCCAGGGTTATTCACGGTAGCCGGACCGGAGAGCCACGTTCTAAGATCCTTAAACCCCTCCTTTACGTTGAGCAAGCATGTTAAGACCCCTCGGTTAAAATATGCATGATCAAGTGGTGCTTTCATTGAGAGTAGAATTAATTCAAAACTGTTTAATTGTTCTTTCTTTTTAGGTTTTGAATTATGATTCGCTATTTACAGAATTTTTTGAATTTTTTCTTTTTAACAGTATCATGACTTCCGAGGAATCATCGGAGCATACTCAAACAGCAATTCAACACGCGCCGTCTGGTAGTCAGCAAACGCCAGTTTTGACTACAGAGGCGGCTGCTCAAGCAGGGTACACAATGTACCCCCCACCTGTATCCGGCGAACCCTTTCAGCGGTTTAAGCCGATATATCCGGATGGGGTTACACCGCCAAGAGCAAACTCACCAGTCACAACCACGCGGTTGGATTTTTCATCGGTGGGTCCAAGGGTTATACCGATAAATGCTGGTGGCGAAACCATGGGACCACATGTAGTTTGCTGCGGCCAGGTACCTATTTACAGTACCACTGTTTCGATACCTCTGCAGACGCAGACTATTCAGCAAAACTCTTCGTTTACACCCCTGCAACCTTGGCAACCACCGCGCCCAGTTTCTCAATTCTTAACCCCTGCGGATGCGCAGGCGTTACTTAACAGCTGGGGATTTGGTGTCATTCCAGACGCAAACTCTCATTGGGCGCCAATAACAGCGCAACAACAAAGCACAGCGCAAACGGTTGGGCTCTTGAGTGTGTATCCTCAGTTTTCGCAGGCATCTGCGCCACAGGTCTTGCTCCCCTTACAACCTGTGTATTCGGCATCTTCAAGTAATCCCTCTTTTCCAACACTGCAGCCGTGGGTATATCCGCAGATGCAGGGTCAACCTTGGCAAAATATTCAGGGGCAGGCTAATCTTGCAGGGCAATTTATGCAGGCCGCACCCCCTGACATGGTTCACTTATTTTCGCAGCCTGACTTCGTTCAGGACATGATGCGGCGTTTCTTTGCGGGTTTAAAAGGGGATCCTGTTAAACCACCTTTCGAGCTACCGACTACTTTTGACAAATTTCCTCCGCACATAACTGCATATCCGTTTCCAGCAGCACCAAAGATACCTGGTACGCTAGGTACTTACAATGGTTTGTCCGATCCGGATGACTTTTTACAGCGCTTTGAGGGTGCAATGCGCACTCAAGGTTGGGTGGATCCGGTTGCGTGCCAAATATTTCCAATGACCTTGCAGGGCATTGCTCGCGAATGGTTCAATAAACTCCCGGCGGGCAGTATTGCCGGATTCATGGATCTGCGAACAAAGTTTTTATTGCAGTATCAGAATCAAAGACCACGCAAGCGCACTCACATTGAATGCCATGATATTACGCAGAAATCCAAGGAATCTTTGGGAGAGTATCTCACAAGGTATACTAATGAATGTTTGCGCATTCCAGATCTCAAGCCAGAACAACAGATATCAGGACTCATACATGGCATCAATTCAGAACGGCACCCAACGCTAGTCAAGCGTTTGCGTCATACGGTGCCAACAACTTACGCTGAGGCGCTTAAAGAATGTCACGATTATATGCGGAGTGGCAAAGATAACGATGTTCCCACAAGCAGCTCGCGAAATGAAAAAAAGGATGATGATGACCGCTCACGAGATCAAAACCGCGGAAACAATTCTCGCGGGCGTTACCATAGTAGCGGTCCTATCAGAAGTGAAAAGGGGAGATCTAATGGCAATTATCGAAGCAATAATCAGCGCGGCATCAACAATCAGAACTATGCGCTTCTTAAAAGCTTATCCAAAACGCCCAAAGAAATTTTGGCGACGGAGCCAGTATGCGCGACCTTCGCGGTCCCAACTCCGCTTACAGAATTTGGTAAGCGGGATAAGACAAAGTATTGTGAATTTCACGATGATTACGGGCACGATACGAATAGGTGTAAAAACTTGATGGAACGGGTACTGGAGGCGCTCCGTGTGGGTAAGTTGGATCACCTCAAACCGCCAAAGAAAGATAAAGGGAAAGCCGCAGAAGAGGGGTCAAAAACTAAAACCTTCGCGTGGCAGAAAGTGGATAAGACCAAAAATGCTGATTTAACCATTAACATGGTTGACGCAGAGAAATTAGGTCAGCGAAGAAAGTATAACGATCATCAGGATTGGGAACTTCTTCCAATCACTTTCCCTCCTGTGATGTCAATTGACAGGGTGAATGAACCTATCATTATCAAGTGCCGCATTCCTTCTTGCGGGGTGCAGGTCAAGCGCATGCATGTCGACACTGGGAGCGGCGTTGACATTATGTACGAGCATTGCTATCAATTTCTTCCCGCACACGTGAAGGTGCAGCTACGTCCGTCTGATATCACGCTGTCTGGTTTTTCCGGAGAAAGCTCATGGCCCGTGGGACGGATAGAGTTATTAATAGAGCTCGAAGATGACAAGAATCCGCAGTTAATAAGGAACGAATTAGTTGACTTTTATGTGGTTCGCTCGACTTCGCGATATAATGCGCTACTGGGAAGAAATTTCATACGGCGTTTTAACATCATACCTTCGGTAGTGCACGGTTTGATTAAGTTTCCTACTAAGGGAGGAGTTGCCACAATGGCGTCACATCAAACGATTGAGATATGTGCGTCAGTTGTGCAAATTAACATCCCTAGCGTCGGGGAGCAGATTGCAAGCAGTGCGGTCATTGCTAATTGCTTGCATCCAGATAAGGGTATAAAAATCGGCGCAAGTTTATCAGCTGAAACCAAGGCTAAGTTACATGGTATATTGTCCGCAAACGCAGATGTTTTCGCATGGCGCGAATCAGATATGACAGGTGTCCCGCGGGACATTGCGGAACATAAATTGAATGTTAATCCATCGCTCACACCTGTTAGACAAAAGAAGCGGCATATGGCTTTAGACCGCAGTGATTGGCTATGCGCAGAAGTAGACAACCTTGTCAAAGCAAACATTCTACGCGAAGTGCGTTATCAAACATGGGTTGCCAATCCGGTGTTGGTGAAAAAGGCTGATGGTAACTGGCGAATGTGCGTTGATTTTAAAGACATTAACAAAGCATGTCCTAAAGACAATTACCCTCTCCCGGAGATAGACTGGAAGGTTGAATCTTTGTCTGGATTCAGATATAAGTGCTTTCTGGACGCATACAAAGGTTATCACCAAATTCTAATGGCTGCGGAAGACGAAGACAAGACTGCTTTTCATACGCCGCAGGGTATTTATTGTTACACAAAGATGCCTTTCGGCTTGAAGAACGCGGGCGCGACCTATCAGCGTGTAATTGACGCAGCATTCAAGCCTCAAATTGGCAGAAATCTTGAAGCGTATGTCGATGACTTGGTAATCAAAAGCAACACCGAAGAAGACATGCTCGCAGACATCCTAGAAACGTTTGCGTCTCTGCGAAGGATCAACATGAAGCTTAATCCGCTTAAATGTAGCTTTGGAGAGGAGGAAGGCAAGTTTCTAGGTCATGTGGTGACAGCGCGGGGTATCAAGGCTAATCCCAAAAAGATTGAAGCTATTGATAATTTACCATCTCCGAAAACAAAGAAAGATGTGCAGAGTCTCACTGGGAAGCTCGCAGCAATCACGCGGTTTTTGTCAAAAGCCGCAGAGCGTCAGCTACCATTCTTTAACACTTTGAAAAACTGTTTGAAGAAAAAGGATTTTGTCTGGACTCAGGAAGCAGAATCAGCCTTTCAGGAGATGAAAAAGGTGCTTGCAGAGTTACCAACACTTACTGCGCCAGTCCCTGGGGAGACGTTAACGCTGTACCTTGCGGCATCAAAGGAAGCAATCAGTTCAGTTCTCATCGCAGACCGCGAAAAGGTAACCTATCAATTTACTTGCATTATTTATTTCGCAGAACTTTAACGCTGAGGTTTTCTCAGACACAAATGCCGGTCTACTTCGTAAGCAAGACGCTGACATCAAGCGAAGTAAACTACTCGCCAATAGAGAAGCTAGTATATGCGCTTGTCCATACAGCGCGGCGTTTGCGCCGATACTTTCAAGCACATCCGATTGTGGTTCTAACTGATCAGCCAATCAAACAGGTTGGTACATGATTACTTTGCGGCAATGACCGGGGTTACCGCATTGACTAACGCAATCATTTTATTTCATTCAGGTACTGTACAAGCCCGAGATTTCTGGCCGAATGGCCAAGTGGGCAGTCGAATTGGGAGAACATGAAATAAACTTTTCTTCACGCAGTGCGGTTAAGGGTCAAATACTTGCTGACTACCTAGCAGAAATACCTGCGGATGTCGAAGCGTCAGCAGCACATCAAGATCCGCCCGCACCTGTTCTATCACCATGGGAATTATACACTGATGGTGCGTGTAGCGCATCTGGCGCAGGCGCAGGTGTAATTTTGACAGGTCTAGGCGGTGAGGAACATACGTACGCACTGCGGTTTAATTTTGCTGTCACAAACAATGAAGCAGAGTATGAGGCTCTGCTAGCAGGTATGCGCATCGCGCATAAGTTAAATGTTAAAATCTTGCACGCTTACGTGGATTCAAAGCTAGTATGCAATCAAGTCTGCGGAGACTTCGAAGCGCACGATATTGCTATGCAGCAATATTTATCGCTTGTTCATAATCTCGCTGACCAGTTCGAGGCTTTTCAAATCTCGCACGTAATGCGGGGGCAAAATAAGAAGGCGGATGCGCTAAGCAAACTAGCTGCCTTGGCTTTTGATCATATGGGTAAGAAAATTCTAATAGAGGAACTCAACGCAAAATCTATTGTCATGATGCCTCTAGTGGCACCGGTTGAGGAATCAAGCCCAACGTGGATGACGCCCATCTTCGCTTTTTTACGGGACGGCACTTCACCCGCGGACTCCTCTGATGCGAAGAAAGTCCGCACAAAGGCACCGCTTTATGCCCTTGAGGGTGACGTCTTGTATCGAAAAAACTATTTGGGACCGCATTTAAGGTGCATAGGTCCGAAAGAGGCAGAGGAAGTTATACGCGAGGTGCATGAGGGTGCATGCACCCTTCATTCGGGACACAGGTCCATTGTGTCAAAAATCATGCGGTTAGGTTATTATTGGCCAACTATGTACGCAGACACGGCGCGTATTGTCAAGCAATGCGAATCATGCCAAATACATGCACCTATCAGCAGGGCACCTGCGCATCCAATGATACCGGTCTCCTCACCATGGCCATTCTGCAAATGGGCGATCGACATAGTCGGACCATTCCCCAAAGGCCAAGGTAATATTGCCATTCATTTGCTAAATATGCTACTTACGTCATTATCTTACGCATACTCTGCACACGCAGGAAATGTCAAATTCTTAATTGTTGCAATCGATTACTTCACGAAGTGGGTCGAAGCGAAACCGCTGGCAACAATTTCAGGGAAAAGAGTGCGGAATTTTGTATGGGAAGACATTGTCTGTCGATTCGGCATACCCAATGAAATTGTTAGTGATAACGGTACACAATTTGCCGGCGATCCTTTTCGCAGTTGGTGTGCGGAGCTTAATATTAAGCAAACTTTTACTTCAGTTGCGCATCCGCAGGCGAATGGCCAGTGCGAAGTTACCAACCGAGATATAGTTGCTGGAATCAAGGCAAGGTTGGGTCATGACCGCGTTGGTTGGGTGGATGAGCTTCCAAAGGTTTTATGGGCGCATAGAACCACACCCAAAGCAAGCACTGGTGAGACTCCGTTTAGTTTGGTTTATGGGTCAGAAGCTGTTGTACCCGCAGAGATTGGGGTACCAACGTTCCGCATACAAAACTTTGATGAGCAAAATAACTCTGAAGCTCTGCGGGAAAATCTTAATCTGCTTGAAGAACGCAGACTCTCTGCGGCTGTTAACGAAGCAAATAACAAGCAGAAAATCGCAAAGTATTACAATCAGCGTGTGCGTTCACGCACTTATAAGTGCGGTGATTTGGTTTGGCGCCAGAACGATGCAAGTTATGCGGAAGATACTGGGAAACTGGGACCTCGTTGGGAGGGCCCATACAGGGTAGCAAAAGCAAGCAACACCGGGGCATACCATCTAGAGACATTAGATGGCAAACCTGTGAAATGCACTTGGCATGCGACGTTATTGAAAAAATGTTACATGTAGCTAGATGGACTTGATCACTCCAATTTGTTTAGCACATTATTTTATTTTTCATCCTTTCGGATATGTCGCAGTTGTAATCATAATTAATGCCAAATAAAAATAATTACATGCGCATACTTTTGTTGTCCATTTATATTTTTTGTATGCGTTTCCTGCCTACTTAAGGGGTGTCCTCTAGCCCCCGTGCGGCAGAAGCCTGTTTGGTTACAAGGCTAGACAATAACGGCAGGCGAAGGGAATTGGTTTTCCCCTAGCCAAGCGCCACGCAGACTAGATGGCTGCAAAGTCGACTTTAAAAAAAAATACAAGCATTGGTTTGCTTGTGCGTAATCGCTCTCGCATTGGTTTGCTTGAGGAACTCCTAAGCATAAAAACATTGGTTTGTTTTTAGTTGCGTTTGCTTACCATACAACTAATAGTGCACCTCTAGTACATGACAAAGCAATAGCGCAGTAGCTTTTGAGTCTAAATTGTTAAAGGTAAGTTAAAATATTGGTTTATTTTACGCAGTACCATCCGCATACGCATAAGTTGTGGTTAACTATGCGCATGCACATGCGGTTCATAATTTGTTTTGATTCGCGATATATAAACAAGGATATCACGCATGCATAACAGACAAACATATATACACATCCAAATAAATTATTACATAAGTAATTGTTTCACATGCCTGCCCAACATGGGACTTAGGGCTCCAAAATACATTTACAATTACCTGCCTAAGATTAGGGCTTACGGCACAAACTACTCTAGTAATCCTCCTTCAAAAACCCATCAAGCGGCATCGTCGGGTCAGCCGCAAACGCATTGATCAAAGGGATAGGGATGGACTTGATTGCCTCTTCCGCCTCCAGCAGCGCCGCGGCCGTTCCCTCCTTTAATTTCTTTTGGACAATGTCGGGGAACGGTGGAGTTAGGCCGCATGCCTGGATCACTTCCCGCACAGCCTTGTTCACCTCATAGTCCTTGACCGCATCGACATAGGCATTAAACCGGTCGGACACGGGCTCGGAGTCCATCACTTTCTGCGCAATTGCGGGGAGTGCGGTGCGCAGCTTTGTCATATCTGCCTCGGCCAGCTCGCGGTTGGTAACCGCATCGTCCCTCTCCCTCGTCACCTTTTCCAACTCCAGCCTCACTCGCTCAGTTTCCCCCTTTGCCTGATCAACCGCACCCACAAGCTCTTGATTCTTTTTTCTTTCTTGAATCAAGAGGGTCTTGGTTTCGGCCGCAGTCAATTCAACAGCTTTGCGGGCCTCCTCAGCAGCGTCCCTGTCCTTCTTGACCTGATCTACACCCGCCTGCAGCAAACCCAACTCCACCTCTTTGCGCAGTGCAACATCGTATAGGCTGGAGGATCGACGGGCTTGATCCGCAAACATCCCAAAGAATACCAGCCCGTTCTGGACAAAGGCGTTGAGCGCCTGGTTAAACGGCAGCGCGGCCAGTTGCTCGCGGAACTCTGCTGGGAAGATTTGCTGCAAGAATGCAGATTGCTCCGCAGCATTTTCTGCGGAGGACTGGCAAAGTTGGCGGAGGTTGGCAACACGGAAGCTGCCTTGCGGAGGAGGTAATGTAGACTCAGACCCGACGGGGATCGCCTTGTCTTTGGATGTGGCAGTGGCCTGCAGCTCGGGGTTGACCCGCGGTGTTGTTGGCTGCGTCTCCTCCACATGCTCTGCAAAATACTCAGATTAGTACGCAGATTTTTCTACGCGGTATACATGCGAAAAAATAAACGCTCACCATTAATGGGGGGAGGTAGGTCTGCGGACCAAGGCTCGATGGCAACAAAATTGTCGTTGCGCATATCCTCCAGCTGCTTAGGAGTCTTCTTCTTTTTCTTCTGAGCCTCGGACGTCCCAGCCGCCTTGCGTTTATTGCCTGACTCCGCCGGCGTTTCCTCCACATGTTCGCTAGCAGCTGCCTGCTCTAGCTGTTTGTCCACATCCTGCTTGCGGAAAGAGATCCCAGCAATCTCCTCCGCGGTAAGCACCTTCTTCATCCTCATCTCTGCAAACAATAAACGCCTGCGTTAGAAAATATACAAAAATTTATGTAAGTACGCGTTTATGCTATTCCTACCCTTTCCATCGGGGCCAACTATGGCCAGCCGCACATCCTCCCAAGGCCAATACGTGGAGATCTTCCCCAACCGCAGCATAACATTACCATACGAACGGTGCACCAGTTGTGCGTTGACGCACTGCTTCAACAACTTTTTCTCCTCGTCATCCAACGCTGGCATCTTGTTCACATCTTTTTCTACCTTCTCGCACCAAATGAGCGTCTGCGGGAAGCCAGTGCCTAATACGGTCTGGTCGACGAAGAAAAAAGTTTCTTTCCAACTTCCCGCATTCGATTTCGGGGTTTTTGTGAAATTTTGGCGTGCGAAGAAGGTGAACCAAGATTTATGGTGGTTGGCTAAGCGGAATAGGTGGCAAAAAACCTTCACCAATGGTACTGTGTTGAGTGCAACACACCACATCTCGAATAGAACGATTTTGCCTATAGCATACGGGTGCAATTGCCCTAGCCCTACTTTGAAATGATCTAGTACGCCTAAAAAGAAGTCGGTGGGTGGAACCCTAAAATTACCATGCTTAAAAGCATGTTCGTAGATCGCCACCTTATTCTCTGGTGGCTGATGGGCTCGCTGGCTAGGCAGTGGTGGTACCGGATTGTAACCCGCTAGAGGGAGGTATTGCTTAACTAAGTGGTCGATGTTTTTCTGGCCTATGTTGGACTCTACATTCTCTACGAAAGTTTCATTAGCTTTGGTCATTTTTAGATGAATGGAGAACGACTGACCTTTAAATGACGATCGGAATATGACGGAGTTGATCGGAATTGATAGGATTTGGAGGCGAGAGCGTATTTGGGAAGCTTGACACCGGAAAAGTGAAAATGTGTGTGATTTGGGGCTATTTATAGGCAAGATTGGGGGAGCGTGGGTTGGAATGGTGTGATCGTGGCCATACACGTGTAATGCAATCGACGGGTAGCATTTGCAGATCGCGCGTGGTGTCAGTTAAGAATGATTACAAACACGCGCGTGGTTCGCACACGCCTGCGGCACTGTTACTTTATGTCTTGTCAGCCGAATGGGCTTCTGCGATTGTGACAGGCATCGAGGCGCACGCGAGGACATTAAATGCTCGTCGTCCTTTTGTTTTCTCTTTTTCGCTTAATAGTTTGATATCATATGACTTGCGTCATATAACATCAAACTGGGGGGACTTAATGATACCGCAGCCCGCATGCGCATGTAACATACACACAGGCATGCGCTATGGTGCTCTCATGCGTCATGCGGCATGTGGATCCGTATCTGGTCCCTTTACGGCGGTTGCTTAGCTAACAAGCAAATATCTTTTCCATAATTATATCCGTGATTCGGGGGAGATGGTTATGGAAACGATTATCACTATCCTATGACGGTTCTAGAATTAGGGTTTGCCTATAAATACAAACCCTAATTGTCGTTAGCAACAGACCACGTTACGTAGCCATCTTCTACCACACATCCTACGTGACTTACATCCTCTATCATCTTCTAAAGGTTAACAGGTTAGTTCTTTATTAACTGGTACCTACAACCTTGCTTGGGGCCTTCTGATCGACGGACGTCATCGAAGGTGGACTTAATCACTTGGCCACCCCGCCGACATCATCATGTCGGCCAGGGTTATTCACAGTAGCCGGACCGGAGAGCCACGTTCTAAGATCCTTAAACCCCTCCTTTACGTTGAGCAAGCATGTTAAGACCCCTCGGTTAAAATATGCATGATCAGTTCGTTTTGCCAAGTTTCTAGGGATATATGATGTTCCCCTAATACGAGCCGTTGTTTTCCACATTGGTTTAGAAAAACCTGATGGTTTAGAGGTTCCGGGGTCATTGTTACAACTTAAGGACTTCGGGGGTTGACGATACATATAAAGTTCATCGGGGTTGGAATTAGATTTCTCTATTTTTATACCCTTTCCCTTATTATTTTCTTTTGCCTTTTTAAATTCAGTTGGGGTAATTTCTATAACATCATCGGAATTCTCGTTGGAATCCGATTCATTGGAGAATTGGTAATCCTCCCAATATTTTGCTTCCTTGGCGGAAACACCATTGACCATAATTAACCTTGGTCGGTTGGTTGAGGATTTTCTTTTACTTAACCGTTTTATTATTTCCCCCACCGGTTCTATTTCTTCATCCGGTTCCGATTCTTCTTCCGGTTCCGATTCTTCTTCCGGTTCCGACTCTTCTTCCGGTTCCTCTTCGGGAACTTGTGAATCAGTCCAATATATATTCGACTCTTCGTTATTATTAGGTGAGTCAATGGGATTTGTGCTAGAGGTAGACATCTATCACACAATATCAAACATGTTAAGAGATTTATATATCACATAATATATACATGTTAATAATATATAGTTTCTAACAAAAATGTTAAGCAATCATTTTTAAAGAAAACACGGTCGAAGTCCAGACTCACTAATGCATCCTAACAAACTTGATAAGACACACTAATGCAAATTTTCTGGTTCTCTGAGAACCTGGCTCTGATACCAACTAAAATGTCCCATTCTTATTGATTAAAAACGTTCCATATTAATTGATTTCGTTGCGAGGTTTTGACCTCTATATGAGACGTTTTTCAAAGACTGCATTCATTTTTAAAACAAACCATAACCTTTATTTCATAAATAAAGGTTTAAAAAGCTTTACGTAGATTATCAAATAATGATAATCTAAAATATTCTGTTTACACACGACCATTACATAATGGTTTACAATACAAATATGTTACATCGAAATCAGTTTCTTGAATGCAGTTTTTACACAATATCATACAAACATGGACTCCAAATCTTGTCCTTATTTTAGTATGCAACAGCGGAAGCTCTTAGTATTCACCTGAGAATAAACATGCTTTAAACGTCAACAAAAATGTTGGTGAGTTATAGGTTTAACCTATATATATCAAATCGTAACAATAGACCACAAGATTTCATATTTCAATACACATCCCATACATAGAGATAAAAATCATTCATATGGTGAACACCTGGTAACCGACATTAACAAGATGCATATCTAAGAATATCCCCATCATTCCGGGACACCCTTCGGATATGATATAAATTTCGAAGTACTAAAGCATCCGGTACTTTGGATTGGGTTTGTTAGGCCCAATAGATCTATCTTTAGGATTCGCGTCAATTAGGGTGTCTGTTCCCTAATTCTTAGATTACCAGACTTAATAAAAAGGGGCATATTCGATTTCGATAATTCAACCATAGAATGTAGTTTCACGTACTTGTGTCTATTTTGTAAATCATTTATAAAACATGCATGTATTCTCATCCCAAAAATATTAGATTTTAAAAGTGGGACTATAACTCACTTTCACAGATTTTTACTTCGTCGGGAAGTAAGACTTGTCCACTGGTTGATTCACGAACCTATAACAATATATACATATATATCAAAGTATGTTCAAAATATATTTACAACACTTTTAATATATTTTGATGGTTTAAGTTTATTAAGTCAGCTGTCCTCGTTAGTAACCTACAACTAGTTGTCCACAGTTAGATGTACAGAAATAAATCGATAAATATTATCTTGAATCAATCCACGACCCAGTGTATACGTATCTCAGTATTGATCACAACTCAAACTATATATATTTTTGAATCAACCTTAACCCTGTATAGCTAACTCCAACATTCACATATAGAGTGTATATGGTTGTTCCGAAATATATATAGATGTGTCGACATGATAGGTCGAAACATTGTATACGTGTCTATGGTATCTCAAGATTACATAATATACAATACAAGTTGATTAAGTTATGGTTGGAATAGATTTGTTACCAATTTTCACGTAGCTAAAATGAGAAAAATTATCCAATCTTGTTTTACCCATAACTTCTTCATTTTAAATCCGTTTTGAGTGAATCAAATTGCTATGGTTTCATATTGAACTATATTTTATGAATCTAAACAGAAAAAGTATAGGTTTATAGTCAGAAAATAAGTTACAAGTTGTTTTTGTAAAGGTAGTCATTTCAGTCGAAAGAACGACGTCTAGATGACCATTTTAGAAAACATACTTCCACTTTGAGTTTAACCATAATTTTTGGATATAGTTTCATGTTCATAATAAAAATAATTTTCCCAGAATAACAAATTTTAAATCAAAGTTTATCATAGTTTTTAATTAACTAACCCAAAACAGCCCGCGGTGTTACTACGACGGCGTAAATCCGGTTTTACGGTGTTTTTCGTGTTTCCAGGTTTTAAATCATTAAGTTAGCATATCATATAGATATAGAACATGTGTTTAGTTGATTTTAAAAGTCAAGTTAGAAGTATTAACTTTTATTTGCGAACAAGTTTAGAATTAACTAAACTATGTTCTAGTGATTACAAGTTTAAACCTTCGAATAAGATAGCTTTATATGTATGAATCGAATGATGTTATGAACATCATTACTACCTCAAGTTACTTGTATAAACCTACTGGAAATTAGAAAAATAGATCAAGCTTTAAAGGATCCTTGGATGGCTTGAAAGTTCTTGAAGCAGAATCATGACACGAAAACAATTTCAAGTAAGATTTCTACTCGAAATAAGATTGTTATAGTTATAGAAATTGAATTAAAGTTTGAATATGATTATTACCTTGTATTAGAAAGATAACCTACTATAATTAACAAAGGTTTCTTGATCTTGGATGATTACTTGCAATCTTGGAAGTATTCTTGATTTTATGAAACTAGAACTTTTGGAATTTATGAAGAACACTTAGAACTTGAAGATAGAACTTGAGAGAGATCAATTAGATGAAGAAAATTGAAGAATGAAAGTGTTTGTAGGTGTTTTTGGTCGTTGGTGTATGGATTAGATATAAAGGATATGTAATTTTGTTTTCATGTAAATAAGTCATGAATGATTACTTATATTTTTGTAATTTTATGAGATATTTCATGCTAGTTGCCAAATGATGGTTCCCACATGTGTTAGGTGACTCACATGGGCTGCTAAGAGCTGATCATTGGAGTGTATATACCAATAGTACATACATCTAAAAGCTGTGTATTGTACGAGTACGAATACGAGTGCATACGAGTAGAATTGTTGATGAAACTGAACGAGGATGTAATTGTAAGAATTTTTGTTAAGTAGAAGTATTTTGATAAGTGTATAGAAGTCTTTCAAAAGTGTATAAATACATATTAAAACACTACATGTATATACATTTTAACTGAGTCGGTAAGTCATCGTTAGTCGTTACATGTAAGTGTTGTTTTGAAACCTTTAGGTTAACGATCTTGTTAAATGTTGTTAAACCAATGTTTATAATATCAAATGAGATTTTAAATTATTATATTATCATGATATTATCATGTATGAATATCTCTTAGTATGATATATATACATTAAATGTCTTTACAACGATAATCGTTACATATAAGTCTCGTTTAAAAATCATTAAGTTAGTAGTCTTGTTTTTACATATGTAGTTCATTGTTAATATACTTAATGATATGTTTACTTATCATAATATCATGTTAACTATATATATATATATATCCATATATATGTCATCATATAGTTTTTACAAGTTTTAACGTTCGTGAATCACCGGTCAACTTGGGTGGTCAATTGTCTATATGAAACCTATTTCAATTAATAAAATCTTAACTAGTTTGATTACTTAACATGTTGGAAATACTTAATCATGTAAATAACAATTTCATTTAATATATATATAAACATAGAAAAGTTCGGGTCACTACAACTTAAGGAGTGTCCTCTAGCCCCCGTGCGGCAGAAGCCTGTTTGGTTACAAGGCTAGACATTAATGGCAGGCGAAGGGAATTGGTTTTCCCTAGCCAAGTGCCACGCAGACTAGATGGCTGCCAAGTTGACTTAAAAATACAGGCATTGGTTTGCTTGTGCGTAATTACTCTCGCATTGGTTTGCGTGAGGAACTCTTAAGCATAAAAGCATTGGTTTGTTTTTAGTTGCGTTGCTTACCATACAGCTAAAGTGCACCCCTAGTACATGACAAAGCAATAACGCAGTAGCTTTTGAGTCTAAGTTCAAGGTAAAATCGCTAAAGTATTGGTTTATTTTACGCAGTACCTGATCATACGCATAAGTTTTGGTTAACTATGCGCATGGGCATGCGGTTAATTCTTTGTTTTGATTCGCGATATATAAACAAATTAATACACTACGCATGCATAACACGATAATATATACATAAAGTTATTACAAATGGTAATTGTTTCAAACGCCTGCCCATCACGGGACTTAAGGCCCAAAAATTGTATTTACAATTTCCTGCCTAAGCATAGGACTTACGGCGCAAACTATTACAACAACCTAATAATCCTCCTTGAGGAACCCGTCAATCGACATGTTAAGGTCCGCCGCAAACGCATTAATTAGGGGGATCGGGATGGCAGTGATGGCTTCTTCCGCTGCCATGAGCACCGCAGCCGTACCCTCCTTCAATTTTTTCTGCACGACGTCGGGGTACGGCGGTGTGAGCCCGCAGGCTTGGATCACCTCTAGCACTGCCTTATTGATTTTGTGGTCTTTAACCGCGTCAACATAGGCATTGAACTTGTCGGACACGGGCCCGGAATCCATCACCTTCTGCGCAATGGTAGGAAGAGCGGTGCGAAGCTTTGTCAAGTCCGCCTCCGCTAGCTCGCGGCCAGTCACCGCGTCATCCTTCTCCCTAGTAACCTTTTCCAAATCCACCCGCAGACGCTCAGTCTCCCCCTTGGACTGGTCAACCGCCCCAATCAGCTCGCAATTTTTCTTTCTCTCTTCAATCAATGCGGTTTTGGTTTCTGCCGCAGTTAACTCTACCGCCTTGCGCGCTTCTTTCGCAGCGTCCCTGTCTTTCTTAACCTGCTCAACTCCCGCTTGCAGCAGCCCTAATTCTGTTTCTTTCCGCACGGCCACTTGATACAAGTTAGTGGAACGGCGGGCTTGATCCGCAACCATGCCAAAAAAGACGAGGCTGTTTTGGATGAAGGCGTTGAGCGCCTGATTAAAGGGCAGTGCGACTAGTTGGTTGCGAAACTCAGCCGGGAAGATTTGTTGGAGGAAGGCGGATTGCTCTGAGGCGTTTTCCGCCGATGACTGGGTGAGCTGCGCCAGGTTCGCCAATCGGAAGCTACCGTGTGGCGGGGTTGGTGTAGACTCGGAGTCCAGGTGTATCATCTTGTCCTTTGACTCGGCAGTAGCTTCAAGGTCCGGATTGACCCGTGGTGGGGTGTGATGCGTCTCTTCAGCATGCTCTGCGTATTAATAAATGGTTAAATAAATGCAAACTTAAGTATGCGGTATGCGCGAAAGCAGAACTCTTACCAGAAGATGAGGGAGGTAGATCCGCAGAACGGGGTACGATGGGAACGAAGTTGTCGTTCCGCTTGTCCTCCCTCTGTTTGGGAGTGACTTTTTTCTTCTTCTATTGGGGTTGGGAGGCTTCGGCGGCCTTGCGCTTATTACCGGAGGTGGCAGGTGCATTCTCGCCAGTTTTCTCCTACTCTAACTGCTGGTTCACATTCTGCTTGCGGAAGGCGATGCCCGCAATCTCCTCCGCAGTCAGCACTTTCTTCATCTTCATCTCTGCAAACATGCACGCATGTGTTAGCACATATAAATAGCAAACTGTTATGTTAGTACGTGATTATACTATTCCTACCCTTTCCATCCGGTCCGACTATGGCTGGACGCACATCTTCCCATGGCCAGTGTGCGGAGATCTTCCCTAACCGCAACATTACGTTCTCGTATGACCGGTGCACCAGCTGTGCGTTAGCGCACTCCACCAATAGCTTTGTTTCCTCGTCATCATGGACCGGGGTTTTGTTCACATCCTTCTCCACCTTCTCGCACCAAATAAGCGTTTGCGGAAAAGTGGTACCAACTACAGTTTGGTCAATGTAAAAGAAAGTTTCTTTCAAGTTACCCGCATTCGACTTTGGGGTTTTTGTGAAATTTTGTCTGGCGAAGAAGGTGAACCAGGATTTGTGGTGATTGGCTAAGCGGTATAGATGACAGAAAACTTTAACCAACGGTACCTTGTTGAGTGCGACGCACCACATCTCAAACAGTACTATTTTACCTATGGCATAAGGGTGTAGTTGCCCTAATCCCACTCTGAAGTGGTCTAATACGCCTAGGAAGAAGTCGGAGGGGGGAACCCTAAAGTTGCCGTGCTTGAACGCATGTTCGTAGATGGCCACCTTCTTCTCCGGTGGCTCGTGAGCACGCTGATTAGACAGCGGTGGCACCGGATTGTACTTTGCTAACGGTGGGTATTGTTTGACTAAGTAATCAATGTGTTTCTGCTCTATAATCGATCTAACACTATCTACATAGGTCTCGTTAGCCTTAGTCATTTTCTATAGAGTGGTTGCAGAATTACTAACCTTTAGACGGTGGCCGGAGTATTTAGGATTTGATCGGAATTGAATATAGCAGCGTATTGGGAAGCTTGGAGCAGAAAAATGAAAATGTGTGTGAATTGGGGATATTTATAGTGACGATTTGGAGTCATGGGGTGGAATGGGTTGATCGTGGCTGTACACGTGTTACGCGATCAACGGGTGGCATTTTAAGTGCGCGCGTGGATGTCAGTTGGGTATGGTTACCTATGAGCGCGTGGCTGACACGCGCCTGCCAACTGCCACTTTACGTCTTGTCAGCCGAATGGTCTTCTGCGACAGTGACATGCATTAAATGACCTCAAAACGCACGCGGAACATTGAATGCTAGCCGTTTTCTTGTTTTTTCCGCTTAATAGTTTGATATCATATGTCTTGCGCTATATAACATCAAACTGGGGGGACATAATGATACCGCAACCCGCATGCTCACCCCATATGTATGCGGGCACCCGCTAGGGTGCGTATGCGTGTGCTCATGTGCGTTATGCGGTATGCGGATTCGTACCTAATGCCTTTGTTCCCGATACAACAATTACTTGGCTATCAAGTAAATATCTTTTCCATAATTACACCCGTGATTCGGGGGAGTTTGTTATGGAAAGGATTGCCTTTATCTCGGATGGTTCCAGAATTAGGGTTTGCCTATATATACAAACCCTGACTATCATTCTATAGATCATCACCTTACGTAACAACATCATCTAGCATCTTCTCAAGGTTAACATGTTAGTTTCTTGATTAACTAGCACCTACGACCTTATTTGGGGCCTTCTAATCGACGATCGTCATTAAAAGGTGGACTTAATCACTTGGCCACCCCGCCGACATCATCATGTCGGCCGGGGTTATTCACGGTAGCCGGACCGGAGTGCCTCGTTTTAAGATCCTTAAACCCCACTAACGTATTGAGCAGGCATGTTAAACCTTATGGTAAAAATATGCATGATCATTTTGAAAAGCAAACACACACCTTACACGATTTTTTACACGAATATATATATATAATGTCCACCATGGGATTTGAACATATGACCTCTAGATCAGAGACGCACCTCGATACCGCCAGACCACTGACTCTGTGGTAGTTTTGAAATGGTGTGAAACCTATATAATTTTTTTTTTCTTAGTAAAAAGCTTGTATATATAGTAATTTTAAAATTATGTATGTTAAATTGTTGTAAAATTTGAATAAAACTTCTAACATATACTTTTTTAAATGTGTTAACTTTCTAAGTTAAATCGTAGAATACAATTATTGTTCAAGTATTGATGAGATCAACGTGATTCCTAGTGCATAACAAAAAGCGAATTTTATCCACCTGAAATCTATTTCTATTAATTGTCACTCATTTAATAGGATTATCATATTATCTACATCACTTCAGAATACATCCTACGAAAGTATAATTATACCATAAGAACTACAACTACACAAGCAACTAAGACATAGGTGTTATACCTAGCTATCCTAATCCAATATATCCACCATCCACCATGTCACTCCGCAGCAAATGCTTCATCATTGACTACTATGGTGTATAAAGCAATAAATTGTGGAGACGATCTCCACATATGGTTTGTCGAAAGACTTCATGATATATGTTCGCATTAGCCCTGCCACAAAAATAAGGTGAAAATCGTCAATGCACTTGAGATGATGAACATCATCTCTTTTAAGCGCTCAACACCATAAAATTAGAAAACAAAATAAATTCACAAATAAACTTACCTTTTGTAAAAAATGGCTACAATTTATCAAGTAATTGACCAATCACCTCGTGTCAGGGCGGGGCGGGTCAGAGGCGGTGACGTGCGCGGAGGCGTGGACATGCGTAGTAACGTGGCATATGTGTTACGGTTTTTTTAATAATATATAAGATAAAAAAAAGAAATCCAAAGCAAAGCAACCAAAATAAGTTTAATTTAAGGAAAAAGTTTCTTATACATATGGTTATTGAACTAATTGAAAAGATAAAAATAAGAATATTATATTTTTTATGGGTATTGTTGATTTCATATTATTTTAAATCAAATTGGATAAATGAGTGAAGCGAGGTAAGAGTTATAGGGTGGAAGATTCTTTCGCTCCCCATCGTTGTTTCGAACAATGTTATCAGCAACATTTCATCACAATAACGCTGGTGAAACACTATCCCCTTTATTATACTTTTAATCGTTGTTTATTTTTTCTTGCATTCGAGATATGATTTTGTAATAACAAGAAATGAAATGGTGTATGGCTGAGCTTTTAAGGAGGATGGTGAGAAAATGAGGAAGGTTAAGATAGATGAAAATGTGCATATGTATTTTAGATGTAAATCATTATTGGAGTTTTTAAAAGTTAGGTATTTCTAAAATAATTGGGTCGAATTTAGTTAGATTTGTTTTAAAAAAAAGTTGTCAAATACTTTACTAATGACATAAACGTTATTGAAATCTATTACTTAAAAACACAAATTAAAGTTGACATAATTCAACATAGAAAATATACTCTAGGTCTTACTTTTCAAAAAAATATAACTAAAAATTAAACCACGTAGCTACATAATATAAAAAGAGAAAAAATAAAATTGAATGATATAATGAAGTATCCTTTATAAAACTTATTTAACATTTGAAACATTTTAATGTCAGTATATTGTAACTTCTATAATATATGAGATAAAACAAAGAACGAATAATTAATTGTACTTAATATACATAAAATACAAAAATTTATCTCTTTTTCTAAGAATAATTATAATCAAGATATGTAAAATTTTATATTTTTGCACTTGAATTATGTATCGGTCATAAATTGTTGTTAGCATCATATTTTAGTGTTATAAATTTACAAATGAAATATTATATGTTAAATAAAATATTTTAGTATAATGATGAATGATAAAGTCTAACAATTTAAATTTAAATTGATATTGAAATCAATATGCTAACCTTTTATACTATAGCAACTTTGATATCTTACGGGATGGATTCAATTTTGTATTGTAAATACAGGGATAATATAGATTTCTCTTCTAAAATTGCAGAAATATACTGAACTTTCTAGATCAATGCATAATGCATGTCTCTTCCCTATTTAACCGTTAGAAATCTATTGTAAATTCATGAATGTATTGAACTTTCTAGAAATATATATATATATATATATATATATATATATATATATATATATATATATTCCAGGGATCAAATGAGAACTTTTTTAAAGAGAGAACCCTAAGAACTATTGAAATTCGAGAAAAAAAAAATGAAAGGGCGAGCAATTTTCATGGTATCAGAACAATTTGTAGAATTAGAACAGTTCATTTTATTAAATCCCCAATTTTTTCAAATAGGTTTAACTTCATTTTATATCCTAAATTCTCTCAAATCCCCCCATTCTCTCATCTCTCTCAATCAAAACTCAAGTAACAATTCTATAATCTTGGGGTTATTGATGAATTCATATTTCAAGTATATGAGCCCAACACTTATTTTGTGGAGAAAGACAAAAAAAGAAAGAAGAAATATGCTTTGAGAGAGTTTGGCATCATATGTCATTCATAAGTAAGAAACACACGTGCTAAATGCTAAATGGTATTGATGAATTCGTATTTCAAGTATCTGAGCCCAACACTTATTTTATGAATTCTATAATCTTGGGGTTATTGATGAATATTCCTTTTGTTCGAGTATTTAGGTGAGGGTTGCCAGAATATGCAATTCGCTATAATACCTAGTCATGAAAAACATGATTTGAGAGAAATAATACTTTGTCTTATTTAGTGGGTGGCAATTTCCATTATTTACCTACCCATGAGTCAATTTGGATTGCCTTCTGTCTAGTGGTTCAACGGGTAAAGTCAGATAATATTAGCTTACAAGAGAATAGGTCAAAGTACTCGTGAACTGAGAGTTCTGCATCTTATCCAGGTAGGTTTGCACATCTTAATAGAATTTTGAATTTTTTTAGCAAGTGAGTGATTTACAGGACAATGAATACCCTGTTTTTTGAAGATGAAGAACATATGCATCTACTTGCATCTTTTTTGTAGAACTATGTAATTGTAGAACAAGTGATTTTGATGTAAAACAAATGAAATTCGAACAAATTTGGAGAAATTCGAACTTATTTATATTCTACAAAATCATAATTAGAACAAAATCAGGTCCAATTTAAACAAATTTTGAAAATTTGAACATGTTCTACATTTTTCTGTTCTACAAATACGGTTCTACAATTTTCGTTCTACATTTTCAGCAGCTCACTTTTTTGCTCGAATTTCACCATTTTTGCTCGGCCGTCATTTTTTTTGTTCGAATTTCACAAAAATTGCTCGAATTTCTTTATTTTTGCTCGCCCGCCAATTTTTTTGCTCGAATTTCACCAAAATTGCTCGAATTTCACCAAAATTGCTCGAATTTCACCAAAATTGCTCGAATTTCACCAAAAATTGCTCAAATTTCAGAAAATTTGTTCTAATTGGAGTTCTCAGGTTCTCACACATGATGAGTTCTCACTGGATCCTCTCCCTATCTATATATATATATATATATATATATATATATATATATATATATATATATATATATATATATATATATATATATATATATATATATATATAGCCCAAATCGAACAAAAATAGACGAAAATCCGGTAAAAATTCCGATCACTCCACAAATCTGGTCACAAATAAGAGGAAGCCACCGGAAGAGACCTCCGTCGCACATGAAGACCAGAATAGGAAGAATTCTTACCGTCGTTAAAAGGCAAGATCCAAAGCTCATGAACCAGATCCATCGTCATTCATAGTGGAAGGGTTGGAACCTTACCACTCGCCGCCTGAAAACGAGAGAAAAGAACACGAAGCCGATAGAAAATGCTAAAATCGTTGGAAAATCTTTGAAATTGACGGATGGGGGAAAGAGGAAGAAAAGCATCTAGATAACACCATTAAACATGTCGGACCTCCGGCAAGGTGCCGGAGGCCGGTGACAGCAGCAGTGCTTTTAAAGTTACGGTGCACAAGGTAGAGAGAGGCAGGAGAGATTGAGAAGTACAGATAGGCATGAAAAGCTCCTAGTTATTGGATGTGTTAATGATCACTTTCTAGTTACTTTTATTGTATGTTTGTCAAAACTAGCTGGTAGCTTGTAGCTGATAGTTGGTAGCTATTACCTGGTACATGTTAATTTTTTATATGTATTTAGGTGTTTGGTGGAGTAGCTAGAATTGCTAAAAAAGAGTAAATGACAATATTAGGAGTTTTTTCTTAAATGCTAGTTCCATTAGCTTTTAGCTTTCCTTTAGTCTAGAAACTTCAAGTTTATTTAACCAAACGAAGCTTTTTATTGGATAGATAAGAGCTTTTTCTTTATAAAAGCTATAAGCTAAAAGCTTCTATAAGCTTCAAAAAGCTCTCGCCACTTAGTACTCCGTATTTATGTAATAGGAAAGATAAAGCTACTAGAACTAGCGTTTAGCTTTTAGCTTCTAATTTTTTTTTGTCATTTTACTCTTTATTTTAACTGTTTCAGCTACTCTATCAAACGACTAAATACATATAAAAAGGTAACAGTTGACTTCGGTAAATAGGTTTCGGGTTATGTGTTCTTGGGTTGCCCGGTGATTGGTTTGGATTTGCGGTCTATGAGGAGTGATGTTGCGGGGTTGAATTCGGGATCGGGTTTATGTGTTTATGTTTTAGACTTAGGTTTGGTGGGTTGTATTTGGTTGACTTTTCAGTTGTAATCCTTATAGTGCTTATGCGTCGTTCATATTGTTTAGAACGAACATAGTTTCTCTAGAGATCGTTATGATCTGTTTAATGTTGTACCACCGGAACCTCGGTTCTTATATATATACATATTAATATTTTTGCAAAAAAAAAAAAACATCTTATATATATACACATTAATATTTTTGCAAAAAAAAAAAAAACAAAAGCCAGCTAATTTGTCAAACATACACTTAATGTTTCATTGTAAAATTATTACATTCAAAATCAAATATACTATCAAATAACAAAATTGAAACTTAAAACACAACCAAACATACCAATGATTAGTCTCAAAAGAGTCAGTTCGACGTATACTTATATATGTAACACGACAAATTACGAAACGTGTTGAAACCATCTCTAAGATTTGTACAAATTGATTTGATTCTACCAACATTCCCAAGAATAAACGAGAAGGTTTCATCAATTACGATAATGTTAAGGAATGTAATCGAAACACACCTCTATATTCATCAAGGTTGTAAAAGTCGCGAGTCGGGGACGCATCGGTCGAGACCTAAAAAGGACGCGTCGACCGAGTCGGGGGACGCGTCGGGGACGCATCGGTCGTTGACCAACGTTGACTTTATTAATAATTTCTTAAATATATATTTATATATGTATAAAATAGTTGATTTTGTACCATAAATTTCTTAAATAAGAACTTGAATTTAAATACAATCAAACTTCAAACTCAATGAATGTTACGGAGTGCATAATTAGTAAGGACACAGAGAAAAGAGCGGCCCTAAAAATGAAAACAACCCCTAATTTTAAAACATATGACATCTGGACGAAAATTTGACTGATTTTGACCGTTTTTGACCAACTTTGACCGTCTTTGATCGAACTTTTAGCTTTGACCGTCTTTTGAGTCGTTTTCAGAAAAAACGGGACGTAGAACCCAAAAAAACTACGCATCGGCCGACGCGTCGGCCAAGTCGGTCGACTTTTACAACACTGATATTCATACATGCTACATTTCAATAATTATACCAGCTCAAGTAGGCTTTGCCGTTTTGTGTGTTAATTTTTGTCAAATATTAGCGTTTTCTACTGTTTCAAATTTGATCTTAGACGGAGAACACGTGTTGCACTTAGGTTAACTGATTTGGTGTTACCCACGTTCACATTCATTTGTTTCATCTCCACCTCACTTCCATCTCACCGTCATTCATTTATTTCATCTCCACCTCACTTCCATCCCACCGTCACCAATCCATCTCCCCCGACACCGCCGCCGCTACTTACACTATTCCGCCACAATCGTCGCCATCGCTGCTGTCATCTTCGCCGTCAATTATTCTCCGTGATTTTCAATTTCATCCACAAGGTAAATCTTTGTTTTGTTAAGAATTTATCGAATTTAGGGTTTCTAATCTACGGATGGTAATCTCTGATTTTTTCTTTTTCGTTCTCTGTAATATAGGGTTTTTCCGTATGGATTTTCAGTTGTAGTTTATTTCCTAATTTGTATCGGTTTTTAGGGTTTTCGATTTTAGTGATTTTGGTTGGTGATTTTGCGATCTGGGTAGGAATTACTATTTAATTGCATCATTTTATCATTTGTTGTTAGGCTTCTCCGATTACCATAAATATAAAGTTTTTTTTTTGATTTGCCATAAAAGAGAAGGGTGGAAGCTTTCTTCAAACCTCCATCTCATGTACAAATAAATCTGAAGACTCGATAGTTGACCACATGTATGATGTTATTCTCTGTAGGGTGATGCTAGGGGTAATAATGTACAAATCGATTGCAAAACTTGATGCTTTCATATCATGCTTATTAATTTGATCTTCTTAAATATAAATTCATAATCTTTGCAGGTCGCACAAAAGGCTGCAAAGAAAGTCTACATTAATGGCTCGGGAAAACTTGATCAATGCCAACCAATCAAATACAATGTAAACGTTAAACAATTGTGTTGGAATCGGAACCAATCTGTGATGACCCAGAAATTTCTGACTAAATTTAAACTTAATCTTTAACGTTTCCGACACGATAAGCAAAGTCTATGAAGTTGAATCCTAAAATTCTTGAACTATTCAAATACCCTTCGATTGTTCTCAACCATTCGCGAACAAATATATGTAAATAGATACATATATATACTATAACTTGAAAACGTAACAAAGTGTTATGAAAACGATACTGTGCATTAACCTTATTGGTTTAATTATCTGATTGATATATTTAACTACGGAGTTAAAAGATTATGCCAAACGATTGAATTAAAAGATATTTATCAGGTCTCATAATGATTATGATATTATTACGGGTCTCTGTTGTGAGGTCCACGTTGATTTGAGAAATCGTTCATTTTAACGATATTCAAAATAAATGGTAAAGTGTTTGTTTAAATAACGTAATTTGGAGGCATACAATAATAAGAAATATTAACTGTTGGAATTAGATATATGAATAACTTGTGATATGTATTTTAAAACGTATATATTAATATTGAAAATATATAAAATATAATATTAAACTGGTCATAAAACGAATTGTTATTATATATATATATATATATATATATATATATATATATATATATATATATATATTAACAAATAGCGAGACAATAATTTATAGAAGTAAATGACCAAAACACTCGAAAGTTTAATATATACTTTGAGTGGTATAGTTTAGGGATAATTTAAGGCTATATTTTGACAAAGGTACGTAACACGAAACGTAAAATGCAAGTTTTCTAAACGTACGAAAATGCGTTCGAGAAACCGGAACCGGGGCATAAGTCGAGTGACAACGTACGAGACATCGGAACGAAAATTTCAAGTCAACTATGCACGAGAATATAATATAATATATAATTAATTAATATATATTATATATTAATAAATAAATATGTCGACAAACAAGAAAACAAAAGTTTGTGAGCTGGATCAGAGGGCCATACGATCGCATGGCCTTGATGCCTAAAAACCATGTGATCGCATGGGGTTGGAAATCAGGCCACATCTATAAATTCAGTCGAATTCGTTCCAGTTTTGCACACATACATATTACACTCGTATATATATATATATATATATATATATATATATATATATATATATATATATATATATATATATATATATATATATATATATATATATATATATATATATATATATATATATATATATATTATTATTATTATTATTATTATTATTAAGATTAATGTTATTATTAATCTTATTATTATTAATATTATTAATTAGTATTATACATAAAATACTACGACGAGGTTATGAGCGTGTCACTTTCAAAATGGTTGTCAAGCGAGATAGAGCTAAGGAAATTATGGGTTATTGCCAAGGAGGTTATGGGTAATGTTCGGGGGTATATTTGTGAATCAAACCTAGTGTTTATCATCTCCGTTACGTCTACGTACTTTCCTACAATATTGAATCTCAATATTGATACGTAAGCACTCATATTTTATATTTTATATATTAATTGTGTATCCATGTCTAGTGCTCGAGTATATATATTTATACATGCTTGTATGCTAAATTTCGTCGCTAAACAGTTTATTATGAGTCACGAATTAAATACATATATTACTGGTAAAAGGTATATGATATACATGTTTTTGGAAAGCTGGCGAAAAATCAATAACTTTTTATTTAGAAATCGAGTAATTTCAATGAACGAATTAAAAGATATGGTCAACTGAATTATGATTGATGTTAATTGGAATTGCTTTTGAATCTGCAATTAATATTTAAACAACTTGTTTGTAAGATTGATAAATTGGATTTTTGAATATTACCAACCGAGTAAATGAATCCTTATATAAGGCACGTCTCGTTTTGTTGAACTATAGTCAAAATTGACTTTTTGAAACGACTTTTTATAACTTTTGTATGTTGATCTCGAGCATTAGGATTGTGATACACAATGACCTGACCTAGCTTAATAGACATTTATTGACCAACATATTTTCTCTAGGTTGAGATCTACGGTTATTTGGTAATCCGAGTTTCGGTCACATTTTGGTGAACGATTTTATTTGCTGCTAAGGTGAGTTTCATATGCTCCCTTTTTAATTGCTTTTGCAATATATATTTTTAGGCTGAGAATACATGCACTTTATTTTAAACGCAATGGATACAAGTACATACTAAACTCTACACTGAGTTTGAACCGAAAATCCCTTAGCTTTGGTAACTAGTAACTGCCGGTTATAAGAACTGGTGGGCGCGAATAGTTGTATATGGATCCATAGGGCTTGACATCCTCGTATGTTTCAGGTATAGAAACCCTAGCCTGAACTATAAAATAGACGTATGCTATTTGAGGTTAGTACACGTTGGATTGCGTGTATTGTACATGTTGGTTGCATGTATGTTAAAACAGGGTTACGTATTATAACATTAAAGTTTAGTTACCAGGGTGTTCAATCTTGTAGAATATTTTGATAAACGTTTCTGGACGAAACAACTGAAATCTTGCGATCCACCTTTATATACAGATTATATGAAACTATAAAACTATGAACTCACCAACCTTTGTGTTGACACTTGTTAGCATGTTTATTCTCAGGTTTCCTAGAAGTCTTCCGCTGTTTGCTTATGTGTTAGACAAGCTATGTGCATGGAGTCTTACATGACATATTTTTCAAGGAAACGTTGCATTCACCAAATCATCACCATGTATCTTATTTTGACTACATTGTCAACGGAAGTATTATTGTAAACTATTATTTACGGTGATTGTCTATATGTAAAAATCATCAGATGTCGAAAACCTTTGATTTAAATATTCATTTATGGTGTGCCTTTTTAAAAGAATGCAATGTTTACAAAACGTATCATATAGAGGTCAAATACCTCGCAATGAAATCGATGAATGACGTGTTCGTCCATATGAATTTGGAGCGATCATCACAGTTGGTATCAGAGCGTTGGTCCTAGTGAACCAGGTCTTGCATGAGTGTGTCTAACTGATAGTTGTTAGGATGCATTAGTAAGTGTGGACTTCGACCGTGTCTGCATGTCAAAAGTTTTGCTTATCATTTTTTGTCGGAAATTACCTACTTATCATTCCTAGTCTAGACACGTTTTACTGCATTGATTGCATGAATAGTGTATAGACAAAATTCATATCTTAGCGTATCTGTTACTGTAAACTTTTCCTGACATCTTCCGAAAATTTCTCCGTGATTTATGGAATTTGGTATTATATATACATATGTAAATTATGTATTGAAGAATACCAAACTAAATTCTATAATCTAATTCATATCAAAAATCATCTCCCTAATTATACAAGATGGATCCCGTATCTAGTTCAAATTCCTTAAACTCTGACAACTATTCCGATATGGATATTCACCTGAATTCCGAAGACAGTGTAACTGGAATGGATCAACCAATTAGCCATCATCTATTCTAGATGAATTGGGGATGGGTTCGTAATCGACATAATCATTGGAGACAAGAAGAAGGTGATCCCTTCCATCCACCACATTCACATCTTGGCGAAAAACCTGAAGCACTTACCTGCGAACCCGTTCGTAACACCATTTTCACCCTCATTTCCAGAACAGCTCACAACGACTATGTAATATCCAATATTGTAAATCTTATTCATTCGCTTGTCCGAACCACCAATCATCCCAGTATAATAGAAGAAGTCAACGAGCTTCGTGCTCGGGTAGTGGCTTTGGAGAATATGGTGCAAGGATTACAAACACCAGCAGCAGCACCAGCAGCAGCACCAGCAGCATAAACAGTACCACCGATAACAACACCAACAGTACCATTACCACCACCAACAATAACATCCCCATTACATGCCTCAACATCACAATCTATACCTCGGATATCAACATCATACGCACCATAGGTACCAAGGAGTACCAACAACAATAACCGATGAAGTATTGATTCATAATTTCATTGGAGAAATATTCTGCGGCGATTATGTAATCTCTAAAGTCTTAGAGATAATCTATTCTAGCCGTAACCGTAAATCAGATGAGTGGACCGAAATGATAGAAGGAAGAGTAGAAACCCTGAACGGAATGGTGCACGATTTACAAGCTAGACTTGTTTTACCAGCAGCATCAACAGTATCGTCAGTATCACCAACACCGGCAAAACCTGTAGCACTACAAGTTCCGCCAATTTCATAATCACCAACATCATCACAAATCAACAACGCGTATATTGTATGAACAAGTTATGAAGTATTAACTCATTTTCCCTGAAGAAATTATATGAATATTTTATATATATATATATATATATATATATATATATATATATATATATATATATATATATATATATATATATATATATATATATATATATATATATGTGAAATTTGAAAACAAAATAAATCTTTTCGTACTAAGCTATTACATGTGAATCATAACTGGTAGGTACTACTCAGTTAGTTCATGTTACTAATATGCTATACATCCTTCGTTAATGACTTAACAATCGTTAACTACAATCTCTGTTTCAACTCAATGAATTCCATTTCCTAATAAACCAAGTGTATTATTCAATTACATAATTGATTTTACATTTTCATTTTCGATGTACTCGAAACTTTCCAGAAAACATCATCTGTGCCTTGTAAGGTTTACAAAAATTCCATGAGCATCAACATCCTTCACCGAGGAATATCAATAAGAATAAATAATGAAGTATTAATTTCATTAGTGAAATACTCCGCGAAGATTAGGTAATCTCTAATATTTTGGAGATTATTCATTTCTAATTCAAGCCAAAAATCAAATGAACTTAATATGATATTAACTCATTAAATCTGTATTACATCTGAAGAAAATATACATACAGATATTTTCATAAAGACTGTAACGAAAATTCTTTGTACAAAGTATTAATTGTGAAATTTTTTTAACGGGTAGGTAATACCCGGGAAATATTTAAGTTTGCAATTAATATGTTACACTGTACATTCTTCAACTTTGATTCAAAAATTATTAACAATGCTCACAACGATATACAATCGTTTTCATACAAATTCAATTACATATTCTGATATTGACGGATCATAATCCAAGTCATAACTCTGAACCGGTGACATCATTCTTAGATCTCTACATCTTTCAAAGCTATACTTTGACTTTAAATCTGTGCAAGATCCATTAGCATTGTTTTTACCTAAAATAACCATGCAATTCCATTTCAAAGTATCCAGTATTATCAACCGTTCAACCAGTCAATGACGACCTTTCAGACTTGTAACTTTGGCATATACGTTTTTGTTACTGGGGAACCTTTCATGTTCCACCACATCAACAGTAAATGTACCAGGAAATTCATTAATCTGTGACTTAAAGTCTCTCCGAAAAACCATTATAATTGTTCATTGAAACCCTATCATGTACTCATCCACATCTTGTAACGGTAATTACCATACCAACTACCAGGAATTAGAAATCAGTATTTCGAATTTCACAGCAATTCTACGCCAACAGTTATATATATACATATAATGTCTATCTCCTAGACTTACTTACTTCGAATGTGAAGTTTCTGAAAAACACCTTAAACCGCGAACTAGTTCTCGAAATTTTGAAAAGTACTGATGAAGCAGCAAAAACTGTAAACGACCTTAACAGTAAAAAGTTTGATGATAAAGAATAGTGTGTTGGCAAAGCTCAGAAAAAGAAAAGGTTTGGAACTGGAAAACGGATTGAGCAAAGTATGAAGGAGGCTGTGGATAAATCACAAAGACGAAACCTGCCTTCCAAGAATCCAAATGATTCAGTATTTGCTGAAGCCATTAACGAATACCTTGCTTCCGAATCTAAACCCTTGCGGACAATATTCTTCATCATCCTCTGATATTAGAAATTCTAAGATATTATCATATCTTTCATTATAAATATCTTCGATATTTCTGAAGATATCTTCATAACTATTATCATTCGAAATTATTTATCTCTTCACGCTATCTGTGTTACATCATAAAAGAAACTATTTTGGTTTCTAATTTCTGAAAATTTCGAAAAATGGATGTTTTTGAAGTAGTGTTGGGAATTGAAGCATGAGTTAGTATAATATAATGACATTTGATCAACGTGATTATATTACAGTAAGTCATGCTGAGTTTATAATGGAACGTGATAAAGGTTCACAGATCATACCCTCATCATGAACCATGTTACATAACTCTTTCATTCTATTTAACCTCTAAACATATCAAGAAAATATTTTTCTTGATGATTCGGTCTTTTTCGAGGTATTCTGGTAATTTGACAAGTCAGATTGTGCCATTACCGTTTCTTTCTTAGAATATTAATTATGTTCATTCTGAAATTCATACCTACGAATTCTGGACCATTATTCGCTTGACTTAAAGTAGGAAAGAGAAAACGAAAGCATGAAGCTCCGAAATAAAATGAAAAATATAAAGCCCGAAAGCAACCCTGAAATTACAAACCATGTATATCAATGCGTATAGCAATATAAAGACACGGGAGAATGAAAAACAATATAACCCCAAGGTAATAGTAGAAGAAAATAACCTCCTCTGGTGGCAGATGAAAAAGAAGAATGAATGATATGATAGCCAAGAAAATATCAAGAATCAGAACTGGATGAAGCATTTTCACAAATCTTTTGTAAGTATGAAATAAGGAAGAAGATTATAGGAGTGGTGAAAATAAATGAAACAGAAGAGGTCAATTTATAGCAAAATATCAGACATAGCAATCGAGGCAGATTACGCATTTAATCAAAGGAAATCTTAATTTCCTTAAATTCTGAAGAATCAAATCTTATTTAAATTATGAAGATTTTCTATTCCTTAAATTCCGAAAATCAATCGTTACTACGTCAAGAGATAAGACGAATCTCTATTCTCCATTTCACTATAACATTGGATTTTTTTTTTATCCATATTATTCAACGGTGATAAAAATTCTATTTATCAACACATATTCATCATGAAAACATTTTTATTGTTAGCTATGACGACCTCACTCAAATTTCGGGACAAAATTTCTTTAACGGGGAGGTACTGTGATGACCCAGAAATTTCCGACTAAATTTAAACTTAATCTTTAACGTTTCCGACACGATAAGCAAAGTCTATGAAGTTGAATCCTAAAATTCTTGAACTATTCAAATACCCTTCGATTGTTCTCAACGATTCGCGAACAAATATATGTAAATAGATACATATATATATATATATATATATATATATATATATATATATATATATATATATATATATATATATATATATATATATATACTATAACTTGAAAACGTAACAAAGTGTTATGAAAACGATACTGTGCATTAACCTTATTGGTTTAATTATCTGATTGATATATTTAACTACGGAGTTAAAAGATTATGCCAAACGATTGAATTAAAAGATATTTATCAGGTCTCATAATGATTATGATATTATTACGGGTCTCTGTTGTGAGGTCCACGTTGATTTGAGAAATCGTTCATTTTAACGATATTCGAAATAAATGGTAAAGTGTTTGTTTAAATAACGTAATTTGGAGGAATACAATAATAAGGAATATTAACTGTTGGAATTACATATATGAATAACTTATGATATGTATTTTAAAACGTATATATTAATATTGAAAATATATAAAATATAATATTAAACTGGCCATAAAACGAATTGTTATTATATATATATTAACAAATAGCGAGACAATGATTTATAGAAGTAAATGACCAAAACACTCGAAAGTTTAATATATACTTTGAGTGGTATAGTTTAGGGATAATTTAAGGTTATATTTTGACAAAGGTACGTGACACGAAACGTAAAATGCAAGTTTTCTAAATGTACGAAAATGCGTTTGAGAAACCGGGGGCATAAGTCGAGTGACAACGTACGAGACATTGGAACGAAAATTTTAAGTCAACTATGCACGAGAATATAATATAATATATAATTAAGTAATATAAATTATATATATTATATATTAATAAATAAATATGTCGACAAACAAGAAAACAAAAGTTTGTGAGCTGGATCAGAGGGCCATGCGATCGCATGGCCTTGATGCCTAAAAACCATGCGATCGCATGGGGTTGGAAATCAGGCCACATCTATAAATTCAATCGAATTCATTCCAGTTTTGCACACATACATATTACACTCGTATATATATATATTTATATTATTATTATTATTATTATTATTATTATTATTATTATTATTATTATTATTATTATTATTATTAAGATTAATATTATTATTAATCTTATTATTATTAATATTATTAATTAGTATTATACATAAAATACTACGATGAGGTTATGAGCATGTCACTTTCAAAATGGTTTTCAAGCGAGATAGAGCTAAGGAAATTATGGGTTATTGCCAAGGAGGTTATGGGTAATGTTCGGGGGTATATTTGTGAATCAAACCTAGTGTTTATCATCTCCGTTACGTCTACGTACTTTCCTACAATATTGAATCTCAATACTGATACGTAAGCACTCATATTTTATATTTTATATATTAATTGTGTATCCATGTCTAGTGCTCGAGTATATATATTTATACATGCTTGTATGCTAAATTTCGTCGCTAAACAGTTTATTATGAGTCACGAATTAAATACATATATTACTGGTAAAAGGTATATGATATACATGTTTTTGGAAAGCTGGTGAAAAATCAATAACTTTTCATTTAGAAATCGAGTAATTTCGATGAACGAATTAAAAGATATGGTCAACTAAATTATGATTGACGTTAATTGGAATTGCTTTTGAATCTGCAATTAATATTTAAACAACTTTTTTGTAAGATTGATAAATTGGATTTTTGAATATTACCAACCGAGTAAATGAATCCTTATATAAGGCACGTCTCGTTTTGTTGAACTATAGTCAAAATTGACTTATTGAAACGACTTTGGATAACTTTTGTATGTCGATCTCGAGCATTAGGATTGTGATACACTATGACCTGACCTAGCTTAATAGACATTTATTGACCAACATATTTTCTCTAGGTTGAGATCTACGGTTATTTGGTAATCCGAGTTTCGGTCACATTTTGGTGAACGACTTTATTTGCTGCTAAGGTGAGTTTCATATGCTCCCTTTTTAATTGCTTTTGCAATATATATTTTTGGGCTGAGAATACATGCACTTTATTTTAAACGCAATGGATACAAGTACATACTAAACTCTACACTGAGTTTGAACCGAAAATCCCTTAGCTTTGGTAACTAGTAACTGCCGGTTATAAGAACTGGTGGGTGCGAATAGTTGTATATGGATCCATAGGGCTTGACATCCTCGTCTGTTCCAGGTATAGAAACCCTAGCCTGAACTATAAAATAGACGTATGCTATTTGAGGTTAGTACATGTTGGATTGCGTGTATTGTACATGTTGGTTGCATGTATGTTAAAACAGGGGTACTTATTATAACGTTAAAGTTTAGTTACCAGGGTGCTCAATCTTGTAGAATATTTTGATAAACGTTTCTGGACGAAACAACTGAAATCTTGTGATCCACCTTTATATACAGATTATATGAAACTATAAAACTATGAACTCACCAACCTTTGTGTTGACACTTGTTAGCATGTTTATTCTCAGGTTTCCTAGAAGTCTTCCGCTGTTTGCTTATGTGTTAGACAAGCAATGTGCATGGAGTCTTACATGACATATTTTTCAAGGAAACGTTGCATTCACCAAATCATCACCATGTATCTTATTTTGACTGCATTGTCAACGGAAGTATTATTGTAAACTATTATTTACGGTGATTGTCTATATGTAGAAATCATCAGATGTCGAAAACCTTTGATTTAAATATTCATTTATGGTGTGCCTTTTTAAAAGAATGCAATGTTTACAAAACGTATCTTATAGAGGTCAAATACCTCGCAATGAAATCGATGAATGACGTATTCGTCCATATGGATTTGGAGCGATCGTCACACAATCTGAAATCAACAAAACGAAAAAAAAAAAATGAAAAACTCGAATAAATATGAGAAGAAAGAAGTCGAGTATTTATCGTGTGCGTTACAAACTTACAATCTTCTGAAGTGAAACTTCCCACAATTTGGATTGGGTCATACGGTTCGATCCCTAGCTCTGTATAGCTCATGTGATAGTGGCCTGCCTCTTTTAGTGAGAGGTCAGGAGTTCGGCTCTCGTGGGGTGCAGCATTCGCACATCGCGTTGTGGGGGTAGTGGGGGAGGGGGTTTTACCGCTTATGCCCTAGAATTGAGACGGGTTTCCTCCTTGGCAGCAGTTTGGGGTGGGTTATGCAAATGTGGGAGATGAATGCGTGGGTGGTTAAGTTCCCTCTGGGTGACCCGTACCGGTGTTAAAAAAAGAGAGCCCGTGAGGGAGTTTTTACGGACCTTTAGGGAGGAATTCAACCCGATCCACATGACCGTATGGATTGATGGTCCCTGTTATACGGTTCGTGTTTTCGCCCGAAAAAGCGTGTTTGCTTGAAAAATGATCGGGTGAGTGATTTCAACGCCGTCAGTGATTCCAAACCCAGCTTTCAACAAAAAACCTTCCTGCATTTTGGGATATGGAAGATGACCTCGATGCTGACCATGTTTATTTCAAAAAAATTTATACAATGATCAAACACTTATGGATAATGGATTAAAGGCTGCAAGAACTAGTATCATATTGGTAATGAAAATTGTTTTTGGGAGTCATGGTGTTGAGATTGATTACAGGCATTTGATATGGCCAAAACGGACGGTTTTGTTTATGCAGTGTCGTTAGGCCGCAAGGCGTCAGAATCAACCACCAACAGGAGGGTAATTGTTTTAAATTTATATTTAACGGGGCTTAAATCTTACTACTCCTTATTATGAGTAAGGGAAGTATGATCTAGAGTCGTATTTTTAAGATATCAGTAGAATCGAATCTATATTTAAAGCTTAAGATAATTATAAGGTGCAGGAGTAGTGGTTACTAATTTTTGGGTTTTCTAGGTTATAAGATAAATTAAAGTAAATACGATAAAAATTTGTAATTCAGATAAGGTTAAAATAAGTGCATGCTATGATTTCGTCAGTTACTTTGCCGAGATTATGGAATGCTGACTCATGAATAGGC
The DNA here is from genome assembly GCF_046630445.1 of Rutidosis leptorrhynchoides. Lineage (NCBI taxonomy): Eukaryota > Viridiplantae > Streptophyta > Magnoliopsida > Asterales > Asteraceae > Rutidosis > Rutidosis leptorrhynchoides. Next base: position 576,258,517 of record NC_092335.1, read on the forward strand.
AGTGACCTTGTACTCATTACACTAGTCCTAAACGCCCCTGTCATAGGACATGTCACTGGGTAATGTGATAGGCTTGAAGATTCTGAATAGACAGCAACGTTCCTTACCCCCGATGTAGTGACCCGAACTTTTTCATGTTTATATATATTAAATGAAATTGATATTTACATGATTAAGTGTTTCCAACATGTTAAGCAATCAAACTTATTAAGACTTGATTAATTGGAATAGGTTTCATATAGACAAATGACCACCCAAGTTGACTGGTGATTCACGAACGTTAAAACTTGTAAAAACTATACGATGACATATATATGGTTATATATATATTAACATGATTTTATTATAAGTATGTATCTCATTAGGTATTTTAACAATGAGTTATATACATAAAAATGAGACTATTAAATTAAGAAACTCGAAAACGATATATATAACGATTATCGTTATAACGTCTTACTAGGTACATATGAATCATATTAAGATATTGATACACTAGGTTAATTATGTTAAATGATAAGTAAATATATCATTAAGTGTATTAACAATGAACTACATATGTAAAAATAAGACTACTAACTTAATGATTTTGAAACGAGACATATATGTAACGATTATCGTTGTAACGAAATTTAATGTATATAGATCATATTAAGAGATATTCGTACATCATAATATCATGATAATATAATAATTTAAAATCTCATTTGATATTATAAACATTGAGTTAACAACATTTAACAAGATCGTTAACCTAAAGGTTTCAAAACAACATTTACATGTAACGACTAACGATGACTTAATGACTCAGTTAAAATGTATATACATGTAGTGTTTTAATATGTATTCATACACTTTTGAAAGACTTCAAGACACTTATCAAAATACTTCTACTTAACAAAAATGCTTACAATTACATCCTCGTTCAGTTTCATCAACAAATCTACTCGTATGCACCCGTATTCGTACTCGTACAATACACAGCTTTTAGATGTATGTACTATTGGTATATACACTCCAATGATCAGCTCTTAGCAGCCCATGTGAGTCACCTAACACATGTGGGAACCATCATTTGGCAACTAGCATGAAATATCTCATAAAATTACAAAAATATGAGTAATCATTCATGACTTATTTACATGAAAACAAAATTACATATCCTTTATATCTAATCCATACACCAACGACCAAAAATACCTACAAACACTTTCATTCTTCAATTTTCTTCATCTAATTGATCTCTCTCAAGTTCTATCTTCAAGTTCTAAGTGTTCTTCATAAATTCCAAAAGTTATAGTTTCATAAAATCAAGAATACTTCCAAGATTGCAAGTTTACTTCCAAGTTTTCTAAATCCATTCCAATTAATCATCCAAGATCAAGAAACCTTTGTTACTTACAGTAGGTTATCTTTCTAATACAAGGTAATAATCATATTCAAACTTTAATTCAATTTCTATAACTATAACAATCTTATTTCGAGTGAAAATCTTACTTGAAATTGTTTTCGTGTCATGATTCTGCTTCAGTAACTTTCAAGCCATCCAAGGATCCTTTGAAGCTAGATCCATTTTTCTCATTTCCAGTAGATTTATCCAAGGAACTTGAGGTATTAATAATGTTCATAACATCATTCGATTCATACATAAAAAGCTGTCTTATTCAACGTTATAAACTTGTAATCACTAGAACATAGTTTAGTTAATTCTAAACTTGTTCGCAAATAAAGTTAATCCTTCTAAATAGACTTTTAAAATCAACTAAACACATGTTCTATATCTCTATGATATGCTAACTTAATGATTTAAAACCCAGAAACACGATAAACACCATAAAACTGGATATACGCCGTCGTAGTAAAATCGGGGGCTGTTTTGGTTGGGATAATTAAAAGCTAAGAAGAACTTTGATTTAAAAGCTATACTTCTGGAAAAATTATTTTTCTTATGAACATGAAACTGTATCCAAAAATTATGGTTAAACTCAAAGTGAAAGTATGTTTTTCAAAATGGTCATCAAGATGTCGTTCTTTCGACGGAAATGACTACCTCTTTCAAAAATGACTTGTAACTTGTATTTCCGACTATAAACTTATACTTTTTCTATTTAGATTCATAAATTTAAGTTCAATACGAAACCATGGCCATTGGAATCACTCAAAACGGATTAGAAACGAAGAAATGGCGAGTAAAACAAGATTGATAAAAACTACTCATTTTACCTACGTGAAAGTTAGTAATAAATCTATTCCAACCATAACCTAATCAATTTATATTGTATATTATGTAATCTTGAGATACCATAGACACGTATACAATGTTTCGACCTATCATGTCGACCCATCTATATATATATATACATATATATATATACATATATATATATATACATATATATATATATATATATATATATATATATATATATATATATATATATATATATATATATATATATATATATTGCGGAACAACCATAGACACTCTATATGTGAATGTTGGAGTTAGCTATACAGGGTTGAGGTTGATTCCAAAATATATATATAGTTTGAGTTGTGATCAATACTGAGATACGTATACACTAGGTCGTGGATTGATTCAAGATAATATTTATCGATTTATTTCTGTACATCTAACTGTGGACAACTAGTTGTAGGTTACTAACGAGGACAGCTGACTTAATAAACTTAAAACATCAAAATGTATTAAAAGTATTGTAAAAATATTTTTAACATACTTTGATATATATGTATATATTGTTATAGGTTCGTGAATCAACCAGTGGCCAAGTCTTACTTCCCGACGAAGTAAAAATCTGTGAAAGTGAGTTATAGTCCCACTTTTAAAATCTAATATTTTTGGGATGAGAATACATGCAGGTTTTATAAATGATTTACAAAATAGACACAAGTATGTGAAACTACATTCTATGGTTGAATTATCGAAATCGAATATGCCCCTTTTTATTAAGTCTGGTAATCTAAGAATTAGGGAACAGACACCCTAATTGACGTGAATCCTAAAGATAGATCTATTGGGCCTAATAAACCCCATCCAAAGTACCGGATGCTTTAGTACTTCGAAATTTATATCATATCCGAAGGGTGTCCCGGAATGATGGGGATATTCTTAAATATGCATCTTGTTAATGTCGGTTACCAGGTGTTCACCATATGAATAATTTTTATCTCTATGTATGGGATGTGTATTGAAATATGAAATCTTGTGGTCTATTGTTACGATTTGATATATATAGGTTAAACCTATAACTCACCAACATTTTTGTTGACGTTTAAAGCATGTTTATTCTTAGGTGAATACTAAGAGCTTCCGCTGTTGCATACTAAAATAAGGACAAGATTTGGAGTCCATGTTTGTATGATATTGTATAAAAACTGCATTCAAGAAACTGATTTCGATGTAACATATTTGTATTGTAAACCATTATGTAATGGTTGTGTGTAAACAGGATATTTTAGATTATCATTATTTGATAATCTACGTAAAGCTTTTTAAACCTTTATTTATGAAATAAAGGTTATGGTTTGTTTTAAAAATGAATGCAGTCTTTGAAAAAACGTCTCATATAGAGGTCAAAACCTCGCAACGAAATCAATTAATATGGAACGTTTTTAATCAATAAGAACGGGACATTTCAGTTGGTATCCGAGCGTTGGTCTTAGAGAACTAGAATTTTGCATTAGTGTGTCTTATCGAGTTTGTTAGGATGCATTAGTGAGTCTGGACTTCGACCGTGTTTACTTGAAAAATGATTGCTTAACAAATTTTGTTGGAAACTATATATTTTTAACATGTGAATATTATGTGATATATTAATCTCTTAACGTGTTTGATATTATGTGATAGATGTCTACCTCTAATACAAGTCCCATTGACTCACCTAATAATAATGAAGAGTCAAATGTAATTTGGAATGATTCGTGGACTGATTCACAAGTTCCCGAAGAGGAACCGGAAGAAGAATCGGAACCGGAGGAGGAGGAACCGGAAGAAGAAATAGAACCGGTGGGGGAAATAATAAAATGGTTAAGTAAAAGAAAATCCTCAACCAACCGACCAAGGTTAATTATGGTCAACGGTATTTCCGCCAAGGAAGCAAAATATTGGGAGGATTACCAATTCTCCGATGAATCGGATCCCGACGAGGATTCCGACGATGTTATAGAAATTACCCAACTGAATTTAAAAAGGAAAAAGAGAACAATAAGGGAAAGGGCATAAAAATAGAGAAATCTGATTCCAACCCCGATGAACTTTATATGTATCGTCAACACCCGTATTTCTTAAGTTGTAACAATAACCCGGGAACCCCTAACCACCAGGTTTTTCTAGACAAATGTGGAAAACGACGGCTCGTATTAGGGGAACATCATATATCCCTAAAAACTTAGCAAAAAGAACCAAGTTCGAAAAAGAAGAAACGAGTGAGTCGGAATAAGATAGTTGTATTTGTGCGGTGTAATATATGTAATATAGTGTGCTTATGCTTTACGATATATGTAAAAATTGCTTGTATTAATAAGTATCTTTTATGAATCTAACTCTTTTCTATTTTACATTATAAAAACACAAAATGGATAGACAACCCAATATTTTAGAAGACTTACCCGGAGACATGATTGATGAAATCTTGTCTAGAGTCGGTCAGAATTCCTCGGCACAACTATTTATGGCAAAATCAGTTTGTAAGACATTCAAAGAACATTCCAAGAATGCCTTGGTTTATAAAAGGCTTTCGATTGAAAGATGGGGGATATCACATTGGGAAACCCATAAGTTACGATGTGTTTACTTTGACGCATATATTGCGGGGAACCCAAATGCTATTTTACGTAACAGGTTAAGAAATTATTTTGACTCAATGTATCCGAATATAGGACTTCATGATTTAGAAAAAGCGGCTAACATGCAACATAAAGAAGCATGTTATGCTTACGGGTTAGTAATGTTCGCTTCTCACCAAAGTGAGAAAAAGAACATCGGGCTACAACTATTAAACAAAACGTTTCCACAAGTGACGGAGTCGGTAATTGGGGTAAGAAATGAGGTTTTTAGGTTATTACGAGACTGTTGGTCATTACGTAACCTTCGTCCTTTTGACGACGTTACAACACGTTGTCATACTATCGGTCACAACGGTTACGTTCCACAAGACCAAGGATGGGAAGTGGTAGTAGTAAAACCAGAATGCATGACTTGTTTCTGGACGTATGAATTAAGTGTCTTTGTTGCCTTTGCTGAATGCCTTATTTATTAACTAGAATTATCTTCGCAACTACTTTGTATCAAAGTTTTATGTGCTATATTTCATGCTATATGTAAAATAGCGGTATTGTAAGTTTGCAAGTTATTGTATAAAGGTTTGAATATGATATATATTTTTTTGTGATTAGTTTTTCATATAGAATTGTAGTAGTTGAAATGGTATGTTAGCTACTAAGTATGAACTTAACGGGTAGGTACTACCCGAATTAAAGAGTATAAAACGCTAATATGAAGAAAGAGCTTTTATAAATAAGTTCATATTACGCTACGAAATACTATTGACTACTCTTGATATTCTATATGATTAACTCGTTTCATTTGACTATTTTGAAGGAAATGGCACCGACTACTCGACACACCTTGAATATGAGTGAAGAGGAATTTCATGCCTTTCTTGCTTCAAACATAGCCGCAGTACAGGCCGCGCTACATACCAACAATAACCTTGGATCTAGCAGTACAGGAAATCGTGTAGGATGCACCTACAAAGAATTCACTGCCTGCAAACCTTTGGAATTTGATGGAACCGAAGGACCGATCGGATTGAAACGGTGGACCGAGAAGGTTGAAGCGGTGTTTGCCATAAGTAAGTGTACTGAATAGGACAAAGTGAAGTACGCTACGCATACCTTCACAGGTTCTGCGTTAACATGGTGGAATACCTATCTAGAGCAAGTGGGACAAGATGATGCTTACACACTACCGTGGTCAGCATTCAAGCACTTGATGAACGAGAAGTACCGTCCCAGAACCGAGGTCAATAAGATCAAGGCATAACTTAGAGGGTTACGAACCCAAGGATTTGATATTACCACGTACGAAAGACGATTCACAGAATTATGCCTATTGTGTCCGGGAGCGTTCGAAGATGAGGAAGAGAAGATCGACGCGTTTGTGAAAGGATTACCGGAAAGAATCCAAGAAGATATAAGTTCACACGAGCCCGCCTCCATACAATAGGCATGTAGAATGGCTCACAAACTAGTGAACCAGATTGAAGAAAGAATTAAAGAACAGACTGCTGAAGAGGCCAATGTGAAGCAAGTCAAAAGAAAGTGGGAGGAAAACGGTGATAAGAATCACCAATACAACAACAACAGCAATTACAACAATAATCGCAACAACTATCCTAACAATCGCAACATCAATCGCAACTACAACAAACGGCCCAACAACAACAACAATAACAACAACAACAACAACAACAACCACAACAACAACAACAACAACAACAACAACAACAACAACAACAACAACAACAACAACAACAACAACAACAACAACAACAATAACAACAGCAACTACAACAATCATCTTAACAACAATAATAACCGCAACAACAACAACAATCAGATGCAGCTATGCCAAAGGTGTGAAAAGTATCACTCGGGGTTCTGCACCAAATTTTGCAACAAGTGTAAAAGAAATGGTCATAGCGCGGTGAAGTGTGAGGTCTACGGACCAGGGGTTAACAGAACGAAAGGAACAAATGGTGTCGGAACGAGTAATGGCGGAGCAAGTAGTGTCGGAGCAAGTTATGCCAATGTAGTTTGTTATAAATGTGGAAAACCGAGCCACATTATTAGAAATTGCCCGAACCAGGAGAACACGAATGGACAAGGCCGCGGAAGAGTTTTCAATATTAATGCGGTAGAGGCACAGGAAGACCTGGAGCTTGTTACGGGTACGTTTCTTATTGACAATAAATCTGCTTACGTTTTATTTGATTCGGGTGCGGATAGAAGCTATATGAGTAGAGATTTTTGTGCTAAATTAAGTTGTCCATTGACGCCTTTGGATAGTAAATTTTTACTCGAATTAGCAAATGGTAAATTAATTTCAGCAGATAATATATGTCGGAATCAAGAAATTAAACTGGTTAGCGATACATTTAAGATTGACTTGATACCAGTAGAGTTAGGGAGTTTTGTTGTGATAATCGGTATGGACTGGTTGAAAGAAGTGAAAGCAGAGATCGTTTGTTACAAAAATGCAATTCGCATTATACGAGAAAAAGGAAAACCCTTAATGGTGTACTGAGAAAAGGGCAACACGAAGCTACATCTTATTAGTAATTTGAAGGCACAAAAACTAATAAGAAAAGGTTGCTATGCTATTCTAGCACACGTCGATAAAGTACAAACTGAAGAAAAGAGCATCAATGATGTTCCTGTCGCAAAAGAATTTCCCGATGTATTTCCGAAAGAATTACCGGGATTACCCCCACATCGATCCGTTGAATTTCAAATAGATCTTGTACCAGGAGCTGCACCAATAGCTCGTGCTCCTTACAGACTCGCACCCAGCAAGATGAAAGAACTGCAAAGCCAATTACAAGAACTTTTAGAGTGTGGTTTCATTCGACCAAGCACATCACCGTGGGGAGCTCCTGTTTTGTTTGTCAAGAAGAAAGATGGTACATTCAGGTTGTGTATCGACTACCGAGAGTTGAACAAACTTACCATCAAGAACCGCTACCGACTACCTAGAATCGACGACTTATTTGATCAACTACAAGGCTCGTCTGTTTATTTAAAGATTGACTTACGTTCCGGGTATCATCAAATGCGGGTGAAAGAAGATGATATTCCAAAGACTGCTTTCAGAACACGTTACGGTCATTACGAGTTTATGGTCATGCCATTTGGTTTAACTAATGCACCAGCTGTGTTCATGGACCTTATGAACCGAGTGTATGGACCATACCTTGACAAGTTTGTCATTGTTTTCATTGATGACATACTTATTTACTCAAAGAATGACCAAGAACACGGTGAACATTTGAGAAAGGTGTTAGAAGTATTGAGGAAGGAAGAATTGTACGCTAAATTTTCAAAGTGTGCATTTTGGTTGGAAGAAGTTCAATTCCTCGGTCACATAGTGAACAAAGAAGGTATTAAGGTGGATCCGGCAAAGATAGAAACTGTTGCAAAGTGGGAAACCCCGAAAACTCCAAAACACATACGCCAGTTTTTAGGACTAGCTGGTTACTACAGAAGGTTAATCCAAAACTTTTCCAGAATAGCAAAACCCTTGACTGCATTAACGTATAAAGGGAAGAAATTTGAATGGAAGGATGAACAAGAGAAAGCGTTTTAGTTATTGAAGAAAAAGCTAACTACGGCACCTATATTATCATTGCCTGAAGGGAATGATGATTTTGTGATTTATTGTGACGCATCAAAGCAAGCTCTCGGTTGTGTATTAATGCAACGAACGAAGGTGATTGCTTATGCGTCTAGACAATTGAAGATTCACGAACAAAATTATACGACGCATGATTTGGAATTAGGCGCGGTTGTTTTTGCATTAAAGACTTGGAGGCACTACTTATATGGGGTCAAAAGTATTATATATACCGACCACAAAAGTCTTCAACACATATTTAATCAGAAACAACTGAATATGAGGCAGCGTAGGTGGATTGAATTGTTGAATGATTACGACTTTGAGATTCGTTACCACCCGGGGAAGGCAAATGTGGTAGCCGACGCCTTGAACAGGAAGGACAGAGAATCCATTCGAGTAAAATCTATGAATATAATGATTCACAATAACCTTACTACTCAAATAAAGGAGGCGCAACAAGGAGTTTTAAAAGAGGGAAATTTAAAGGATGAAATACCCAAAGGATCAGAGAAGCGTCTTAATATTCGGGAAGACGGAACCCGGTATAGGGCTGAAAGGATTTGGGTACCAAAATTTAGAGATATGAGAGAAATGGTACTTAGAGAAGCTCATACACCAGATACTCAATACATCCTGGAACGGGGAAGATGTACAAGGATCTCAAGAAACATTTTTGGTGGCCGGGTATGAAAGCCGATGTTGCTAAATATGTAGGAGAATGTTTGACGTGTTCTAAGGTCAAAGCTGAGCATCAGAAACCATCAGGTCTACTTCAACAACCCGAAATCCCGGAATGGAAATGGGAAAACATTACCATGGATTTCATCACTAAATTGCCAAGGACTGTAAGTGGTTTTGGTACTATTTGGGTAATAGTTAATCGTCTCACCAAATCAGCACACTTCCTGCCAATAAGAGAAGATGACAAGATGGATAAGTTAGCACGACTGTATTTGAAGGAAGTCGTCTCCAGACATGGAATACCAATCTCTATTATCTCTGATAGGGATGGCAGATTTATTTCAAGATTCTGGCAGACATTACAGCAAGCATTAGAAACTCGTCTAGACATGAGTACTACCTATCATCTACAAACTGATGGGCAGAGCGAAAGGACGATACAAACGCTTGAAGACATGCTACAAGCATGTGTTATTGATTTCGGAAACAGTTGGGATCGACACCTACCGTTAGCAGAATTTTCCTACAACAACAGTTATCATTCTAGTATTGAGATGGCCCCGTTTGAGGCACTTTATGGTAGAAAGTGCAGGTCTCCGATTTGTTGGAATGAAGTGGAGGATAGACAGATTACGGGTCCGGAGATAATACAAGAAACTACCGAGAAAATCATCCAAATTCAACAAAGATTGAAAACCGCCCAGAGTCGACAAAAGAGCTACGCGGATAGTAAAAGAAAAGATATAGAGTTTAAAATTGGAGAAATGGTCATGCTTAAGGTTTCACCTTGGAAAGGCGTTGTTCGATTTGGTAAACGGGGGAAACTAAATCCAAGGTACATTGGACCATTCAAGATTATAGATCGTGTCGGACCAGTAGCTTACCAACTGGAGCTACCTCAACAACTCGCGGCTGTACATAACACTTTCCACGTCTCAAATTTGAAGAAACGTTTTGTTAAAGAAGATCTCACTATTCCGTTGGACGAAATCCAAATCAATGAAAAACTTCAATTCATTGAAGAACCCGTCGAAATAATGGATCGTGAGGTTAAGAGACTTAAACAAAACAAGATACCGATTATTAAGGTTCGATGGAATGCTCGTAGAGGACCCGAGTTCACCTGGGAGCGTGAAGATCAGATGAAGAAGAAATACCCGCATCTATTTCTAGAAGATTCGTCAACACTTTTAACAGCTTAAAATTTCGGGACGAAATTTATTTAACGGGTAGGTACTGTAGTGACCCGAACTTTTCCATGTTTATATATATTAAATAAAATTGATATTTACATGATTAAGTGTTTCCAACATGTTAAGCAATCAAACTAATTAATACTTGATTAATTGGAATAGGTTTCATATAGACAAATGACCACCCAAGTTGACCGGTGATTCACGAACGTTAAAACTTGTAAAAACTATACGATGACATATATATGGTTATATATATATTAACATGATTTTATTATAAGTATGTATCTCATTAGGTATTTTAACAATGAGTTATATACATAAAAATGAGACTATTAAATTAAGAAACTCGAAAACGATATATATAACGATTATCGTTATAACGTCTTACTAGGTACATATGAATCATATTAAGATATTGATACACTTGGTTAATTATGTTAAATGATAAGTAAATATATCATTAAGTGTATTAACAATGAACTACATATGTAAAAATAAGACTACTAACTTGATGATTTTGAAACGAGACATATATGTAACGATTATCGTTGTAACGACATTTAATGTATATAGATCATATTAAGAGATATTCGTACATCATAATATCATGATAATATAATGATTTAAAATCTCATTTGATATTATAAACATTGGGTTAACAACATTTAACAAGATCGTTAACCTAAAGGTTTCAAAACAACATTTACATGTAACGACTAACGATAACTTAACGACTCAGTTAAAATGTATATACATGTAGTATTTTAATATGTATTCATACACTTTTGAAAGACTTCAAGACACTTATCAAAATACTTCTACTTAACAAAAATGCTTACAATTACATCCTCGTTCAGTTTCATCAACAAATCTACTCGTATGCACCCGTATTCGTACTCGTACAATACACAACTTTTAGATGTATGTACTATTGGTATATACAGTCCAATGATCAGCTCTTAGCAGCCCATGTGAGTCACCTAACACATGTGGGAACCATCATTTGGCAACTAGCATGAAATATCTCATAAAATTACAAAAATATGAGTAATCATTCATGACTTATTTACATGAAAACAAAATTACATATCCTTTATATCTAATCCATACATCAACGACCAAAAACACCTACAAACACTTTCATTCTTCAATTTTCTTCATCTAATTGATCTTTCTCAAGTTCTATCTTCAAGTTCTAAGTGTTCTTCATAAATTCCAAAAGTTCTAGTTTCATAAAATCAAGAATACTTCCTTGATTGCAAGTTTACTTCCAAGTTTTCTAAATCCATTCCAAGTAATCATCCAAGATCAAGAAACCATTGTCACTTATAGTAGGTTATCTTTCTAATACAAGGTAATAATTATATTCAAACTTTAATTCAATTTCTATAACTATAACAATCTTATTTCGAGTGGAAATCTTACTTGAAATTGTTTTCGTGTCATGATTCTGCTTCAAGAACTTTCAAGCCATCCAAGGATCCTTTGAAGCTAGATCCATTTTTCTCATTTCCAGTAGGTTTATCCAAGGAACTTGAGGTAGTAATGATGTTCATAACATCATTCGATTCATACATAAAAAGTTGTCTTATTCAACGTTATAAACTTGTAATCACTAGAACATAGTTTAGTTAATTCTAAACTTGTTCGCAAATAAACTTAATCCTTCTAACTAGACTTTTAAAATCAACTAAACACATGTTATATATCTATATGATATGCTAACTTAAAGATTTAAAACCCGGAAACACGAAAAACATTATAAAACTGGATATACGCCGTCGTAGTAAAACCGGGGGCTGTTTTGGTTGGGATAATTAAAAGCTAAGAAGAACTTTGATTTAAAAGCTATACTTCTGGAAAAATGATTTTTCTTATGAACATGAAACTATATCCAAAAATCATGGTTAAACTCAAAGTGAAAGTATGTTTTTCAAAATGGTCATCAAGATGTCGTTCTTTCGACGGAAATGACTACCTCTTTCAAAAACGACTTGTAACTTGTATTTCCAACTATAAACTTATACTTTTTCTATTTATATTCATAAAGTTAAGTTCAATACGAAACCGTGGCCACTGGAATCACTCAAAACGGATTAGAAACGAAGAAATGGCGAGTAAAACAAGATTGATAAAAACTACTCATTTTACCTACGTGAAAGTTAGCAATAAATCTATTCCAACCATAACCTAATCAACTTATATTATATATTATGTAATCTTGAGATACCATAGACACGTATACAATGTTTCGACCTATCATGTCGACCCATCTATATATATATATTGCGGAACAACCATAGACACTCTATATGTGAATGTTGGAGTTAGCTATACAGGGTTGAGGTTGATTCCAAAATATATATATAGTTTGAGTTGTGATCAATACTGAGATACGTATACACTGGGTCGTGGATTGATTCAAGATAATATTTATCGATTTATTTCTGTACATCTAACTGTGGACAACTAGTTGTAGGTTACTAACGAGGACAGCTGACTTAATAAACTTAAAACATCAAAATGTATTAAAAGTATTGTAAATATATTTTGAACATACTTTGATATATATGTATATATTGTTATAGGTTCGTGAATCAACCAGTGGCCAAGTCTTACTTCCCGACGAAGTAAAAATCTGTGAAAGTGAGTTATAGTCCCACTTTTAAAATCTAATATTTTTGGGATGAGAATACATGCAGGTTTTATAAATGATTTACAAAATAGACACAAGTACGTGAAACTACATTCTATGGTTGAATTATCGAAATCGAAATGCCCCTTTTTATTAAGTCTGGTAATCTAAGAATTAGGGAACAGACACCCTAATTGACGCGAATCCTAAAGATAGATCTATTGGGCCTAACAAACCCCATCCAAAGTACCGGATGCTTTAGTACTTCGAAATTTATATCATATCCGAAGGGTGTCCCGGAATGATGGGGATATTCTTAAATATGCATCTTGTTAATGTCGGTTACCAGGTGTTCACCATATGAATGATTTTTATCTCTATGTATGGGATGTGTATTGAAATATGAAATCTTGTGGTCTATTATTATGATTTGATATATATAGGTTAAACCTATAACTCACCAACATTTTTGTTGACGTTTTAAGCATGTTTATTCTCAGGTGATTATTAAGAGCTTCCACTGTCGCATACTTAAATAAGGACGAGATTTGGAGTCCATGCTTGTATGATATTTTGTAAAAACTGCATTCAAGAAACTTAATTTGTTGTAACATATTTGTATTGTAAACCATTATGTAATGGTCGTGTGTAAACAGGATATTTTAGATTATCATTACTTGATAATCTACGTAAAGCTTTTTAAACCTTTATTGATGAAATAAAGGTTATGGTTTGTTTTAAAATGAATGCAGTCTTTGAAAAACGTCTCATATAGAGGTCAAAACCTCGCAACGAAATCAATTAATATGGAACGTTTTTAATCAATAAGAACGGGACATTTCACAGCTGGTGCGTTAGTCAATCCAAATGGCATAACCATAAACTCGTAATGACCATAACGCGTCCTAAAAGCAGTTTTTGGAATATCATCCTCCTTTACTCGCATTTGATGATATCCAGAATGTAAATCGATTTTCAAATAAACCGACGAGCCTTGTAGTTGATCAAATAAGTCGTCAATTCTCGGCAGTGGATAACGATTTTTGATGGTAAGTTTATTCAACTCTCTGTAGTCAATACACAACCTAAATGTACCATCATTCTTCTTGACAAACAAAACAGGAGCTCCCCATGGTGATGTGCTTGATCGAATGAAACCACGTTCTAATAGTTCTTGCAGTTGGCTTTGCAGTTCTTTCATCTCGCTGGGTGCGAGTCTGTAAGGAGCACGAGCTATTGGTGCAGCTCCTGGTACAAGATCTATTTGAAATTCAACAGATCGATGTGGAGTTAGTCCCGATAATTCTTTCGGAAATACATCGGGAAATTCTTTTGTGACGGGAACATCATTGATGCTCTTTCGGAAATACATACGATCTCTGCTTTCATCTCCTTCAGCCAGTCCATGCCAACTATTGCATCAAAACTCCCTAACTCTACTGGTATCAAATCAATCTTAAATATTTCGCTACCCAGTTTAATTTCTCGATTTCGGCATATATAATCTGCTGAAATTAATTTACTGTTTGCTAATTCGAGTAAAAATTTACTATCCAACGGCGTCAATGGACAACTTAATTTAGCATAAAAATCTCTACTCATATAGCTTCTATCTGCACCCGAATCAAATAAAACGTAAGCAGATTTATTGTCAATAAGAAACGTACCCGTAACAAGCTCCGGGTCTTCCTGTGCCTCTGCCGCATTAATATTAAAAACTCTTCCGCGGCCTTATCCATTCGTGTTCTCTTGGTTCGGGCAATTTCTAATAATGTAGCCAGGTTTTCCACATTTATAACAAACTACATTGGCATAACTTGCTCCGACACTACTTGCTCCGCCATTACTCGTTCCGACACCATTTGTTCCTTTCGTTCTGTTAACCCCTGGTCCGTAGACCTCATACTTCGCCGCACTATGACCATTTCTTTTACACTTGTTGCAAAATTTGGTGCAGAACCCCGAGTGATACTTTTCACACCTTTGGCATAGCTGCTTCTGATTGTTGTTGTTGTTGCGGTTATTATTGTTGTTGGGATGATTGTTGTAGTTGTTGTTGTTGTGCCGTTTGTTGTAGTTACGATTGATGTTGTGATTGTTGGGATAGTTGTTGTTGTTTTGGTGACTCTTATCACCGTTTTCCTCCCACTTTCTTTTGACTAACTTCACGTTGGCCTCTTCGGTCGCCTGTTCTTTAATTCTTCCCTCAATCTGGTTCACTAGTTTGTGAGCCATTCTACATGCCTTTTGTATGGAGGCAGGCTCGTGTGAACTTATATCTTCTTGGATTCTCTCCGGTAACCCTTTCACAAACGTGTCGATCTTCTCTTCCTTATCTTCGAACGCTCTCAGACACAATAGGCACAATTCTGTGAATCGTCTTTCGTACGAAGTAATATCGAATCCCTGTGTTCGTAAGCCTCTAAGTTCTGACTTGAGCTTATTGACCTCGGTTCTGGGACGGTACTTCTCGTTCATCAAGTGCTTGAATGCTGACCATGGTAGCGCGTAAGCAGCATCTTGTCCCACTTGCTCTAGATAGGTATTCCACCATGTTAACGCAATACCTGTGAAGGTATGCGTAGCGTACTTTACTTTGTCTCCTTCAGCATACTTACTTATGGCAAACACCGATTCAACTTTCTCGGTCCACCATTTCAATCCGATTGGTCCTTCGGTCCTATCAAATTCTGAAGGTTTGCAGGCAGTGAATTCCTTGTAGGAGCATCCTACACGATTTCTTGCGCCATTAGCTGTATTGCTAGATTCAGAGTTATTGTTGGTATGTAGCGCGGCCTGTACTGCAGCTATGTTTGAAGCAAGAAAGGCACGAAATTCCTCTTCGCTCATATTCAAGGTGTGTCGAGTAGTCGGTGCCATTTCCTTCAAAATAGTCAAATGAAACAATTTAATCATACAGAATATTAAGAGTAGTCAATAGTATCTCGTAGCATAATATGAACTCATTTATAAAAGCTTTTTCTTCATATTAGCATTTTATAAGTTTAAATTCGGGTACTACCTACCCGTTAAGTTCATACTTAGTAGCTAATATACAATTCAACTACTACAATTCCATATGAAAAACTGATTATAATAATATATCACATACAAATATTCTTCAAACTTACAACTTCGCTATATTACATATAACATGAAATATAGTACACTATGATACAGGACAGTTTTGAAGATAAATATAGTTAATACGCAAGTTGTTCAGCAAAGGAAATAAAGACATGTAATTCATAAGTCCAGAAACAAGTCATGCATTCTGGTTTTACTAAGACGACTTCCCATCCATGGTCTTGTGGAAAATAACCGTTATGACCATTAGCTAGGCAGCATGTTGTAATGTCGTCAAAAGGACGAGGGTTTCGTAATGTCCAACAGCCCTGTAATAATCTAAAAACCTTGTTTCTCACCCCAACTACTGAATCCGTCACTTGTGGGAAAGTTTTATTTAAAAGCTACAATCCGATGTTCTTTTTCTCACTTTGGTAAGAAGCGAACATCACTAACCCGTAAGCATAACATGCTTCTTTATGTTGCATGTTAGAAGCTCTTTCTAATTCACGAAATCTATGTTGGGATATGTTGAGTCAAAATAGGTTCTTAACCCGTAGCGTAAAAGTGCATTTGGGTTCCCCACATTTAATGCTTTAAAGAAAACACGGCGTAACTTAAAGTCTCCCCAATGTGATATACCCCACCTATCAAAGGAAAGCCTTTTATAAACTAAGGCATTTCTGGAAAGTCTTTCAAATGTTTGACAAGTTAATTTCGCCATAACTAAATGTGCTGATGAATTCTGACCGACTCTAGACAAGATTTCCTCAATCATATCCTCTGGTAGGTCTTCTAAAATATTCGGTTGTCTACCCTTAACGTCCATTTTGTTTTTATACTATAAAATAGACAAGGATTAGATTCGTAATAACAAATAATACAAGCAATTTTTACATAGAACATAAAAGTACAAGCACACTACAATACATTTATTACACAACATGCTCACACCCCTCTAATCTGAATCACTAGTTTCTTCTTCTTTGGACTTTGTTCTTTTTCCTAATCTTCTAGGGATATATGATGTTCCTCTAATACGAGTCGTCATTTTCGACATTGGTTTAGAAAAACCTGGTGGTTTAGAGGTTCCCGGGTTATTGTCACGATATTGAAAATACGGGTGTTGACGGTACATATAAAGTTCATCGGGGTCGGAATCAGATTTCTCTATTTTGATGCCTTTTCCCTTATTATTTTATTTTGCCTCATTAAATTGGGTCGGGGTAATTTCTATAACATCATCGGAATCCTCATCAGGATCCGATTCATCAAAAAATTGGTAATTTTCCCAGTATTTTGCTTCCTTAGCGGAAACACCATTGACCATTATTAACTTTGGTCCATTGGTTGAGGATTTTCTTTTATTTGACCGGTTTTCTGTGGTTCCTACTATTCCCCCCTCCGGAACCTCTTCTTCTTCCGGTTCCTCTTCTTCTGGTTCCTCTTCTTCCGGTGCTTCTTCTTCCGGTTCCATTTCCTCTTCTTCCGGTTCTTCGGGAACTTGTGAATCTTGCCAATATATATTCGACTCTTCGTTATTATTAGGTGAGTCAATGGGATTTGTGCTAGAGGTAGACATCTATCACACAATATCAAACATGTTAAGAGATTAATATATCACATAATATTTACATGTTAATAATATATAGTTTCCAACAAAAATGTTAAGCAATCATTTTTAAAGAAAACACGGTCGAAGTCCAGACTCACTAATGCATCCTAACAAACTCGATAAGACACACTAATAAAAATTTTCTGGTTCTCTAAGATCAACGCTCGGATACCAACTGAAATGTCCCATTCATATTGATTATAAACGTTCCATATTAATTGATTTCGTTGCGAGGTTTTGACCTCTATATGAGACATTTTTCAAAGACTGCATTCATTTTTAAAACAACCATAACCTTTATTTTATCAATAAAGGTTTTAAAAACATTACGTAGATTATCAAATAATGATAATCTAAAATATACTGTTTACACACGACCATTACATAATGGTTTACAATAGAAATATATTACATCGATATATGTTTCTTGAATGCAGTTTTTACACAATATCATACAAACAAGGACTCCAAATCTTGTCCTTATTTTAGTATGCAATAGCGGAAGTGTGATGACCCGGAAATTTTCGACCAAATTTAAACTTTAATCTTTATATTATTCCAGCACGATAAGCAAAGTTTGTTAAGTTAAATCTCAAGAATTTTAAACTGTGTTCATACATTCATTATAACCTCGACCAAATTCCGACGATTCACGAACTGTTATATATAAATAGATATGTATATGTATATATATATATATATATATATATATATATATATATATATATATATATTATAACTTGAGAATATTAATAAAGTATTAAACGTATAATACTTTACACGAACGTATTTGTTTCAATATGATTTTCGACGAAATTAAAAAAATATATTAAATGATTGAATTATCAGAAACATTGAATTATGATTACAAGTCTCTGTTGAGAGGTCCACTATGATTTGAGAAAATCTATTCCTCTTAACGATATTCAGAATAATTTGTAAAGCTATTTATAAATAAAAACAAAAAGTGTCATTTACGAAAGTTAGACAAAAGTTAGTGGAGAATTGGTTTCCATAATATTCTATTAATCTATTTTCAAACATACAAAGACGTTTTCAGTTTAAAAAGAACTTTATTATTAAAACGTATATAACTTTTATAAATATCTAGAATCACTTTTGACAACTCATTACTTAACCAGTATAATAAATATAACGATATTTATATTTTATTTCATTAAATATATATAACGATTTAAATTAATATTATATATATTTATACGCGCATTATACATACATAGTTTTTATACTTTTACTATACTTTAACTTTACCTTTACTTTACTTTTATTTTACTTTAAATTTAATAATTCACTTTAATAATTCAAAAATCTATTATAAATAGAATTCAATAGGTTTCATTATTTCATAGAAACTTGAAAATATATTTCTCTAAACTCTCTCAATCGAATTACATATATATATATATTTTCTTTGTATTATTTCAAGATATTATTAGTATACATAAAATACTACGACGGAGTTATACTCAGACGATTTCAAAATAAGTTTTCAAACGGGATAGAGCTAAGGAAATTATGGGTTATAGCTATGGAGGTTATGGGTATTGATCGAGGGTATTGCTCGTGAGGTCAACCTAACGTTTATCATTTTCGTTGCGTCTACGTACTTTCCTGCAATATTGAATCACAATATTGATACATTCATGAATCTGAGACAAACCCTGCACTTGTTCAATGCCGTCATATACATAATTGCTACGAAATACAGTATTGTGAGTTTCATTTGCTCCCTTTTATATATATTTTTGGGACTGAGAATACATGCGCTGTTTTTATAAATATTTTATGAAATAGGCACAAGTACTAAAACCAATTCTACGTGGGTTTAAACCAGAAATATACCCTTAGCTTGGTAACATTAAACTACTTGTCTATGTACGGTAGGCGCGAATCCTAAAGATAGATCTATTGGGCCTGACAAACCCCATCCTGACTATGGGATGCTTTAGTACTTCGAGATTATTTTAAACACACCTGATATGGTGTACTTCAGAGGGTAAAACATGAACGTTAAGGATTGTTACCGGGTGCCTACAACTTATAGAATACTTTTATACACTTGCGAGTGTACATATATTTATAAACGGAAATCTTGTGGTCTATTAATATATTGAAATGATTGTTATGATAAACCTATGAACTCACCAACCTTTTGGTTGACACTTTAAAGCATGTTTATTCTCAGGTATTAAAGAAATCTTCTGCTGTGCATTAGCTCATTTTAAGGATATTACTTGGAGTCATTCATGGCATATTTTGAAAGACGTTGCATTCGAGTCATTGAGTTCATCAAGATTATTATTAAGCCAATTATAGTTGGATGTATTATGAAATGGTGTGCATGCCATCAACTTTCGTTGTAAAGAAATTTTGTCTTTTAAAAACGAATGCAATGTTTGTAAAATGTATCATATAGAGGTCAAATACCTCGCGATGTAATCAACTATTGTGAATCGTTTATAATGTATATGAACGGATCCTTTCAGTTGGTATCAGAGTGGTGGTCTTAGTGAACCAGGTCTGCATTAGTGTGTCTAACTGATAGTCGTTAGGATACATTAGTGAGTCTGGACTTCGACCGTGTCTGCATGTCAAAAGTTTTGCTCATCATTTTTGTCGAAAATTACCTGCTTATCATTCTTAGTCTAGACACATCTTATTGCATTGATTGCATGAATAGTGTATAGACAAAATTCATATCTTAGCGTATCTGCTAATTCATATCTTAGCGTATCTGTTACTGTAAACTTTGCCTGACATATTCCGTAAATTCCTCCTTAATCTACGAAACCTTTTGCTCTATATAATTAGAATACCACCCGATAGCCGAAAAATCATTTCATATCGAAAAAAATTCTTTATTCAATCGTACGAAATGGAATTCTTCATTAGTTCAAGTCCCTCGGATTCCGAAATGGAATCCCACTCAAGTTCCGAAAGCAGTGTGATCGGAATGGATCAACCAATTAGTCATCATCTATTCTGGATGAATTGGGGATGGGTTCGTAGCCTCCTTAATCATTGGAGACAAGAAGAAGGTGATCCCTTCCATCCACCACATTGCCCTCTTGGCGAAGAACCTGAAGCACTTACCGGCGAACCTATCCGAAACACCATTTTCTCTCTTATTTCTAGAGTATCTCGTCACGATTACATACTACACCAAATTCTAGATTTTATTTATCCGCTCGTCCAAACCGACAATCACCCCGGTGTAATAGAAGAAGTCAACGAGCTTCGCGCTCGGGTAGTGGCTTTGGAGAATATGGTGCAAAGGTTACAAACACCAGCAGTAGCACCAGCAGCATAAACGGTACCACCATCAGCATCACCAACAGTACCATCACCACCACCAACAACAACATCCACATCCCACACCGCAACATCACAATCTGTATCTCAAACATCAACGTCATACGCCCTGTAAATATCCAGGAATATCAACAACAACAAATGATGAAGTATTAATTCATAAACTTCATTGAAGAGATATCTCTGCGGCAGTTATGTAATCTCCAAAATCTTAGAGATTATTTAATTCTGACCGTAAATCGGATGAGTGAACGGAGATGGTAGAGTAGAAACTTTGATCGAAAATGGTGTACGATTTACATGCTAGAATTGTTTTACCAACAGCATCAACAGGACCGTAGCATCATCAACACAGTCAGTGCCGTCAGTATCGTCAGAATCAGCAGCACCTGTTACATCACAAACTCTGTCAGTTCAAGATTTATTGTGGACATCATTACGAATCAACAACAAATATATTGTATCAACGAGTTATGAAGTATTAACTCATTTCCAATCGAAAGATTTATATGTATATTTTATATGTATAAATTTTTAAACCATAATAAATCTTCCCGTACTAAGCTATTATGTGTGAATCTTAACTACTCAGTTAATTCATATTACAAATATGCAATGATGTACGTCCTTCGTCCGCAACTTAACCATCGTTAATTATAATCTCTGTCTCAATTCAATAAAAATCAATTCATAATAAATCAAGTGTATTATTCGAATATATGTTTGATTTTACACTTTCATCATCGATGTACTCGAAACTTTTCAAATAACATCATTCGTACCTTGCGAAGTTCACAAGAATTTCACGAAAACCAACAAATAACAAAGTAATGATTCATAATTTCAATATTATTGAAGAAATACTTATGCAATTTATAAAGTTTTAGGGATTACTCAATTCTAGTTCCAACCATAAAACAAATGAGGTTAATTTAATATTAACTCATTAAATCTATATTACATCTAAAGAAAATATACACATATATTTTCATAAAGACTGTAATAAACTTCTTTTGTACAAAATATTAATTGTGAAATTTTTTTAACGGGTAGGTAATATCCGAGAGATATATAAATTCACAATTAATATATTACATTTTTCAAAACTGATTCAGCAATCATCAACTATACTCCCTACTTTCACAACAATATCCATTCTTTCATATAAATCAAAACAATCATACTCATTCAAATTCAATTACATATTCTGATTTTGAAATCGCATAATTCAATTCGAAATATAACCAGTATCATCACTCTTAGATTCCTATATCTTTCAAAGCTATACTTTGACTTCAAAACTGTGTTAGAACATCATATGTATTAACGATTACAATATGTGCTCAAACCCTACGAAATTCCTGAAGACACTTCAACTAAGGAACAATCGAGATGATGATCCAACCACATGTTACCCACAGTTATACACCTGAAAAACTCTCAAAACCCAAGTCATAGTTCGACACGTATCCGTGTTAGACCCTTTGGCATTTACTAGCTAAAATAACTTTTCAATTCCGTTTCAAAATAGACAGTTTTGTCACAGCTCCAGCAAGTCAACTTCGACTTCTCAATCAAAACAGTCTTATTATAACCTCGATAGATACGTTGCCCTTTCGCCAACGTTACCAGGGGAATCGTTTATATTCACCACATTAGCAATAAACTTACCAACAACTTCACTGATATTTGACTTTCCAAAAAAAAATCATTATAATTATCGAAACCCTATCATATACTCATTCGTACCTTATAACAAGAATTGCCATACCAATTATTGAGAATAAGTAATCAGTATTTTGAAACCTCGCAGCATGTCTACATCAATAATTACATATACACACAATGTCTACCTCCAAGACTTACATTCTTTGAATGAGAAATTTCTGAAAAACACCCTAAACTGCGAACTAGTTCTCGAAATTTTGAAAAATGCTGATGAAGCAGCAAAAACTGTAAACGACCTTAACAGTAAAAAGTTGGATGATAAAGGATAGTATATTGGCAAAGCTCAGAAAAAGAGAAGCTTTGGAACTGGAAAACGGATTGAGCAAAGTATGAAGGAGGCTTTGGACAAATCACAAAGGCTGAACCTGCCTTCAAAGAATCCAAATGATTCAGTACTTGCTGAAGTCATTAACGAATACCTTGCTCCTGACTCTAAACCCCTGCGGACAATATCCTTCATCATCCTCTGATATTAGACATTCTAAGATATCATCGTATCTTTCATTATAAATATCATCCATACTTCTGAAGATATTTTTATAATTATTCTTATCTGAAATCATTTACCTCTTCGCGCTATCTATATTATATCATAAAAGAAACTATTTTAGTTTCTAAATTCTGAAATATTCAAGTTTAAAATAGGAATATTCTTGAAGAAGTGTTGGGAGCTGAAGCATGAGTTAGTATAATATAATGACACTTGATCAACGTGATTATATTACAGTAATTCATGCTGAGTTTCTAAATAGAACATGATGATTCACAGATCATAACGTCATCATGTGCTATGTTACACGACTCTTGTATTCTCTTTGATCTCTAAATATCAAGAAAATATTTCTTGATGATTCGGCCTTTTCTGAGGTATTCTGGTAATTTGACAAGTCAAGATCGTGCCATTACAATTTTCTTCCTAGAACATTAACAATGTTCATTCTGAAATTTATATCTGCGAATTCTGGACCATTATAAGCGGTGCTTAATCGCAAGAAGAAGAAACGAAAGGACAAAGCTCCGAACTAGAAATGGGAGTATAAATCATAGCAAATAGAAGAGAGCATTAACTGTGGATGACAATGATTATAGAAGAAGCAAGGACTTTGAAATATAAGGGGAGATATAAAACCCAACAACAACCCAGAAATCACAAACCGTATATATCAATGCATATAGCAATATAAAGACACGGGAGAACTAAAAACACTATAAAACCAAGAGTATAGTAGAAGTAAATAGATTCTTTCGGAGGCAGATGAAAAAGAAGAGCGACAGATATGAAAGTGAGGAGTATATCAAGAATCAGCACTGGGTGAAGCATATTGACAAATACTTTAAAATATGAGTTGAGAAGGTGTGAGTTGTAAGAAAACAAATGAGGTGGATTTATAGTGAAATATCCGACAGAGAAATCAAAATGGATTATCGCATTAATTCGAAGAGGATCATAATTTCCTTAATCACCGAATAATCAAATCCAATATAGATTACAAAGATTTTCTTTTCGGAGATCAATCGTGATGACGTCAAAAGATACGACGAATCACTATTATCTTATTTCATTCATTTACGATAACTTCACTAACACGCTTCGAGTAATCGAATTATTTTATCCATTCTTCTTGAACATGATAAAACTCTATAATTGTTATAATAACATTCTCATTGTTAGTCATGACTACCTCTATCAAATTTCGGGGACGAAATTTCTTTAACGGGTAGGTACTGTGATGACCCGGAAATTTTCGACCAAATTTAAACTTTAATCTTTATATTATTCCAACACGATAAGCAAAGTTTGTTAAGTTAAATCTCAAGAATTTTAAACTGTGTTCATACATTCATTATAACCTCGACCAAATTCTGACGATTCACGAACTGTTATATATAAATAGATATGTATATGTGTATATATATATATATATATATATATATATATATATATATATATATATATATATATATATATATATATATATATATTATAACTTGAGAATATTAATAAAGTATTAAACGTATAATACTTTACACGAACGTATTTGTTTCAATATGATTTTCAACGAAATTAAAAAAATATATTAAATGATTGAATTATCAGAAACATTGAATTATGATTACAAGTCTCTGTTGAGAGGTCCACTATGATTTGAGAAAATCTATTCCTCTTAACGATATTCAGAATAATTTGTAAAGCTATTTATAAATAAAAACAAAAAGTGTCATTTACGAAAGTTAGACAAAAGTTAGTGGAGAATTGGTTTCCATAATATTCTATTAATCTATTTTCAAACATACAAAGACGTTTTCAGTTTAAAAAGAACTTTATTATTAAAACGTATATAACTTTTATAAATATCTAGAATCACTTTTGACAACTCATTACTTAACCAGTATAATAAATATAACGATATTTATATTTTATTTCATTAAATATATATAACGATTTAAATTAATATTATATATATTTATACGCGTATTATACATACATAGTTTTTATACTTTTACTATACTTTAACTTTACCTTTACTTTACTTTTATTTTACTTTAAATTTAATAATTCACTTTAATAATTCAAAAATCTATTATAAATAGAATTCAATAGGTTTCATTATTTCATAGAAACTTGAAAATATATTTCTCTAAACTCTCTCAATCGAATTACATATATATATTTTCTTTGTATTATTTCAAGATATTATTAGTATACATAAAATACTACGACGGAGTTATACTCAGACGATTTCAAAATAAGTTTTCAAACAGGATAGAGCTAAGGAAATTATGGGTTATAGCTATGGAGGTTATGGGTATTGATCGAGGGTATTGCTCGTGAGGTCAACCTAACGTTTATCATTTTCGTTGCGTCTACGTACTTTCCTGCAATATTGAATCACAATATTGATACGTTCGTGAATCTGAGACAATCCCTGCACTTGTTCAATGCCGTCATATACATAATTGCTACGAAATACAGTATTGTGAGTTTCATTTGCTCCCTTTTATATATATTTTTGGGACTGAGAATACATGCGCTGTTTTTATAAATATTTTACGAAATAGGCACAAGTACTAAAACCAATTCTACGTGGGTTTAAACCAGAAATATACCCTTAGCTTGGTAACATTAAACTACTTGTCTATGTACGGTAGGCGCAAATCCTAAAGATAGATCTATTGGGCCTGACAAACCCCATCCTGACTATGGGATGCTTTAGTACTTCGAGGTTATTTTAAACACACCTGATCTGGTGTACTTCAGAGGGTAAAACATGAACGTTAAGGCTTGTTACCGGGTGCCTACAACTTATAGAATACTTTTATACACTTGCGAGTGTACATATATTTATAAACGAAAATCTTGTGGTCTATTAATATATTGAAATGATTGTTATGATAAACCTATGAACTCACCAACCTTTTGGTTGACACTTTAAAGCATGTTTATTCTCAGGTATTAAAGAAATATTCCGCTGTGCATTAGCTCATTTTAAGGATATTACTTGGAGTCATTCATGGCATATTTTGAAAGACGTTGCATTCGAGTCATTGAGTTCATCAAGATTATTATTAAGCCAATTATAGTTGGATGTATTATGAAATGGTGTGCATGCCGTCAACTTTCGTTGTAAAGAAAGTTTGTCTTTTAAAAACGAATGCAATGTTTGTAAAATGTATCATATAGAGGTCAAATACCTCGCGATGTAATCAACTATTGTGAATCGTTTATAATGTATATGAACGGATCCTTTCAGGAAGCTCTTAATATTCACCTGAGAATAAACATGCTTTAAACATCAACAAAAATGTTGATGAGTTATAGGTTTAACCTATATATATCAAATCGTAACAATAGACCACAAGATTTCATATTTCAATACACATCCCATACATAGAGATAAAAATCATTCATATGGTGAACACCTGGTAACCGACATTAACAAGATGCATATATAAGAATATCCCCATCATTCCGGGACACCCTTCGGATATGATATAAATTTCGAAGTACTAAAGCATCCGGTACTTTGGATGGGGTTTGTTAGGCCCAATAGATCTATCTTTAGGATTCGCGTCAATTAGTGTGTCTGTTCCCTAATTCTTAGATTACCAGACTTAATAAAAAGGGGCATATTCGATTTCGATAATTCAACCGTAGAATGTAGTTTCACGTACTTGTGTCTATTTTGTAAATCATTTATAAAACCTGCATGTATTCTCATCCCAAAAATATTAGATTTTGAAAGTGGGACTATAACTCACTTTCACAGATATTTCCTTCCTCGGAAATAAGACTTGGCCACGGATCGATTCACGAACCTATACAAATATGTACATATATATCAAAGTTTGATCAAAATATAATTACAACCATTTTTATTATGTTTTAAAGATTTGAGTGTATTAAGTCAGCTGTCCTCGTTAGTAACCTACAACTAGTTGTCCACAGTTAGATGTACATAAATAAATCGATATATATTATCTTGAATCAATCCACGACCCAGTGTATACACGTCTCAGGCTAGATCACAACTCAAAGTATATATATTTTTGGAATCAACCTCAACCCTGTATAGCTAACTCCAACATTACTGCATATAGAGTG
Organism: Rutidosis leptorrhynchoides; assembly: GCF_046630445.1. Classification (NCBI taxonomy): domain Eukaryota; kingdom Viridiplantae; phylum Streptophyta; class Magnoliopsida; order Asterales; family Asteraceae; genus Rutidosis; species Rutidosis leptorrhynchoides. The sequence goes on from NC_092335.1 coordinate 576,285,790, forward strand.
TTTATGGTTGTTCCAAATAATATATATACATGGGTCGATATGATATGTCAAAACATTTGAATACGTGTCTATGGTATCCCAAGATTACATAATATATTAGAATACATGTATAATACAATATAAGTTAGCTAGGATATGATTTTTATAGATTTGTTAAACATTTCCCGTAGCTAAAAAGATCAAAAATATCCAATCTTGTTTTACCCATAACTTCTTCATTTTAAATCCGTTTTGAGTGAATCAAATTACTATGGTTTCATATTGAACTATAATTTAAGAATTCAAACAGAAAAAGCATAGGTTTATAGTCGGAAATTTAAGTTACATGTCAATTACTAAAGAGGTAGTCATTTCCATCGAAAGAACGACATCTTGATGACCATTTTGAAAAACATACTTTCACTTTGAGTTTAACCAAGATTTTTGGATATAGTTTCATGTTCATATGAAAAATCATTTTCCCAGAAGAACAACTTTTAAATCAAAGTTTATCATAGTTTTTAATTATCCAAACCAAAACAGCCCCTGGTTTCACTACGACGGCGTCTATCCGATTTTATGGTGTTCATCGTGTTTCCAGGTTTTAAATCATTAAGTTAGCATATCATATAGATATAGAACATGTGTTTAGTTTATTTTAAAAGTCAAGTTAGAAGGATTAACTTTTGTTTGCGAACAAGTTTAGAATTAACTAAACTATGTTCTAGTGATTACAAGTTTAAACCTTCGAATAAGATAGCTTTATATGTATGAATCGAATGATGTTATGAACATCATTACTACCTCAAGTTTTCTGGATAAAACTACTGAAAATGAGAAAAATGGATCTAGCTTCAAAGGATCCTTAGATGGCTTGAAAGTTCTTGAAGCAGAATCATGACACGAAAACAGTTCAAGTAAGATTTTCACTCGAAATAAGATTGTTATAGTTGTAGAAACGAATCAAAGTTTGAATATGAATATTACCTTGAATTAGAAAGATAACCTACTGTAAATAACAAAGGTTCCTTGATCTTAGATGATTACTTGGAATGGATTAGAAAGCTTGGAAGTAAACTTGCAAACTTGGTAGTATTCTTGATTTTTATGAAACTATACTTATGGAATTTATGAAGAACACTTAGAACTTGAAGATGGAACTTGAGAGAGATCAATTAGATGAAGAAAATTGAAGAATTAAAGTGTTTGTAGGTGTTTTTGGTCATTGGTATATGGATTAGATATAAAGGATATGTAATTTTGTTTTAATGTAAATAAGTCATGAATGATTACTAATATTTTTGTAATTTTATGAGATATTTCATGCTAGTTGCCAAATGATGGTTCCCACATGTGTTAGGTGACTTACATGAGCTACTAAGAGCTGATCATTGGAGTGTATATACCAATAGTACATACATCTAAAAGCTGTGTATTGTACGAGTACGAATACGGGTGCATACGAGTAGAATTGTTGATGAAACTGAACGAGGATGTAATTGTAAGCATTTTTGTTAAGTAGAAGTACTTTGATATGTGTCTTGAAGTGTTTCAAAAGTGTAAGAATACATATCAAAACACAACATGTATATACATTCTAATGGAGTCGTTAAGTCTTCGTTAGTCGTTACATGTAAGTGTTGTTTTGAAACCTTTAAGTTAACGATCTCAATTAATGTTGTTAACCCAATGTTTATTATATCAAATGAGATGTTAAATTATTATATTATCATGATATTATGATGTATGAATATCTCTTAATATGATATATACATTAAAATATCGTTACAACGATAATCGTTACATATAAATCTCGTTTCGTAATTCTTGAGTTAGTAGTCTTGTTTTTACATATGTAGTTCATTGTTAACACACTTAATGATATATTTAAATATCATTTTATCATATTAAATATAGTGTATCAATATCTTAATATGATACATATGTATTTAGTAGACGTTATCATAACGATAATCGTTATATATATCATTTCGAGTTTCTTAACTTAGTAATCTCATTTCTTATGTATATCACACATTGTTAATATATTTAGTGAGATACTTACTCATCATAATCTTATGTCAACCATATATATATGTCTATATATACCACAACATGTAGTTTTTACAATTTTGTAACGTTCGTGAATCGCCGATCAACTTGGGTGATCAATTGTCTATATGAAACTTATTTCATTTAATCAAGTCTTAACAAGTTTGATTGCTTAACACATTGGAAACATTTAGTCATGTAAATATCAATCTCAATTAATGTATATAAACATGGAAAAGTTCGGGTCACTACAGGCGTGAGTGGATATGATCAAAATTCAATCTGAAGAAGAGTCCGGCTCCTCCTGATCTGGTTCGGATGGAGAATATGAGTTATCTAGAATGTCTTCATGTTGCTCTTCCTCATCATCATTGGTATAATAGTCTTATGAGGATTCGTCTGATGAACGAGATTCTTCAGTATTCTGGTTCTTCACTTCGACACTTGCAGGGTCAATTTCTATATCCTTAACCTCAACTTTATCAGTCTTCTTCTTGAACCGAATGATTAAACTGTGATCTTCTGTCTCAAGCCTCATTAATTCTTCGTGACGTTCCAGGCTTGGAGAGGGTATTATCACAGTTTCTTTTACGTCTTCCCTTTCTTCTTCCTCCTCAGGTTCTTCTTCTTCCTCTACTTCTTCACTGGGATCCTCTTCCTCCATTTTTGGGTCATCAGCAGACCGTGATTCGACACCCATATCGATATCATCGGCTGGTGGTGGGGACTCATCATCGGAAGTGATCCGTCTGGTGGAAATAGCAAACATCTCTGCCTGTCCAGAAAGATCGGTAGCTCGGTCAATTTTAAAGGTAACGCTCTCCCCATGTGATCGTAAGATCAAGGTTTGATTGTACACATCAATGACTGTCCTAGCCGTATTCATGAAAGGTCTTCCTAACACTATTGGTGTGTGTAGGTCTTCCTGAATGTCCATCACTACGAAATCCGTAGGGTACAAGATGACTTTCACTAAGACATTCGCAACTATGCCTTTAGGATATCGAATTGTGTGATCGGCAAGTTGGATTGTCATTTTAGTTGGTGACAAGTCTCCTAACTCTAATCTCTTATAGAGAGGGTAGGGGATTAGGTTGATACTTGCTCCTAAATCTGCTAGCGCATGAATGGTTCCAGATTGGTAGATTGAACATGGGAAAATGAATCGGCCAGTATCTCCTAGCTTTTACGGTAGAGAGTTTCTGAGTAATGCCGAGCACTCTTCACTCAGTGGAATTTTGTTAGAATCTGGTATCCTTTCCTTTGTAGATAGAAGCCTTCAGATGTATCTCTTCTAGTTGGGAACTTTGGACATGGTGTCCAGGAATCTTCCATCGAGTTTGAAGGAATCAAGCTTAAAAGGTTCCTCCTGTAGCCTTCCATGGTATGATACACGAACCGGAGTTGAAGTGGATAGCTTCTGAGTATATGTCGATTTATTCTTGAGCCTAGCTGAACTTCTCCGTGGTTCTTCATCTGGGATTACATAATCCATTTGCTTAGCTTCCTCTATGTGGGGATTTTGGATAGTATTACTAGGTAACCTTCCTTGTGGTCGGGTTTCAAGGCATTGTGATAACTGTCCGAGCTGCGTTTCTATACTTTTGAGCAGAGCCAACTGATTTCTCATTAGTATCTCTGTCTGGTCTTGTCTAGATGCACTTCTCTAATTTAGCTATTGTTGTCCTTGGATGAATTGTGTTAACTGATCATCAGCTCCGAGAGTAGGGTTAGTTACTTTTGTAATTTGGGTGGTTGGGGAATTTTTCTCAGCTGGTGGACAAGTGAGTGGAAGTGGTTGATCGTAGGTCAATTGAGATTGTTGGGGTGGATAAGGTGGGTAATGATAGCGAAAACGCTGTTTGTTTCTTTGGAATTGATTAACCTTATCTTGTTGATTGAATCTGGGATTTGATTGATGAGCTGGATATTGAACGTAACAGACCGAACCGTCAGGGTTTTCGTATTCAACTTGATATTCTTCAGTGGGTTGCGGGTTGGTACAATTAACACAGGCTTGGACCTAGTTAACTTGCTGCGGCTGCGTCTTCAATTCTTCGAGTTGTTTGGAAAGATTTTCTATCTTGTCCGTGAGAGATTTGATGGTCTCTGTTTGATTATTAAGTGCGGAGAGTGGTGCAGATGATGAAGTTGTTTCACCACTGTTCCAGTCATGATGATGCATTGTCATGTTCTCGAGCAACTCCCATGCTTCGTCTGCCGTTTGGTTCATCAGATTTCCTCGAGCTGCGGCATCGATCGTCGTCCTATGATTTACCGTAAGACCATTGTAGAAGGTACAGATTTGGGCTGACCGTTCTAACTGGTGATTAGGGCATTTCTTCAGCAGGGTTTTGAATCGCTCTCATGCAGTGTAAAGTGATTCATCATAACTTTGTTTAATGTTAATGATGTCATTCTTGAGTTTGGTATGTTTAGAAGGAGGGAAATATTTGGTTAGGAATTTAGTAGCCATCTCCGTCCATGACGTGATGGAATCTTTTTTCAATCCTTCAAACCATTTTTGTGCATGATGAGTGAGAGAATAGGGGAACAAGTATAGCCGGACTATATCTTGTCCTATCCCTGGCTGTTTGTAGGAGTTTGAAAGAGATATGAATTTATCAAGGTGAGAATTAGGATCGTCATTCGGTAGTCCATGAAATTGACAGCCAATTTGGATGAGCTGTATAATGTGATGTTTTAACTCGAACGAGTGTCCTTGGATCTCTGGGAATCTGATCGGTCCTCCTCGACCTTCAATCGAGGGTTTTGTGTTTTCTGCTAAAGTAACGCGTAACACCATTCGATTTCTGATTCGTGATTCCTTGCGTGCTTTAGAGATTATTGCGTTTGGATCAGGTATGAATAACAACGGCCCTGGTATAGATCGGGTTTGGGTCATACACTGGGTATGCCTTTTTGTTTTTAAATCCTAAGCAAATAAGCTAAGTTCCTAATTTAGTCTAAAGCAATCTAAGGTTATTCTAAAGTAATCTAAGGTAATCTAAGGTAGTTTTAATCTAAAGTAGTCTAAGGTAATCTAATCTAATTATAGGGTAATCTAATTATCCTAAGTTTAGATATGTTTTTGGTTCTTGATACTGATTCCCTGGTATTTCGATAACAGAGCTTCACACTAACTATTCAACAAACCAAGTGGCCAGGCCGACTACGGTGAGGCATGATCCTTTTGGTTCCAATATAATTGGAGACTGTTGTGACGATCCAGAAATTTTTGACCAAATTTAAACTTAATCTTTATATGGTTTCGACATGATAAGCAAAGTCTATTAAATTGAATTTCAAAATTTTTGAACTATTTTATGAAATCATTTGACCTTTGACCATTTCCGAAGATTCACGAACCATTAATTGTAAATAGATATGTGTGTGTATATATATAAATGGTAATTAGAAATATAATTTGAAATATTACATGTTATAGCTATTAAAATTTAATTATGTAAAATAAAATAAAAATAGGATATTATAATTATTATTATTTAAAACATATATATATATATATAACTAAAGTATATTAAATATACATTTTGTGATTTCGAATCTATTTAGTAAACGACGGTAACACTCAATTGCCAATCGATGGATATTAAACAAGTTAAAAACGAACTTATATGATTTTAAAATAAACAGTGATCCGAAAATGAGTTATATAAAATTATAGACTTATCAAAAATGTATTTAGGAATTATTTGTTGAATTTTAAAACTTTTTATATTTTACTTGGGGTTGGGAGTGAATAATTAATGTAATTTTTATTTAATAATTAATGAAAAATTTTACACCCTAACAGACCGAAATAAATAAATATAGTTAATTTAAAAATTTAGAATTTTTCTGTGGACTTTTATCCGCCACTGATTAACAACGGGGTACAATTTAACAGTCCGTGAAAACTGTCGGTAGCTTACCAACAAATAAGATTCACGAGATTTTAAATATACTTACTGTTTTTGGTTTTATGATTCCACTATCTAATTAATATATAATATATATTCATATAACATGCATGTGACCATCAATATCAATTATCAGATGATTCTGTTTAGTCTACAACTGTAATCAACTTTCTAAATTGCAAATCATTATTAAAGTTTTGTTGTGTGGTCATGGGACCAAAATGTTACTCATAATATATGTATATTTATGTTATGCACGGAGAGGAATTAGATATATCCACTCCTCTCTTTCTTCTTCTATGTTAATCCTTCACTCTTGTACACTCGGGATCACATGAACGATATATTGTAATTACTATTTCCGATATCTAATTGCAACCACTACACGTCACCCCACAATCATCATCTTCATCAAGACAACCACTTCGACCCATAACAAACCGCCACCACTCTCTTCTTCATCGACAACCACCACTTCAAACCCCTCACGAACCACCTCCAACATGACCCATCATCATTTATCATCACCAAAAACTATTACACTTCAGCTTTCTGGTTTCTGCTCGACACCAAGTCGTCATCATCATCATCAAAACATCACTTGCAACCCACTAACCATCTTGGTATCCGCCATTTCAAACCACTATCATTTTCCACCTAGACCCACGACAAACAAACCGGCTAACAGTTTACTTATGTTTTTTTTCTATTTCATGTACGTTTATGACCAACAACAATTTTGGTTATGTTATGAGGTTGTAGACACCGGAATAAACACCCTCACTTTCTCCATGAACCATCACCATACAAAATCTACTCGATGTAATCTCTGTTCCGTTTGTTAATGCAGCAGGAGCACTGCTGTCGCTTTCTTTCTGTCCAAATACGGTCACCACCCCTTTTCATATTAAAAACTACTCGACTACTAAACTGCCGCTATTTATATATTTTTTTTACTTCTCTCGATCACCACTGCTACTACAGTCTTTTAATCAACCCTCACCACCACTACAACACCCCTTTAATTATTTATTCGACTGCTGCTACTCTCCATTGTTTCTGTTTTCACTTAAAAATAGCTGTAAACAACCCACTTATATACTTTCTATACCTGCGGCTGTTAAGTAATTTTTCTCTTTCTATTGGGCAATTTAACGAAGGGAAACAAGTAGCATATGTGCACTTTTTAAAAACTTGTCAACTTGGTTACATATAATATTATTATACAATATTTTCAAAGAGGCATGTGGAATAAAGTGGGATTCCTAGCCGACCAAAAATGGGTCATATAAAGGGACGTTTTATTTTTTTTATATGAAGTAATTATAATGGTCATTAGGTAAAACATATGATATTAATCATGGGGATAATGATGATACTTGGCGAATTGTTGCTGCTATCCTTTATGATCATACGACTGTTGTTGGGTTTCCATTAGATCATCACAACCCTAAAGAACCATCTTCCTGTTTCTATTTTTATTCGAAGTAATAACAAACCGAAACCCATTTGCACTATTTTTTTTATTCGACGACTGCTATATTTTTTTTTTTTGTTGTTTTTCTTGCTCGGTGATGAACCATGAATGCTGAAGTCGAAGGTCACCAAACCAATTCCATAATATTGCAGCCGTACCTTCTGTTTTCTACAAATTCAATCATACGTAATAGGTTTTGATATATATTGGGCTCTTGAAACAACATAGACCACGAACTGTTTTCAATTGGGCCGTGAGTTTGATAGTGGGCGTTATGATTATGCTTGTTGGGCCGTGTTTGCTGATTGGACTGAAAATATCGATGATGGTACATATGATATATGAATATTAGTTAAAAGAATTTAAGGTGTGAATTAATACAGAAACCTCAAAGCAGTGTAATGGTTGAGGGTGTTTGTGCTAAAGCGAGGGTTCGAGCTTGGTCTGGGGCATTATTTTTTTGGAACTCCTCTTTAAAAGGTAGTAAACTTATTATTATTATTATTATTATTATTATTATTATTATTATTATTATTATTATTATTATTATTATTATTATTATTATTATTATTATTATTAATTATTATTGTTATTAGATTATTACAAATATTAAAAATATAATTATTAGTATCATTCATACAATTAATATTATTATCATTATTGTTAGTATTAGTAATATCATTATTATTATTATTAGTATTATCATTAAATATTAGTATTATTATTATTATTATTATTATTATTATTATTATTATTATTATTATTATTATTATTATTACTAAAAGTATCATTATTTTTATAATTTATCATGTTTAATAAAATTAGTATTATTATTGAAACTAACATTTTTATCAAGATTATCATTTTTATTATTAAAATTATCATTATTATTATTATTAGAATTATTATGATTTTTATCTTAATTAGTATTATTTTTATCATTATTATTATTAGTATTATTAACATATCAAGTAAAGAATTCTATATAAAAATATATTTATAACATAAAACATAACTATATTAATATTTTTGTAATAAATATGAATTATCTATTTAAAGTATATAAAAATAAATATATCTAATTATGATATGGATGAAACATATAATATATTAAAATAACAATTATATCACTAATAATATGTAAATTGTTCGATTTCAATTATATGTGTTAATATATATATAACTGATATAGGTTCGTGAATCCGAGGCCAACCCTGCAAATTGTTCAGTTCAGTCGTATGCATATTTTACTACAAAATATCGTATTGTGAGTTTCATTTGCTCCCTTTTTAAATGCTTTTGCAATATATATTTTTGGGACTGAGAATACATGCGCTTTTATAAATGTTTGACGAAATAGACACAAGTAATCGAAACTACATTATATGGTTGAATGATCTAAATCGAATATGCCCCTTTTAGTCTGGTAATCTAAGAATTAGGGAACTGGACCCTAATTGACGCGAATCCTAAAGATAGATCTATCGGGCCCAACAAGCCCTATCCATTATTGCGGATGCTTTAGTACTTCGAAATTTATCATGTCCGAAGGATGTCCCAGAATGATAGGGATATTCTATATGCATCTTGTGAATGTCGATTACCAGGTGTTCAATCCATATGAATGATTTTTATGCATGATGTTTATGAGAAATGGAAATATGAAATCTTGTGGTCTATTAAAATTATGAAATGATTATTTATGATAAACTAATGAACTCACCAACCTTTTGGTTGACACTTTTAAGCATGTTTATTCTCAGGTATTAAAGAAATCTTTCGCTGTGCATTTGCTCGTTTTAGAGACATTACTTAGAGTCATTCATGGCATATATTTCAAAGGACGTTGCATTCGAGTCGTTGAGTTCAAAAAGATTATTATTAAGTAAATGACAGATTAAGTCATTTATAGTTTGGATATATTATGAAATGGTATGCATATCTGTCAACTTTCATTGAAATGAAAGTTTGTCTTTTAAAAACGAATGCAATGTTTGTAAAACGTATCATATAGAGGTCAGTACCTCGCAATGAAATCAACTATTGTGAATCGTTTATAATCGGTATGAACGGGTCCTTTCAACTGTTCGGAAAATCCAACAACCAAGTCCATGTATAATTGTTTTTCTTTGACACCACTAAATACTTGTGAATTAGTTTGATAAAAGCAGTATTGTCTGATACCAGTTCCCTGGCAGTGGCGCCAAAAACTTGTTACTCTCTTGATATGGCCGAAACGGATGGTTTTGTTTATGCGATGTCGTTAGGCCACACGGCGTCAGAATCAACCACCAACAGGAGGGTAATGGTTTTAAATTTATATTTAGCGGGGCCTAAATCTTACTACTTCTTATTATGAGTAAGGGAAGTATGACCTAGAGTCGTATTTTTAAGATATCAGTAGAATCGAACCTATATTTAAAGCTTAAGATAATTCTAAGGTGCAGGAGTAGTGGTTACTAATTTTTGGGTTTTCTAGTTTATAAGATAAAGTAAAGTAAATACGATAAAAATTTGTAATTCATATAAGGTTAAAACAATTGCATGCTATGATGTCGTCAGTTACTTTGCCGAGATTATGGAATGCTGACTCATGAATAGGCAGTAACCTTGTATTCATTACACTAGTCATAAACGCCCCTGTCATAATACATGTCACTGGGTAATGCGATAGGCTTGAAGATTCTGAATAGACATCAACGTCCCTTACCCTCGACGCACGTGCAGTCTGAATACAGGCATACACGTTCTGACGGCTCATCCAATTGAGCGACTTGGTTGGGTGACGTATTAACATTCCACAAAGGTCTAAACTTTCTTAAGCATAATAGAATACAGGGTTTTCCATATTCGAGAGACGTGATGTGCTTCGATGCTTTCGTTAATGATTGGGTTTAAAAGATAGTTAGGCCCTTAAAAAGAGTTCAACCATAAAGAACACCATGGCCAAGTCAAGTTTGACTTCCATGAACACGTTCGGTTATCCTAACGGTCCAATCCTTTATGAGTTTAAACAAACAGTTCCTTAGTTAACCAAGAATCCCTCAAGCGGGGTGCAATGCTTGAGACCGCATTATGGTGAAGTGTACTAATCAGCACTGACCGGGTTCCATGGTCTTACTTAGAAGAGGTACAGCTTACAACAACTGTTGTGCTTCAGCGTGCACGTACGAAATTATATGTTTGGTGACTACACTAGCATGATCTAGGACCGGCAATGTACTAGGGGTCTAGTTAGATGTTTCACTGCGAAAGAGTCTTCAGTCAAAATTCAAGGCTCGGTGGACTTAATACAACCAGTGTGCCTCAGTCAAACTTACGTTGTATCCGATAGACTTCTCTTACCAAGGGGTGACACAGATAGTGTACTCTGAATCGGGGTTCGCGACTTCCCAATAACAGAGCCAATAACTACGTTCTATTAGTTGGAAAAATGATTGAGTTCAAAGCATAATCGAAAAGCATCTCGACAACATACACAAGCCATATTATTATTTCGGTATTATAACTAACTACATCAAAACATACACTAAAGATAACTACTCGCTAATCATGGCAACAATATCACAAGGCATAATAATGGAAAACATTATATAAAGACAAAGGATAGAAGTATCAGTAGAATAAACGAGGTCCGAATACAAATGTGACAACTTCAAACCCCATACCGCTCCTAATACAATCTTCGGCGTTCTTCTCCGGGTACTAGGTTTCCCGCACGGAGTCGAAGACCTTGAAAGTATGACTAAGATTGTAGAAAGAGAGAGAAAGAAGTAATTTGAAGTGTGTGTTGAAATGGATGACAAAGACCCTTTAAATAAGCTTGAATTTTGCCTGCAAATGGGTAGTATACGGGATAATATTCTGTTTGGGTCTGATATGGATGATGAAATATACCAAGAAACGCTCAAATAGTCTGTATTTTACAAATTAATGAATCCGTGGATCAAAATAATTCGGATTCAAGTAACTTGATTAGGGGTTTTAATTTGATTTGTTGATTTTATTAAAGTATAAAACTAGGGTTTTTATTTTGGGAATGATGAACATGAGTGAGAGATGATGAGGATGAGGGTGAAAAGATAAGTTAAATAATAAAGAAAAGAAATAAAATAAAAAGACCAAAGTACCCTCACATGTTTTGCACATGACTAAACAAACGGCTGAAATTGACAGAATCTAGACGGGAGGACGAGGGATGTAGATTTTTGATACATTAGGGACGAGGAATGCACAAAAGAAAAAGGACATGGAGTCAAATTTGATGTAAAGTTCAGGGACGAGGAATGAAATTTTGTGTTAAGCAAAATATAATACAATACAGAAAGAAGAAATTAAAAATTCTATAACTTTTTCTATTTTTTGGTACAATAAACTGAATATATGACAAAAGATACTTGAAAATATAAGATAGCTTTCACAAATGCTACGGTAAAATGAAGTTTTGAAGTGTATTCCATATTCCATATAAATATACTTTAACAGTAAACCTTTTAGATGTATCTTTTTATCATGAACATGATGTTGTACCCCGTATTCACTGCTGTTTATCGAGAAGAATATGAGAGGATTCTTCACCGTTGCTTGTCCTGGAGGGCCCCACATTTGCAGGGGTGGAACGTTCGGATTGGGAGAATTGAATCAAGATTTGCATTAAAACGGTGACAATAGACAGACAAACTGTTGTGATTGTTAAACCCTTCCATGAAGATAAAAGATTAGACCATTGGAAGAACTTGAATGTCCAAAAAATAAGCAAACATGCCCATGAAGTAACTACCTGTTAATATATGCAAACATGTGTAAACCATTAACATATTTGCGAATAAGTGGAATACAGTAACACAACCGTTAAAAAATAGCCTAGTTGTTGCCGCTTCGATTTCCTCGTTAGAGGTCTCAGGTTTAAACCTCGCGTTAGGAAAAAAGGCGAAACGGACATAAAATAACCCGATTAGGCTGTGCAAATCTAAATAAATATACTTCCCTTCCCGGGTAACTAGAAAAGTGGAATAACCTAGTCCTTAAACCTGTTTACTTACAAGAGACAAATAGGTTTATGTCAAAATGGGCTGATACCAAGGTTGAAAAAGACACGAAACGGGGTCGAGACGGTCGGGATCTTAAAACGTCGAGACGGGTTCGAGATGGGAGTCGAGACGGACGATGACTGACGTTGACTAACGTTATATATATAAATATATATACACACAAATTTTAAAGCTAAAAAACCTTCGTTGACTAGTTTGTACCTATAATCGCTATTATCTTTAATATAATACAAAAAATCAACACTAAACCATGTTAATTTTGATCGATTTGACCGACTTTAGACCGATTTTAACCGAGTTTTTGACTTTTGACCGGCGTTGACCCGACCTTTCCTGCATTTGACCCGACTTTTTGACCATTGACCGACTTATTAGACAAAGGGACAGGATCAAGACGGGTTATTGACTAAAACGTCACAACGGACGTCATTTACAACACTGGTGAACTAGTCAAAGCATGTTGGGTCGACACATTATTTTTCACCGAGATTTTTTTAAATTTTGATATATGGCTAGTGTGTCATATATGATTAGTGATATCAGAGAACTTTGCTAAAATCTATCTTTTTAGTAAAATGAGTTAGAAGTTATACACGTTAAAAGTATATTTTTGACCGTATTAGACTCATTTGACCCATTCCGTTATGTTAAGTTTGGACTTATAATATAACATATAGCCTGAATCGAACCATTGATAAGTAAGTAAACTGAAATCGCAATTTTTTATGCATTTCCTTACCACTAGTGACTTAATGGGCCGTCCGATGTCATGGACTTCGGAATCAGGAAAGACATCTGCTTCTTTATGCTTGTCCAATAAATCATCCTACAAAACAGTAATTGTTATAAGATTAATGTAAGGCATGTACGTTTATAATTTGATTGAACAATAATCAGATGAGTTGATTATCTTCTGTAAATACATTATCAATTTTATTTCAACAGACATATAAAGCTCTTAGAAATTTTTCTGACTGTTTAAGCAAATTTCAAGAACTGTTTAAGTAATTACTACAGATAAATTGTGTAGAGTGTGTGAGTTTGGCTTTTAAAAAAAATGCAGACTTTCTTGTATCCCTTTATGAATATGAATCTATCCTTCTGTCATTCAAACAAACCGAACGAAAATGAAAAATATTAGATAGAAATAAGGAGGTCTGCACCTTGGCAACAAATAAATCTTTACACCATTTAGCAACAGCTTCATCTGTCTCTGGCAAATCTTTCATCAAATGTCGTTTCATTCTCAAGTGAACCTACAAGAAAACAAACTCCTCTTTGGTAATTATAAATTGATATATTAGTAACGAAGTAAACAAAATATAGATGAAAACAAGAACTAGCAAGATTAAAAATCTTTGAATCAAGGATGTTAATATCAAATTTAAATCTTTTAAACTTGATATATTAGTACCAACAATTACTAGAGAACATAATGGGCATTTAATCACTTGACTTTCATAATGTTAACAAGGACTTGAAAAGTCAAAACTTCTTACCACAGAAGACTGCCCCTTAAAGAGCCTCAACATTGTTGGCGGAGGAGAATTTTTTGGAATAGCAACCGTCATATCGTAAATGGCTGGAATAAATGATCGTGTCTGACTTACTGATGTAACAAAACCCTGAAATTAAAAAAAAAAAAAAAAAAAAAAATCAACTCAACAATCTGTACCTATTAATTTACATTTTTTTTTTATCTTCAACTATGATCAGGAACAAGGAAAAAGAATATAAAAGAGAGTCAAAGTTTGACCTTTGTTCGTGGAATGAGCACATTTCTAGGCACAGGTAACCCATGTGATGATGCATATTCTTGAGCTACCAAAAGCTTCGCTTGAGTAAAACGGGTCCCTTCAACAAAAAGACCCAACCAAAAGGGTTGAGGATACTCCTTCAACTGTTGAAGACCAACCTGAAAACACACAGTGGCAATTCTGACCCGTTTAGTTAGAATTATGTGTTAGATAAGAGCAGGTTGTGGCAATTCTGACCCCTTTGCTTATGTCTATTTCCAGAAGGGTTGAATATCACCCGAAGTGTATTTCTGATGCAGCAAACTATTTAAATTTAAATTATATTACAAAACTGGATTATCAGTTATTTACAAGTTTATATTTTAGATAAAGGATTTCGGGTCAAGCCTGCAGACCCGTTTCGGGCCATAAATATTACTCATTTGATATGACACTGTTTGATTTACTACCTAACCCGTTAATTTTGCTACACTAGAGAAACTGTAAGCAAAAGAGATGAGGAATATAGAACACCTTTATAGTACTTTCATCTTTCGCGAAATTTCTCTCAAGGAAAAGATACTCCGAAAACCACATTGACCAACCTATGACCTGCATTTATTAAAACACAAAATCCTTTATAGTTATGCAATATCAGAATATGAAATATATAACAAAAGTATTTCTGAATAAAAGAAAATAACAGAAGTCGTCAAAAGTCTAGGAATATGAAGAAAATTAGGACCATAACAAAGACCGTAAATAAAAACTAAATTCAAATGACGAGTTTTATGTTCTTCAACATTTTTGCGAAATGAGTAACGAATCTCGACAAAAGTCATTATGCAATGTTTTGAATCAGTTTTCAAGTTTAGACTAGCTCGTGTAAATGTGTTGCATTCTATATTAGGAACGGGGACTTTATAGTAACAATAGAGAAAAAGTATATTACCACAACTTTTTAAAAACCATGTGTATAACATCAGTTTTAAACTATTAATTCCCGAAAATCAACATTTCTTGTATTGAAACATAATAATAACTTTCAAATACTTACAGGAAGGAACTTTGACGATTTTTTCATGATGGCTAATGCTGTTGTGATTAAGAGGGGATCGACTGGACGTTGGTACACACAAATTTGAGAGAAAATAACTCTATTACTCACAAGAATAGACAGAGTATTACAAAACTCTTACTAAAACAAAAACTCTCAAACTAACACACTAGGAATCTCACCACTATCTAGGATGTATTCACTCTTGGTCATGATTACACTTTAACTCACACATACTAACTAGGTGTGATTACAATTTTCTGAATGATTTACAAATGAAGGTTTCCACCTCTATTTATAAGAAAAATTTGAGGAGGTGGAAAAGTGTGAACGGGATGGTGTGAACGCAAAAAATGGTGGCTAGCCGTAATAGTTTTCAATTTTGCTACCTCCATATCTATAGTCAAAATCGTCAACTTTGAATACCTAGTATCTTCTAGATTGCGGGATAGAATGGAGACATCTAGTGACATCTAGAAGATACTAGATTACGGCTGGAAATCATCAATTCTCCCCCTCCAGACGTATCTAAACAAAACATTCCGGTTATGTCTCTGCATAACTCTAACTTGTCTCGAGTCACCACCTTTGTTAACATATCTGCAGGATTCTCTTTTGTATGGATCTTGACTAGTCTCAACAGTTGTCGATCAATTACCTCGCGTATCCAATGATAGCGAATATCACTATGTTTTGTACGGGAATGGTACATGGAGTTCTTGCTCAAATCTTGAGCACTCTGACTGTCACAATATACCTTGTACTCCTTTTGCTTGATTCCAAATTCTTGGAGATAACGCTTTAACCACAACATTTCTTTTCCAGCTTCTGAGGCAGCAATATACTCTGCTTCGGTTGTGGATAATGCAACACACTTCTGTAGTCTTGACTGCCATGAAACAGCTCCTCCTGCAAAAGTGTAAATGAATCCTGAAGTAGATTTCCTACTATCAGGTTCTCCAGCCGTATCAGCATCCGTATAGCCTTTCAAGATTGGATCAGCTCTCCCGTAACAAAGACATATCTTCGTTTTACCTTTAAGATATCTGAGAATCCATTTTACCGCATTCCAATGCTCTTTCCCGGGGTTAGAGAGAAAACGACTCACGGTTCCCACTTCATGAGCAATATCGGGCCTTGTACACATCATCGCGTACATCAAACTTCCAACTGCTGAAGAACATGGTACTGACGACATCTCCCCGATCTCTTTCATGGATGAGGGACACGATCTCTTACTTAACTTGAAATGGTTGGCTAATGGAATCCTAACAAGTTTGGCATTGTTCATATTGAACCGTTCAAGCACTCGTTCAATATACTTCTCCTGAGATAGCCATAACCTTCTATTCTTCCTATCTCGGGTAATCTGCATTCCCAAAATTTGTTGAGCCTGTCCTAAGTCTTTCATGTCAAAAGACTTAGAGAGTTCCTTCTTCAGCTGGTTGATCTTCGTTGCATCTTTCCCTATGATCAAAATATCGTCTACATATAGTAGAAGAGCAACGAAATCTCCTTCAGAAAAACTTCTGAATGTAGACACACTCATCTGGTGCACTTTTCTTGTACCCTTGACTCACCATGCACGAGTCAAACTTCTTGTACCACTGCCTAGGTGCCTGCTTTAAACCGTACAAAATTTTCTTCAGCTTGCATACGAGATTATCTCCTGAAACCTCAAAACCTTCTGGCTGCTCCATGTAAATTTCTTCATGTAAATCTCCATGAAGAAAAGCTATCTTTACATCCATCTGTTCAAGCTCCAAGTTCATACTTGCGACCAATCCAAGTATGACTCTAATTGAAGTCATCTTGACTACTGTTGAAAATATCTCGTCAAAATCAATCCCTTTCTTCTGTTGGAATCCTTTGACTACAAGCCGTGCTTTGTATTTCACCACTTTTCCGCTGCCATCCTTTTTCAGCTTGAACACCCATTTGTTTTTCAGTGCCTTCTTCCCTCGTGGAAGTTCTACGATCTCATAAGTCTGATTTTTCTGCAGAGAATCCATCTCATCCTGCATTGCGAGCAACCATTTTTCTTTGTCCTTATGAGATACTGCTTCATGAAAACTCTCTGGTTCTCCATCTTCAGTAAGTAGAAGGTACTCGAATTCCGAATATCTACTCGATGGAATCCGACCTCGTTCAGATCTTCGAACTTCTGGAATATACTGAGGAGATCCACCATCATCTTCGTCTTGTGATGGTTCTAGAATGTCTGGCAGACGGGGTTGTGGCTCCCCCTGCTCAGCACCATAATTTTCCTCATTATCTTCTACTTCTGGTATTTCATCTTGCACTATATATTCATTTCTCATAAATGATTCTGTTGTTGCCTCTGGCACCTGAGCAGCAACATTTGACTTCTGAGATATTGTGGGCTTTTCAATATCTTCTATTGTCTGGCTTTCATGAAATACCACGTCCCTACTTCTGATCACCTTTTTCTCCTTTGGATCCCATAATCTATATCCAAATTCTTCATCTCCATAGCCTATGAATATGCATGGAGTGGTCCTTGCATCCAGCTTCTGTCTGAGCTCTTTGGATACATGTGCGTACGCCAAACATCTAATTACTCTTAAGTGAGAGTATGATGGATCCTTTCCAGACCAAAGTTTCTCCGGAACTTCAAAATTCAGTGGTACTGATGGAGATCGGTTAATCAAGTAGCATGCGGCTCTGACTGCTTCTCCCCAGAATGGCTTTGGCAGATTAGCCATACTGAGCATGCTCCGAACACGTTCCATGATTTTTCGGTTCATTCTTTCTGTTATACCATTGTGTTGAGGGGTACGTGGAACTGTCTTCTCATGTCGGATGCCATATGATCTGCAATAGGCATCGAACTGCCTGGAAGACTATTCACCACCGTTGTCGGATCGAAGACACTTTAAATTCTTTCATGTCTCACGTTCTACCATGACATGGAACTGTTTGAAGTAATCGAACACCTGGTCCTTCGTCCACAAGAAATATACCCACACCTTTCGCGAAGCATCATCGATAAACGTTAGAAAGTATCGGTTTCCGCCAATTGATTCAACCTCCAAGGGACCGCAAACATCAGAGTGTACCAGACTGAGTAACTCTGATCTTCTCGTTGAAGATGAATTAAACGAGACTCTATGCTGCTTACCAAACAGACAATGATTGCAAGGATCTAGTGCAGCGTCCTTGTCTACATTGATAAGCTTCTTATTTATTAGGGTAGACAACCCTTTCTCACTCATGTGACCGAGTCTCTGGTGTCATAAATTTTGTGACGCCTCTTTTTCTGCAACATTAAGGCCGTCTGTACAGATCTTCACATGAGTTTTGTATAGTGTGCTACAAATGTGTTCTCGAGCGACTATCATAGTGCCTCTTGACAATTTCCATGTGCCTCTACTGAAATGACTATCATAGCCCTATTTTTCTAGAACTACTCCAGTAAGTAGATTCAGTCGAAGATCTGGCACATGGCGGACATCCTTCAGAGTGATTGTGCTCCCGGAACTTGTCTTTATTGTGACATCTCCAATTCCGACAATCTCAGCGGAACTGGAATTTCCCATTTTCACAGCTCCAAAGTCACCAGCTTTGTATGTTGTGTAGTATTCCTTGTATGGAGTCACGTAGTAGGTGTAACAACCCAACATTGATTTACCAAAAACACGACACCAAAAAAAATTTCTGTGACTGCCCATCTGGACGGCGTCCAGAAATCGGGACGGCGTCCAGCCTTTACAACTGGGACGGCGTCCCAATGAACTAAAAAGTACTGATCAGTTTTTGTTTACACGCGAGCGAAAAACTCTCTCCCCGACACTTTTCAACGAAACCATTTTCACAATATGACATATTAAGTAAAACTAAGATATTGCCACCATAAAAACAAGTTTTACAACCCCGGGCTCACAATGACCCGTTTTACAAATAAAGTAGCAGTTTCGACCCATTTATCTCTTTAGACGGATTAGAACTCTACAACCCAACCCGATACCAAGAGCATAATCCCGGGGACTACCAAAACCACATCCGCGTACAATTATCCGAAAGCTACCCCATCAAGCCCAACCGCTCCTGCACGTCTAGTCTAACAACTAGCTAGCATCAATAACACAATACCTGTAAAAAGGTAAACAACGAGAGGGGTAAGCCGAGGCTTAGTGAATGCAATAATTATACACATACATATATAATATACCTACTTGCAAACACTTACTCACATACCGCATACATGCTAGCAACACAATTAGCTTATCATCACAATTACAAGCTATAACCTCCAATAATCAAGCTAGCATAACAAAAGCATATATAATATAAACAAATATAATATGCTTACGCTACAACACAAATAACCATGGTTAACCAATAGTACAAGGGAATGGCGCTCGCGAAAACGCCATCGGTGTTCATAACATCCGTTAGGGCACTTAACACCTCGCACCACTAACCCCTAGGGTGGCACCTTAACACCTCGGCACTTCACCCCGAGTGGCATCTTAACACCTCGATGCTTCACTCATTATTTTACGGAGTGGTGTCTTAACACCTCGACACTACACTCCTAGGTGGCATCTTAACACCTCGATGCTACACCCGAGTGGCATCTTAACACCTCGATGCTACACTCTTCACGTGAAACGTGGTGTCTTAACATCTCGACACTACACATTTCACGCTACAACAAATAGATACATTATATACCTACGCATATAATTATTCCACTCACCTTATCACGTCGGTGGTGATTTAGCACTTCCGTATGCTTCGAGCAAGGTACCTAATACATAAGTACACATTCAATACACAACTTGTGGAATTAACCACAATACTCACTCACACCCAAAACCGCCCATAAAATGGCCAAGACTCATCTTTAATTACTAAAACTAGTGATGTAAGTCTACTAACACCAATTACCACAAACTTAGGGTGTTTCATACCCATTTCACCCAATTAGGTCAACCTTAACTCATTTGACCGATTTCAACACTTATACATACCATTTTAGCCAAACATTTATATACTTGGTTCACCAAATCTTGACCCATAACTTAGTTTGACACCGAATCAAGCTTAATTGACCCAAAATACCCATTCGACCCATTTTGACCTAGATTAGGGTTTACACCCAAAAATCAAGTCAACACAAGTGTTCTAAGGTTTAACTAACACATGCAAGGTCCAAACTAACAATTCCATCAATTGAAACCCTAAGTCACCAATTCGGGTTTACATACATGAATCTTCCCCAAAAACCCCCAAACTTCACAATAAATGGGTTATAACTCTAAATAGCACAAACTTTAACTCAAACAATAATCTTAACAAAGAAATTCGGATTTAGAGCTTACCAACACTACCACCACGTAGCCGTGAATGAGGTGAACAACTTTAACTCTTGAGACTCGACCCGAATCACACTTCTTCTTCTCCAAATCCCCAACTCTCTCTTGCTAGAACCTCTCTCTCTCACTAGGGTTTGATGAGAGTGTTTGAGATGGTAAAATGGGGATAAGAATGAGAGTGGATCAGTTTTAATGGCTCAAAACCGACCCCCAAGTGAAAAGACTCAAATACCCTCTTTTAAAACCTTTAAAATACAGCTGCTGGCCTGTCAGGCACTTTGGACGGCATCCAAAATGGCATGACGGCATCCCACCCTTCATTCTTGGATGGCGTCCCAAAGTCTGGACGGAGTCCCAATGAACTGAGCCTGAAACTGAACTTGTTTTGGTCGTAACTTTCAAACCGTAGCTCCGTTTTTGATGAACCAAATATCGTTGGAAACGTAATGAGATTTACTATCCAATGGTAAGGTTTTAGAACATCAACTCCAACTTTATTTGGGATCCAAATATACACTTACATGCCTCGTATTTCGAATGACGCTCGAAATAACGTGTAACTGAAAAACGGGTGTTACAACTCTCCCCCACTTAAATTGGATCACGTCCTCGTGATCTGCACAAACACTAGAAGTTAAGCACTTCTCCCACGAACATTTCCGCTTCCAACGCGGAGTCACACAAGTAGTAAACTCATCCGAATCCTCGCTTCGTGCACTAACGCATCATAATACCACAATATTGGGTAATCAACCCACGAGTCGAAACAACCGTAACCGTTGCTCCTACGCCGAGTATCCAAACTCATACCATACACTTCACAATCGTCCTAAGAGTAGAACAATTTGCCGACAAACATCGTCGTCACGCCTCACGATCTTACGAAACACAACCAAGCCCGACATCCATAACATCTTCTACAAATTCGAAGATCTAACCACACGCTAATAATCACTAGCGTGCACTACCGCAATAAACGATATCTCATACACTCAACGTCCAGAATTTCCAATTAGGAAAATACGAAAATCACTACATATACCTTCAAGTTCTCTCGGCTACAACTCGCCACAAGCTACGTCCGTAACCATATCACTCAATCAGTCAATCCGCACACGACCAATCCGTCACTGGATTAATCCAGGACAAAAATAATACACCACGAATTAGACGAAGCATCAACACATCGTCATAGGGTTTCTCCTCTGAACCATACAATACGGCTTCCTAGTACTAGCATAGAAGCTATTCGTATACTAAAATCCCGTCAACGGCGAATCATCATCACAAAATTTCCGCAATTCGCCACACGACTCACAAAAATATTCACCACGCCGGGTGAACTTTCCTACCTAGACCGTCCGTTAAGGATGGTCTCAACATTTCAATGCAACTAACAGTCGCATCACTAGGGAGCACACTCTCGCAAACAAACAACATCTGCGTGTCTCGATGTGAGACAATCAGAATCGACACTCTCCGCCTCACATTCGTCCATAAAGTAGAATAATCCACTAACAATCTTCACGATTGCATTTCCCGATAGGGAAAATACGATATTCGCCACGATATCGAACTCGTTCTCATTCAATTATACTGTCCGGGTTTCATGACAACCCAGATTTTTTTTTTCACTACGGGAGTACTCGCAACGACACTTCATTCTCTCACTCCGGGATCTCAAACTTCACATTTGGTCTCATACAGCACATTGGTACTACACGACCACCTTACATAGGAAGTCTTACACTTCCTTCGATCCCATCATCACAATCTTCACGCATAACATTCTAGAGCTGTAACTCACAATCGTAAAGCACGATCTCGAGTCAACATTAGCAACCCGTCACTCTTCCTCGTTAGGAACTCCGAATACCTATTGAGGCTTAGCACGGTACGCTCCGACATTTCACTATACATAACACCACTGGAGTTTTCCTCGGGCGGCAGTAAAAACTCCCCCACTTAGGATTTATCTCCCTATTCTCACCGCCAAGATGATAACATCCCGCGGAATTGAAATCCCACGTCACACCTGACCATTGTCACCGTTGGTCATAAACATCAATTCACCGCAAATTCACTTTAAGCTCTCAGAGCTGACAGGCACAATCACTTGAGACGTCGTACATGCGATGACATCGCACATTCATACCACAATTCACAACTAACTACCTTAATTGTTTGAAAAGCAAACTCCACCAAAGTCCTACATATGCCTCTAAGCCTAGGCATATGTCACTCCGCTTACTCAGTCGTGCATCTCAGTCGAGATCACCCGCCCATCCACGCAACGAACTTTTTCAACAATTGCTCACTCTCATGGAGAAGAGTGACCAATTCCGACACCATAATTGCGTCCACCACAATGTTAACACTTCATCATATCCTTAGGACTAACCGACCATTAAGTCCGTCACCGGCTCACCGGTCATCTCTACCCGTCTATCACTTAAGAGCAACAAGATTCGCTCACCGTCACTTCATAAGAAGTATTCGTCACAATGCTCTTAAACTTCGACTTTCGCAACCGTCGAATTACCATCACCCGTCGATCACTATTATAATCTCCGATGCTTTCAAGGGTATCTCACGGGCACCCTAAGCACAAAGTGATCACACCACTACCGGAGTTGAACATTACACTAGCAGGTATAAAAAGGCACCTGACGCAGTGTCATGCAGACTCCCACCACAATCAAATGAATTTTAGAAAATCGATCTTTAGGTTCCATACACCCGATGTCACCCATCTCTCTATAATAATGACCCGAAGTCATACCTACCCGATAACCTTACGGTTTATTGTCTTATCGAAAGTTCCTAGCGATCACACGCTACCCGCAGTTTCCACAAGGCCAAACGATATAGCCTAATGAGGCCCTTCATCTAACACAAGGAGATGCTCGGGGATACCAAGTCTTACACCCTTCTACATCTCGATAAAACCACTACTACAAGGGATATTCCATTAGGAATGTTGCCCTATAATCTACAACACACTAACGCAATCAACATTACACGGGTCCCACTCCCAAGAGTTTAACGACCCGAAGACTCCTCGATTCGCCAATTCCAAGGCGACTCACAACAAGAATCCTAACACGATTCTCTAACCATACACTCTACCGAGTGTAACTCAAAACTACAATCATTAGACTTGTCGCATTCCATTACAGAATTCAAGTCCTCGTCGCACACACGCAAACGTAAATCGATCTTCCTAGTTACGATGGGAAACTAAAACCAATAACAATCTCAATAATGCACCCACTACTTAGGGTGGCTAAGCACGCACCAAACTTGTGAGTTGGCTCACTCACTTAACTAACCGAATCCATCGTAACACTTCATGACTCGCAACGAACCCGATGCGACTACAAGCACATAACCCGAGACAACTATCACTTAGGAACCAATAAAGATTCCTCATTTATCCCGAATCTACCCCAACCATGCACGTTTCCTCCGTTCGGTACTCGTCATGTCATGCTTGATGTCAAGATACACTTTCGTAATAATGGTGATCGGTCACTATTACAAATGCGTACCTTACCATTTCCACATGGTCACGCAAAGTACTTTACCCGGACTGACGCAACATTCACATAAAATAACACGCGAGAACTCCTAGTACTCGAATGACCAAAGTCCTTACCGTGAACTTGATCACTCAAAACCGCCAAACATACGAATCTCCTCAATAGATTCATCCCTAGGATACCGCACAAAAGATACCTGTATATATACACCTATATACAACATAATAATAAATATACACAAGTACACCGCAATAACACGTCATCCTACAGCCTAGGTGACTATCACTAAAACAACGTCCCCGTTCGCCTACTTACCTTAGGCACTAGCAATCTAAGGCACTAATTTACACGCGAAATAAGGCCCCACATAATCCCACATTGGACAAGCACTAGTCCTAGTTAGTCACCTACTCTAAGGAACTAACAAATCTCAATCCGACCCGTACTCCTACAAGTCTCGCAAATAACGCACAATCGCCAATAAATCTAAGACTAGGCACCTATCCCAAGGTCACCTAATTCCCTTAGACTATGCTCTGATACCACTTGTAACAACCCAACATTGATTTACCAAAAACACGGCACCAAAAAAAATTTCTGTGACTGCCAATCTGGACGGCGTCCAGAAATCGGGACGGCGTCCAGCCTTTACAACTGGGACGGCGTCCAAGGATTTGGGACGGCGTCCCAATGAACTAAAAAGTACTGATCAGTTTTTGTTTACACGCGAGCGAAAAACTCGCTCCCCGACACTTTTCAACGAAACCATTTTCACAATATGACATATTAAGTAAAACTAAGATATTGCCACCATAAAAACAAGTTTTACAACCCCGGGCTCACAATGACCCGTTTTACAAATAAAGTAGCAGTTTCGACCCATTTATCTCTTTAGACGGATTAGAACTCTACAACCCAACCCGATACCAAGAGCATAATCCCGGGGACTACCAAAACCCCATCCGCGTCCAATTATCCGAAAGCTACCCCATCAAGCCCAACCGCTCCTGCACGTCTAGTCTTACAACTAGCTAGCATCAATAACACAATACCTGTAAAAAGGTAAACAACGAGAGGGGTAAGCCGAGGCTTAGTGAATGCAATAATTATACACATACATATATAATATACCTACTTGCAAACACTTACTCACATACCGCATACATGCTAGCAACACAATTAGCTTATCATCACAATTACAAGCTATAACCTCCAATAATCAAGCTAGCATAACAAAAGCATATATAATATGAACAAATATAATATGCTTACGCTACAACACAAATAACCATGGTTAACCAATAGTACAAGGGAACGGCGCTCGCGAAAACGCCATCGGTGTTCATAACATCCGTTAGGGCACTTAACACCTCGCACCACTAACCCCTAGGGTGGCACCTTAACACCTCGGCACTTCACCCCGAGTGGCATCTTAACACCTCGATGCTTCACTCATTATTTTACGGAGTGGTGTCTTAACACCTCGACACTACACTCCTAGGTGGCATCTTAACACCTCGATGCTACACCCGAGTGGCATCTTAACACCTCGATGCTACACTCTTCACGTGAAACGTGGTGTCTTAACATCTCGACACTACACATTTCACGCTACAACAAATAGATACATTATATACCTACGCATATAATTATTCCACTCACCTTATCACGTCGGTGGTGATTTAGCACTTCCGTATGCTTCGAGCAAGGTTGATGTTGTAGCGGAGTGGTATAAAATAGTTATTAATTTTAGCAGAAAACACTATTAAATACGATACAATTTTACACAAGATATTTATTTATTTATAGAATGGATATACTTAAACCTTGCTACAACACTTATAGGCAGTGTACCTAATCGTAAAGTAGTGTAGTTTTTAGTAAGTCCGGTTCGTTCCACAGGGAAATCTTTAAACAAAGCTCATCGCTATATTAGTTTACTTTTATAAAAATACAAATATATATATAAGTAATATTATTATTATAAAAGGGGGGTTTTTACCGTTTAATGACCGGTTTGTCGATTTTAAGACTTTAGTCGCAGTTAAAACCTAATGTAAAATATAAAATAAATACAAGACTTAAATTAAAGCGTAAAGTAAATAACGATAATGAAATTGCGAATAATAAAAGTGCGATAAAATAAACTTGCGATAATTAAAAAGTACGATAATTAAAAGTGCGATTAAATAACAATAAATAAAAGTGCGATAATTAGAAGTGCAATTAAATATAAAATAAAGGAAATTAAATATGAAATAAAAGAATTATGCTTATTTAAACTTCCGTAATCATGATGTTTGACGTGTTGATTTTAGTTTTATGCCCATGGGTTAATTGTCCTTTGTCCTGGATTATTTAATATGTCCGTCTGGTTTTTGTCCATAACAGTCCATCAGTCATAAATATAAAGTGCGAGTGTCCTCGTCAAATTATTATTATACCCGAAGTTAAATATTCCAACTAATTGGGGATTCGAATTGTAACAAGGTTTTAATACTTTGTTTAATGAATACACCAGGTTATCGACTGCGTGTAAACCAAGGTTTTACTACTTTGTTAGCAATTACACCAATTACCCTTGAATGTAATTTCACCCCTGTTTTAATTATTCTAGTGGCTATTAATCCATTCCCGTGTCCGGTTAAATGAACGATTATTCGTACATATAAATACCCCGCCCATCGTGTCCGATCGAGTGTATATGGTAATTTATAGGGACGCCCAATTGTAAATCTTTATATTAACATTAATAAACTTTCATTTAGTTAAACAAATATAAAGCCCATTAATAGCCCATAGTCTAATTTCCACAAGTGTCGTTCTTTTGTCCAAACCCCAATTATGGTACAAAGCCCAATTACCCAATTTTAGTAATTAGCCCAACATCATGATTACTTCGTTTTAAATAAGCATAATAATAACTTAGCTACGAGACATTAATGTAAAAAGGTTGAACATAACTTACAATGATTAAAAATAGCGTAGCGTTACACGGACAGAATTTCGACTTACACCCTTACAATATTCGCTAACATACCCTTATTATTAGAATTATAATTAAAATTAAAATATAAATTATAAATATAAATATAAAGTTTACGTATGAATGAGGAAGAAAAAGATATTTTTTTTTATCAGAATTCGGTTTGCTTTATAGGCAGAGTTAAAATTTGGGGCTCCGCGACTCGCGGTGAATTTTGCTTTCAAACCCCGCGAGTCGCGGAGATTGCAATTACAGCTCACATCTTTTGGAGTCTTTCTTGCCGACGGATTTTATATATAAATATAAAATATAAATAATTAATATAATTATTTATATATTATATTATATTCTTGTGCATAGTAGACTTGTAATTTTTAGTCCGTTGCGTCGAGCGTTAAGAGTTGACTCTGGTCCCGGTTCCGGATTTTCGAACGTCCTTGCGTACAATTTTATATTTTGTACTTTGCGTTTTGAATCTTGTACTCTTGTAATTTCGAGACGTTTCTTATCAATAATTGGAACCTTTTTGATTGTCTTTTGTACTTTTGAGCTTTTTGGTCGTTTGCGTCTTCAATTCGTCGAATCTGTCTTTTGTCTTCACCTTTTATTATTTAAACGAATATCACTTGTAAATAGAACAATTGCAACTAAAAGCTTGTCTTTCTTGAGGAATAATGCTATGAAATATATGTTCGTTTTTAGCATTATCAAATATTCCCACACTTGAGCGTTGCTTGTCCTCAAGCAATATCGTCTTGAAATACTAGAATCACTTCTTTATTCTTCACACTTTGTACATCAGTGATTTCTATACGGCGGTATAAACAATGGTAGTAACGATATGGTTTACAGTCCCACATGACTATAAAAATTTAGATCCATTAAGGAAATTGGATCTTTATGAAAACATTTGATCTTTTGAAATCTAGTTTTTACCCTAGATAAGTTTTCCGGAATAACCCTTTACCGGTGTTTGCAAAATATTTTTGTGGGTTTGGTGGGTTTCAGATTTGAAAATTTTAGCTCAAAACTTACGGTTTTGTGTTACCCACTTGCTAACCTTGTATTTGGAAAGCAACACGTCCAGTTTACTTGTCCCGTATATTACCTTTCGGCAAACTACCGTCCGGTTGTAAAGGAAAGCGTTGAACAAGCAACTGTTAAGGCAATGTCCCGTGACATGCTTTTAATTATGGTCTATAACGTGTCGGACGCAATTACTATCCTTTGTAGGAGCAATAGTAAAGCTCACCCTAGGAATTTTTCGGTCTGGCACAAGGTCCTGTCTTTGACCATGCTATGCAACCACCGTTCTTACGGTTGACACCCGATTTAGTTCAGGTGACCTAATGAATTCCAGGTGAATTCCTAGGATTTTACGTTCAATGGTAATGAACGTATTGAAAATAGGGTTTTCAGAAAACAAATCGGTTTATAATTTTGATCAAAATATTTTCTCGTTCAAGCTCGAGTTTTGATATCATTGAATTCCATGAGTTTAAATTCTCAATCTTTAAGGTCAATCTCTAGGATTGAGTAATATCAGTCTTAAAAGCTGAATTTTAATCTTTAAGGAGATTATCCTTTCTGGGGATCTGATTCATTAGTCTTATCCAGCTAATTTGCATGGTGCCCCCCCATTGTACGAGATAAATCCTTCTCATGGTTAGGATAAATCTGACCACATGGCGACCCTGTTTAATACTGAGGTCCGTGGATTTCCTGCTGATTTTAGTGATGACTTTTCTAGATTTTTCGTCAACCTACAGCTGGTCTGGACGACAACTTCATGACCTAAATCAAGAAGCGCGTGTCTTTTTCGGAAGACTTTACTTCCTTTTAATGATGGAATTGATTCATCGTGTAGATCCATCTCTTCTTTTCTTTCATCGGGTAAAACAGTTTAGTTTAGTCCAAAGCAAAAGTATTTTCAGTTATTTGTTACAGATATATTGTGACATATGTTTAAGATAACTTGGTAAATTTTCCCACACTTGGCTTTTTATTTTTCTTTTTACCGTCCTCTATTCCATTTTAAATGAATTTTAACATTTTAGTTTGTTTCTTAATTTATGTCCTTTCCGAGGTAACAATAATTTCGGTGTTAAAACCTAGTTTTATCGTTCATAAATATGTATAAACATGATTTGAGTTCATTTAATTGAAAATTTTAAAAAATTTTACTAGAATTGGGTAGTCAGTATATAAGACTAGGGCTGTTCTTTTTTTATCAGAGAGCACTAGATTCTAATACAACTACTGCTTTACTAGTATTTTTAATGGTAACCAAGTGTTTAAAGTAAAAATTTTTAAAATCCGAAAGATTTTAACCCCTTCCCACACTTAAGATCTTGCAATGCCCTCATTTGCAAGAAATCAGTAACAATTTAAATTATTGAGGGTGATTTGTGTGAAAATGATTAAATTTTTACCAAAGTTTCCAAATATATTGGCGTTTGTTTGCTGAATGATAAATGGTGCACATCATTTGTTCATTCCGTCTTGTTGTTATTTCACATATATTTTGCATCTTGTCGTCAAAATTAGTTGCTTTTGCTGAACTTAATGCCAGTCTTTGAAAATGCGTTGTGTTACCCTGTTGTGTACATAAGATAAACTGCAAACATATATACATATTTTTGAAGTTTGGTATATTACCCCACATACAAAAATTATTAAAATATAAGAATAAAAGTTAGACAATTATAAAAATGATTACAATATTAACAAAAGTATTAAATGTATCAATAATTACAAATTACAAAATAAAAAAATAAGTAAACTAAGGATGATATTGGTACCAATAGGGGTTCCAGGCATAACCATAAGTGCTATAGAATGCTTCGGCAGGGTCATACGTAGGATATGGTGGCTGCATCTCTATAGACCAAGGAGGGAAGATGGGTTTCGGTGTAGGAATATAGTTTCTACCTATATGTTGGCAATGAGCTATGATCTGGTTCTGATGAACTTGCCAATCTTCAAATGCTCTCTGTCTAGCATTTTCGTATTCCTGAGAAGCTATAAACCTATGCATTTCTTGCATCTCATTCCCCCCTCCTACATTACCTTGCTGCTGGTTTCTCTCCACCTGTGGATGTCTACCATGGTATCGTACTGCGGCGTTATTTCGCCTCTTCAAAACTTTCACACCATGGTATACATTTAAACCTATAGTATCGCGGGGTTCCGGTTCTTCTACTAATAATCCCCCCCCCCCGACTTATATCCACACCGAGATATTCACCAATCAAAGTAATAAAAATACCACCTCCTATTATGCTATGTGGTCGCATCCCCCGAACCATAGCTGATAAATAATAACCCACACAATATGGTATACTTACAGCGCTCTGTGGGTCTCGAATACACATATGGTAAAACAAATCCTGTTCATTTACTTTTTCCTTGTTTTTACCCCTTTGTGTAATCGAATTAGCTAAAAACCTATGTATCACTCTTAATTCGGCTCTATCTATATCCAAATAAGAGTAATTTCCCCCTTTGAAACGGTGATGGCTTGTCATTTGACTCCACACACCGTGTGTATCAAAATTCTCATCTATCTTTCTACCGTTTAGTATCAATCCTCTACAATCGGCAGACGCTAACTCCTCAGGCGTATATATACGTAAAGCCTGAGCCATGTCCAGTAAAGACATGTGGCGCATCGAACCGCCTAACAAAAATCTAATAAAAGAACGATCGGTTAAACTAGCTACCCGATCATTCAACTCTATACTACATAACAACTCTTCACACCATACTTTATATACAGGTCTACGTATGGTGAATAAACATATCCAGTCATTAAAAGAAGAATTACCATACCTCTGTACAAGTAATTCCCTAATTGGCCCGGCCAATTCTACAGCTTCTAAGGGTCCCCATTCTATGACCCTCGGTACCTCAACAACCTTGGAATGAAGAGTATGCAAACCCCGTTGATATTTTGGATAATCTATCCAAAGTCTGTCAAATCTCAGGTTCGGGTGCAACTCTTCCAAGTGCATATCGGAAAAGGTCATGACTGGATGAGGTACATCCTGCTTGTAGTAGTTATCCACCTCCTGTTGTTCCAAATTCTCAGCAGGAGCATTGCGGGCTTGGGATGAAGATTCACCCCTTTCATTCTGCAAAACACATCAAACACAATTTTTGTGCATCCAAATATGCATTAGTGTCAGCAAAATCATCAATCAAAATAATTACAATGACATTATCAATTTATATCAAACTTAAGCTCATTTTCACATTTTTATCAAATCTACACTTTTTCAAATAAGCATATACGAAAATGTTCGTCAAGTTCATAAGCATTCAACTCAAATAACATGTCAAAATAATCATTACTAGCAATCAAACAAGTCTCAAATGGCATTATCTTTTAAAAATCAAGTTCATGAATTTTAGACTTGAAAAAGTCCACTTTAATTCTCAAAATCATGTTTAGGCTCAAAGTTTGGATCATTTAACTACCTAGACATGTTACACTACTCAATTTAGCAACAATTCATGACAAAAATCGGCCATAACCTGTTTATATCAAAAAGCCCCAAATTTTCTCAAGAACACAAACTCTAGATTATTCAAAATTTGAAGTTTAAGGCTTCTAATCATGTTAAACAGCATCAATCTAGGTTATACAAGCATAATACATAAACAATTTAAGTCTAATTACACTAAAAAGCATCAAAATCAAATTGGGGAAAAAATAGCTCAAGAACATCAAATTTCGAATTAAATGGTGTTTAGGTGTAGAAATTTACCGTTTTTCTTGAGTAATTCTTAGATAGCATCCTTCTCAACATGATTTTAGCAAAAAATTTGGTGATTAACGGTTAAAAATTAGGATTTTTGGGGGTGGTTTTCGGGTTTTTTCGCAGCTATTTTCGCAGTGTTTTTATTGTTTTGGGGTTGGGACTGATCTGTTGTTCGGTTATATTTTTTTCTGATTTTTAGTCCCTCCGCGAGTCGCGGCGAAACGCACTCCAAACTCCGCGAGTCGCGGAGTTTGATTTTTTATTTTTTTTTAATAATCATTAACTTATTAAAACAATTAAGTAATTAATTTTAAAATTTTGTTTCCCTTGTTATTTAGGACGAGGTCGTTTCGGATCGATGTCCTAGTCCGTCCTTCGACAAAATTTTAAAATTTGTCTTTTTGTAGCGATTGTTTTAAAAGCTAAGATTTTTGGGTTTTTTAATGTTTTTGGCATACTTTAAATTAATAAGATTAAAAATAATGATAATAAAAGTTCTCGTCCCTTCCTTGGGTAAAGCAATTTCGGTTCAAAGACCTAGTCTTCAACTTACGACGAATTTTAAAAAATCATATTTTTAACTTAATGAGATAAAGTAAATTTTTGTTTTTAAATTCACACAACTTAAATATAAAATTCAAAATTAATATTAAAAATTCACACCAAACTTAATTTAAAAATTTAAAAAATCATATCAAACTTATATTAATTTTTCAAATATTTACAATTTTAAATATATTGTTTTTACAAAGTTTACAATATTAATTTAAGATTTAAATATTAATTTTAAAAACATGGTAAAAAATAAATTTAAAAATCTTTTTGTCTTTTTATCCCACTTTAATCAATCAAATATTATCAAAAATATGCGCCCCTCTTTTCGGTAAAGTAATTTCGGTTCCAAGACCTAATTTAACTCATGACGAATTTTTGAAATATTTTGGGTTGATTGATTAAAGATATTTATACCTTAAGAATAAACGTTAAATTTCGCAGTGATGTAATAAATTTTTGAATGATATCAATAATTTCGGTCGCCAAACCTAATTTTATTCAATACCAATTTAATACTTTTTAGCGAACAAATTAGCGTTTATTATCAAAAGGTTAAAAATAAAAATAAAAATAAAAACTGTACAGACATACCTGTGAAATAGATTTCTTAGTTATATGATCTATTCCATTCATAAGATAGTCGGTTTAATTGATTTTCCATGGCTACATAGGCGTAACCTCGAGCATTCAGTGTCTTTTCTTCTAAACATATGAACGGTCCGTCTCTGCATAAAGTAACAAATTCGGTATTTGAATAGGTTTGATTATTTGAACATTTACCTCCATGTGACCATTTTCCGCATTTGTGACATCGTTCTAGGTGTCGTGCTCTTCTTTTTGCTGCGGATTTTGATTTTCCTTTACCAAATTGTAACTTATTATCTTCGCATCTGGATTCTTTTCTAACTCCGTCCATTCTTTCTCTGATTACTGATACTATTTCACTCGGTAGTATGTCATTATTACGTTTAGTGATCAAAGCGTGTAGCATTAGACCATGGTTTAGTTCACAGGCAGTCTTCATTTTGTAAAAACCTAAAAAAAATAAAAATTCAGAATGGGGGGAGAAGACTAGTTCTTTAGGGTCTGCTAGGGAAAGACCATTCGGGTTCCATTTTCGAGAACTACACGAAAACAGACAATCTAACTCTAACAGAAATACATATTATCCTTTAAAGACTTGATTCTCCCCACACTTAGTTAGCTGTGGTATCGAAATTGTGATTAACTTCGTTGTCGACTTCCATCGGACCATGTATGTAATGTTTAACTCTGTGACCATTAACTTTAAATTCAATCCCATTTGAATTTATCAATTCTATCGTTCCGTATGGGAAAACTCTTTTGACTATGAATGGTCCAGACCATCTTGATTTCAATTTTCCAGGAAATAGCTTGAATCGTGAATTGAAAAGAAGAACTCTGTCTCCTTCTTTAAATTCTTTTGAACTTCTGATTCTTTTATCATGCCATTTCTTCGTTCTTTCTTTATAGATTAACGAATTTTCGTATGCTTCATGTCTTAATTCTTCTAATTCGTTTAGTTGACTTAATCGTAGACGTCCGGCTTCATGTAAATCAAGATTACATGTCTTCAAAGCCCAAAATGCTTTGTGTTCAATTTCTACTGGAAGATGACATGCTTTTCCATAAACAAGTCTAAAAGGTGTGGTTCCAAATGGAGTTTTGTAGGCTGTTCTAAAAGCCCAGAGTGCATCCTCCAATTTAATGGATCATTCCTTCGGATTTGATCCTACAGTTTTCTCTAGAATACGTTTTAAAGCTCGGTTGGTATTTTCAACTTGTCCACTTGTTTGTGGATGATATGCGGTGGAGATTTTATGAGTTACTCCATATCTTTTAAGAACTTTCTCAAGTTGATTATTACAGAAATGAGTACCCCGATCACTTATTAAAGCTTTCGGTGTTCCAAACCTTGCAAAAAGACGTTTTAAAAAGTTGACTACAACTCGTGCATCGTTAGTTGGGAGAGCTTGTGCTTCCGCCCATTTAGATACATAATCAATGGCTACGAGTATATATAGATTATTATTAGATTTTGGAAATGGACCCATAAAGTCAATACCCCAAATGTCAAATACTTCATATACTTGGATGACATTTTGTGGCATTTCATCACGTTGACTTATTTTTCCGGCCCTTTGACATGCATCACAGAATTTACAAAGAAGGTGTGCGTCTTTGTAAATTGTAGGCCAATAGAATCCAGCTTCATAAACTTTTCTTGCTGTTAGTTGAGGCCCATAATGCCCTCCTGTTGGTCCTGTGTGACAATGGTTTAAAATTTTACTAGCTTCATCTCCAAATACACATCGGCGTATTATTCCATCGGGACAACTTTTAAACAGATGTGGATCTTCCCAGAAATAGTGTTTTATATCACTGAAGAATTTCTTTCGTCTTTGGTACGATAATCCTTTTTCAAGGAATCCACAAACTAAGTAGTTTGCATAGTCTGCAAACCATGGGATTTCTTTATAATCTATCTTCAATAGATATTCATCAGGAAAGTTGTCTTGTATGGCCGATTCATTTAGAACTTCTAATTCGGGATTTTCAAGACGAGAGAGATGATCAGCGGCGAGATTTTCTGCTCCTCTTTTATCTCGGATTTCAATATCAAACTCTTGTAAGAGTAAGATCCAACGGATTAATCTTGGTTTAGCATCTTGTTTTGAAAATAGGTATCTAAGAGCAGAATGGTCGGTATAGACCACCGTTTTTGCTAGAACGAGATATGATCGAAATTTGTCAAAAGCAAAGACAATAGCAAGGAGTTCTTTTTCAGTAGTTGTATAGTTCGTTTGTGCTCCTTGTAACGTCTTACTAGCATAATATATAGGTTGAAATCGTTTTTCAATCCTTTGTCCTAAAACGGCTCCCATTGCAAAATCACTTGCATCGCACATTAGTTCAAATGGTAGATTCCAATTTGGTGTTATCATGATCGGTGCATTAGTGAGTTTCTCTTTAAGAATATTAAAAGATTTGATACACTCATCTGAAAAGATGAATGGCGCATCCTTTTCTAGGAGTTTATTCATAGGAGTGGCAATTTTAGAAAAATCTTTTATGAAACGTCGGTAAAAACCGGCATGCCCTAGAAAACTCCTAACTCCTCTAACATTGGTGGGATGTGGAAGTTTAGCAATTACATCTACTTTAGCTCTATCCACTTCAATTCCTTCTTTTGAAATTTTATGTCCAAGAACGATGCCTTCTTTAACCATGAAATGGCATTTCTCCCAATTAAGTACTAGATTTGATTTTTCACATCTAATTAGCATTCGTTCCAGATTAACTAGACATGATTTAAATGTATCACCGAAGACTGAAAAGTCATCCATGAATACTTCCATGCATTCTTCTATCATGTCATGAAAAATCGCCATCATACACCTTTGAAAGGTTGCAGGGGCGTTGCAAAGTCCAAATGGCATTCTTTTGTAAGCAAAAGTACCATAAGGGCACGTAAATGTGGTTTTCTCTTGGTCTTCGGGTGCTATTGGAATTTGAAAATATCCGGAAAATCCATCTAGAAAACAATAGTAACTATTTCCGGCTAATCTTTCCAACATTTGATCTATGAAAGGTAAGGGAAAGTGATCTTTTCTGGTGGCGTCATTTAATTTTCTATAATCAATACATATACGCCATCCTGTTACAGTCCTAGTAGGAATAAGCTCATTTTTCTCATTTGTAATGACAGTCATACCACCCTTCTTAGGCACGCATTGAACTGGGCTTACCCATGGACTATCAGAGATTGGATAAATTAAACCTGCATCTAGCAGTTTAATAATCTCTTTCTTAACTACATCTTGCATATTAGGATTTAGTCTTCGTTGGCGTTGCACATACGTTTTATGACCTTCTTCCATAAGGATTTTATGTGTGCAATACGAAGGACTTATTCCTTTAATATCATGAATCTTCCATGCAATGGCTGGTTTATGAGCTTTCAACACAGAAATGAGTTGTGATTTCTCATTTTCAGTAAGAGAAGACGATATTATTACAGGTAATTCAGATTCACCATGTAAATAAGCGTATTCCAAATGGTTTGGAAGTGGCTTTAACTCTAATTTCGGAGGTTCTTCTATTGATGATTTATATCGATATCTGTCTTCTTCTTTTAGCATTTGAATTTCTTCTGTTGTTGGTTCATATCCATTAGCTATAAGTGTAGCTAACATTTCAGCTTCATCAATTGGTTCATTACCTTCTCCTAAAGAACATTCTCCTGTTCCTTGTAATTCTGGAAATTCTTCTAATAATTCTGCATGTGCATCTATAGTTTGAATATAATAACATGTATCATCTGCAGATTGTGGTTGTTGCATTGCTCTATCAACTGAAAAGGTAACACTCTCATCCTCTATACTTAGGGTCAGTTTCTTACCGAACACGTCTATCATTGCTTTAGCCGTGTTTAAGAATGGTCTTCCTAATATGAGAGGAACTTGAGAATCTTCTTCCATGTCCAAAACAACAAAATCTACTGGAAATACTAAAGTACCAACTTTAACTAGCATGTTCTCCATTATCCCTCTAGGATATTTTATTGATCTATCGGCTAGTTGTATGCTTATTCTGGTTGGTTTCAATTCTCCAAGGTCTAGTTTAGCGTATAGTGAATACGGCATTAGATTTATACTAGCACCTAAGTCTGCCAATGCTTCTATTGAACTAAGACTACCCAGAAAACATGGAATTGTGAAACTTCCTGGATAAGATAATTTTTCTGGTATCTTATTCAACAGCACTGCTGAACAATTAGCATTCATAGTAACAGCCGAGAGTTCTTCCATTTTCTTTCTATTTGAGATTAGATCTTTCAAGAATTTAGCATATCTTGGCATTCCTGAAATCACATCAATGAAAGGAAGATTTACATTTATCTGTTTAAACATATCCAAAAATTTGGATTGCTCGGCTTCAAGTTTTTCTTTCTTCATTTTACTCGGGTAAGGAAGTGGTGGTTGGTATGGTTTAACATAAGGTTTATCCTTAACTGTGTTATCTTCATTAACCTTTTCAACTACCGGTTCTTTTTCCTTATCTTGATCAGGTTGTGGTTCTTGTGGAGTAGGAATAGTTTCATCAGAAGTTACAGGTATTTCAGGTGGTTTAAGTGTTGTACCACTTCTTGTGGTAATAGCTTTAGCTGTTTCATTCCGGGGGTTAGCATTTGTATCGCTTGGTAAACTTCCCGGTTTTCTTTCACCTATTAACCTTGCTAGGTTACTTACTTCTTGTTCCAGATTTTGAATAGAAGCTTGTTGATTTCTAAATGCTTGAGCATTTTGTTCATTGGTTTGTTTCTGAGATGTGAAAAACTGTGTTTGAGTTTCAACTAGCTTCGTCATCATATCTTCTAAATTCGGCTTTTTATCATCGGTTTGTTGTGGTGGTTTGTTTTGAAAATTCGGTCTTTGCTGGTTGTAAGTATTATTGGATACTTGTTGATTGCTAGGACCTTGTTGGTTGTTGTATGGAATATTTCGGCTATAATTCTGGTTTTGATTGTAAATCGGTCTTGGCGGTTGATAATTATTCTGATAATTATTTCCAGGCCTTTGGTTTATGTATGAAATATTCTCTCTTTGTTCCATTGTTAATTCAATACTGAGATAATCTTTTGTCAAATGTGGTCCTCCACAATGCTCACAACTAATTCGTATTGAGTGAATATCTTTAG
Organism: Rutidosis leptorrhynchoides; assembly: GCF_046630445.1. NCBI lineage: Eukaryota > Viridiplantae > Streptophyta > Magnoliopsida > Asterales > Asteraceae > Rutidosis > Rutidosis leptorrhynchoides. Next base: position 576,323,975 of record NC_092335.1, read on the forward strand.
TCATCTTTTCCATTCGTCTCTCCACAGCATCTATCTTTGCGGAAATTGAATCTAAGTCATGGCTAGAATCGGCTCTAGCTGCTTTAGATGATCTAATGATTTCTTTTTCTTGGTGCCACTCATGTGAGTGGGAAGCAGTATTATCAATAATTTTGTAAGCCTCAGTTTCGGTTTTCTTCATAATAGAACCACCAGCTGCTATATCTATGTCTTTCCTTGTAGTGATGTCGCATCCTCGGTAGAATATTTGTACTATTTGACAGGTGTCTAAACCATGTTGCGGACATCCTCTTAATAACTTTCCATATCTTGTCCACGCCTCATATAGAGTTTCATTTGGTTTCTGTGTGAACGTAACAATTTCTGCTTGAAGTCTTACGGCTTTAGATGCAGGAAAGAATTGTTTAAGAAATTTGTCAATTAAAACGTCCCATGTATCGATCGCCCCTTCAGGTAACGATTCCAACCAATCTTTGGCTTCTCCCTTTAAAGTCCAGGGAAATAACATGAGATATATCTGTTCATCCTCCACTTCTCGTATTTTAAATAGTGTGCAGATCCTATTAAAGGTACGTAGATGTTCATTTGGATCTTCCTTCGGCGCACCACTAAATTGGCATTGATTAGTCACCATGTGTAGAATTTGTCCTTTGATTTCATAATCTGGCGCATTAATGTCTGGATGAGTAATTGCGTGACCTTGGCCAGTGCGTTTAGCTCTCATTCGGTCTTCCATACTTAAAGGTTCCAGATTCTCCATAATTGAATTTGTTGAATCGGTATCACTAGATGATTCTGATTTAATGGTTCGTTCCTCAACAATCTCTGTTTGAATGATTGGTGGTTCCGGAGGAAAGTTTAATGGTTCAGGATCTATGAACCGTTCCTGAATATTCTCTGGATTCTCAATTGTGAGGTTGGGTTCAAAAAATGGATTATCGAAAATTTGAACTGAAGTACTTGGTTGACTGGATGACGATTCTAAAGAAAAATCAACGGCGGTTATATTTGCTAAATGTCTTGATCTAGTTACAGGTGGTGAACGTACAAAAGGTGGTGAACGTCTTGCTCGGTGCATCCACTGAATATCCTATTAGTTTTTAAAAGGAAAGAAAAATTATAATAAGTTATCCAATTAATAGACTTTTCTGATTTTGCCCACGTTTTGAATAGCCAAAAGATGCAGCAGAGGGGCAGGATTCGTTTGGTCTCAATATAATTGAGGACTGTTTGGCTCCAATAACCCGGTCCACGTACAAATCCAACTATTACTACGAACCAGAAAATTTTGATGTCTATTAATTTAACCACTTAAAATAAATTTTCGTAATTTTAAGAAATTTAGATAAGAAGCAGAAAAAATTCTAAGTCCTAAAAACTAGAATGGCGAGAAATAAGAGAGAAAAAGAGTTCGTCGCAAAAGGTCGAAAAAGAAAAAAAAATGGTTGAAAAATAAAAGGTGACGGAAAAATAAAAGAAACTTATAAAAACTTAAAAATACTTGACTAACCTAACCTTATTACTACAACTAACTTAAAATTATAATCGCAAATTGATATTACTAATTGGAATGATAATTGATACATAGTAAAAGGTCTAAAAATATTAAAGCTTACAGGAAAAACTAAATCCCAAATGGAAATAACTTAAAAAGAAACTAAAACTTAAAAAGGCGTCGCAAAATTCTAAAGCACCTAAATCTTAGTCTAAAGAAAAAGCACTTAAGGAATTCTACGGCAAAGCCTAAAAATCTAGGAGTAAAAATGACTATAGCAAAAACTAAGTTTAAAATTAAATATGAGCTAAAAAATACAAATATTACGCTACAACGATTAAAAAGGTACAAAATATAAAAATATACAAAAAGTTGTAAAAATTACAATTTTTATAAAAATATTATTTTTATATTATTTATTTAATAAAACTATTAATTTTACAAATTAATTAAACTAATTAATACTAAATAAAACAAATTAAATAAAAAGTAAATCTTAAAATAAAACTAATAATAATAATAATAATAATTAGGTTTAAATAATAATAATTAATTAAAACCCGTAATTAATGCTGGTTTAGGGTTTTTTGTCGCCTGTCAGAAAGGCTCCGCGAGTCGCGGCAATTAAAGCATCAAACCCCGCGAGTCGCGGGGTTCCAGAATTCAGCTGACAGGTTTGAAATTTTACGCGTTTTTATATTTTTTAATTTTTTTTTTTATTTTCTGTTTTCTGTTTTTTTTTCTATATATAAAAGATATTTAATAAAATTTATATTATTATAAACTAAAATAAAGATAAAGAAACTTATAAAACTTTTAACAAACTCTTAAAAATATATAAATTTTTGTTTTTCTTTTTATATTTTTGAATAATTAAAACATATTTTTACAAAAACGAATTTTTAATAGAAGTAAGCTAAAAATCTTTTTTTTTTTTATATTAGCGTTGCGCTTCCGGCTTTTAAGATAGTTCCCCGGCAGCGGCGCCAAAAATACTTGATGTTGTAGCGGAGTGGTATAAAATAGTTATTAATTTTAGCAGAAAACACTATTAAATACGATACAATTTTACACAAGATATTTATTTATTTATAGAATGGATATACTTAAACCTTGCTACAACACTTATAGGCAGTGTACCTAATCGTAAAGTAGTGTAGTTTTTAGTAAGTCCGGTTCGTTCCACAGGGAAATCTTTAAACAAAGCTCAACGCTATATTAGTTTACTTTTATAAAAATACAAATATATATATAAGTAATATTATTATTATAAAAGGGGGGTTTTTACCGTTTAATGACCGGTTTGTCGATTTTAAGACTTTAGTCGCAGTTAAAACCTAATGTAAAATATAAAATAAATACAAGACTTAAATTAAAGCGTAAAGTAAATAACGATAATGAAATTGCGAATAATAAAAGTGCGATAAAATAAACTTGCGATAATTAAAAAGTACGATAATTAAAAGTGCGATTAAATAACAATAAATAAAAGTGCGATAATTAGAAGTGCAATTAAATATAAAATAAAGGAAATTAAATATGAAATAAAAGAATTATGCTTATTTAAACTTCCGTAATCATGATGTTTGACGTGTTGATTTTAGTTTTATGCCCATGGGTTAATTGTCCTTTGTCCTGGATTATTTAATATGTCCGTCTGGTTTTTGTCCATAACAGTCCATCAGTCATAAATATAAAGTGCGAATGTCCTCGTCAAATTATTATTATACCCGAAGTTAAATATTCCAACTAATTGGGGATTCGAATTGTAACAAGGTTTTAATACTTTGTTTAATGAATACACCAGGTTATCGACTGCGTGTAAACCAAGGTTTTACTACTTTGTTAGCAATTACACCAATTACCCTTGAATGTAATTTCACCCCTGTTTTAATTATTCTAGTGGCTATTAATCCATTCCCGTGTCCGGTTAAATGAACGATTATTCGTACATATAAATACCCCGCCCATCGTGTCCGATCGAGTGTATATGGTAATTTATAGGGACGCCCAATTGTAAATCTTTATATTAACATTAACAAACTTTCATTTAGTTAAACAAATATAAAGCCCATTAATAGCCCATAGTCTAATTTCCACAAGTGTCGTTCTTTTGTCCAAACCCCAATTATGGTACAAAGCCCAATTACCCAATTTTAGTAATTAGCCCAACATCATGATTACTTCGTTTTAAATAAGCATAATAATAACTTAGCTACGAGACATTAATGTAAAAAGGTTGAACATAACTTACAATGATTAAAAATAGCGTAGCGTTACACGGACAGAATTTCGACTTACACCCTTACAATATTCGCTAACATACCCTTATTATTAGAATTATAATTAAAATTAAAATATAAATTATAAATATAAATATAAATTTTACGTATGAATGAGGAAGAAAAAGATATTTTTTTTGATCAGAATTCGGTTTGCTTTATAGGCAGAGTTGAAATTTGGGGCTCCGCGACTCGCGGTGAATTTTGCCTTCAAACCCCGCGAGTCGCGGAGATTGCAATTACAGCTCACATCTTTTGGAGTCTTTCTTGCCGACGGATTTTATATATAAATATAAAATATAAATAATTAATATAATTATTTATATATTATATTATATTCTTGTGCATAGTAGACTTGTAATTTTTAGTCCGTTGCGTCGAGCGTTAAGAGTTGACTCTGGTCCCGGTTCCGGATTTTCGAACGTCCTTGCGTACAATTTTATATTTTGTACTTTACGTTTTGAATCTTGTACTCTTGTAATTTCGAGACGTTTCTTATCAATAATTGGAACCTTTTTGATTGTCTTTTGTACTTTTGAGCTTTTTGGTCGTTTGCGTCTTCAATTCGTCGAATCTGTCTTTTGTCTTCACCTTTTATTATTTAAACGAATATCACTTGTAAATAGAACAATTGCAACTAAAAGCTTGTCTTTCTTGAGGAATAATGCTATGAAATATATGTTCGTTTTTAGCATTATCAAAGGTACCTAATACATAAGTACACATTCAATACACAACTTGTGGAATTAACCACAATACTCACTCACACCCAAAACCGCCCATAAAATGGCCAAGACTCATCTTTAATTACTAAAACTCGTGATGTAAGTCTACTAACACCAATTAGCACAAACTTAGGGTGTTTCATACCCATTTCACCCAATTAGGTCAACCTTAACTCATTTGACCCATTTCAACACTTATACATACCATTTTAGCCAAACATTTATATACTTGGTTCATCAAATCTTGACCCATAACTTAGTTTGACACCGAATCAAGCTTACTTGACCCAAAATACCCATTCGACCCATTTTGACCTAGATTAGGGTTTACACCCAAAAATCAAGTCAACACAAGTGTTCTAAGGTTTAACTAACACATGCAAGGTCCAAACTAACAATTCCATCAATTGAAACCCTAAGTCACCAATTCGGGTTTACATACATGAATCTTCCCCAAAAACCCCCAAACTTCACAATAAATGGGTTATAACTCTAACTAGCACAAACTTTAACTCAAACAATAATCTTAACAAAGAAATTCGGATTTAGAGCTTACCAACACTACCACCACGTAGCCGTGAACGAGGTGAACAACTTTAACTCTTGAGACTCGACCCGAATCACACTTCTTCTTCTCCAAATCCCCAACTCTCTCTTGCTAGAACCTCTCTCTCTCACTAGGGTTTGATGAGAGTGTTTGAGATGGTGAAATGGGGATAAGAATGAGAGTGGATCAGTTTTAATGGCTCAAAACCGACCCCCAAGTGAAAAGACTCAAATACCCTCTTTTAAAACCTTTAAAATACAGCTGCTGGCCTGTCAGGCACTTTGGACGGCGTCCAAAATGGCAGGACAGCATCCCACCCTTCATTCTTGGACGGCGTCCCAAAGTCTGGACGGAGTCCCAATGAACTGAGCCTGAAACTGGACTTGTTTTGGTCGTAACTTTCAAACCGTAGCTCCGTTTTTGATGAACCAAATATCGTTGGAAATGTAATGAGATTTACTATCCAATGGTAAGGTTTTAGAACATCAACTCCAACTTTATTTGGGATCCAAATATACACTTACATGCCTCGTATTTCGAATGACGCTCGAAATAACGTGTAACTGAAAAATGGGTGTTACAGTAGGATGCTGCAGTATCTACCACCCATTCCGTGTCTTCTCGTGAGACGTGAAGGCATGCCTCATCATGGGTTGAACAATAAGCTACATCACCAGTGATAGTAACTAATGTTTCTCCACCTTTATTCTTTGATTGTGAACTGCTCTGACCTTGTTCTTCTTTCAATCTGTAGCAGTTCTTCTTCATATGCACCTCTAATCCACAATGATAGCATTTATATATTGATTTTCTGCTATCAGAGGACATGCCCCTGCTCTTACTTCTGCCTCTCCATTTATTTTTGCTACTTATTTGTTGTCTCTCCCGATTCTCTGTGACAAAGGCATGGGTCTGATATGTGCCCATGTCCTTTCTCCTTGCCTCTTCACTAAATAGGGCATCCTTGACCATTGACATGGTAAGTTTGCCATTCGGGACTGAGTTGCTGAGTGTTACTACCAGCGTTTCTCAACTATCGGGAAGAGAACTAAGTAGCAGTAGCGCCTGAACTTCATCGCCAAGCGGCATCTCTACAGACAATAACTGGTTGACCAAGCTCTGGAACTCACTGGTATGCTCGGCAACTGAAGTTCCACTTTTAAGCTTCATGTTGACTAAACGCCCAATCAACAGGGCTTTATTCTGAGCAGTCTTGGCCTGGTACATGTCCTCCAACTTTTTCTAAAGGACATATGCGTCTGTCTCTTGTGCAACATGGTGGAAGACACTATGATCAATCCATTGACGGATTTGACCAATAGTTTTTCGGTTTAACTTCTTTCACTCTTTCTCTTTGGCGGAATCAGGATTTGTACCCTTTAATTCAATAGGGTCAAACAAATCCTTACAGCTGAGGAGATCTTCTATCCGAGGTTTCCACAGCGTATAGTTGGTGGCAGTGAGCATAATCATTGCTCCGGAAGATGATCCTGACTCTTCCGTGGACATTATCATCTTACAAATAACTTTTCAACACAAACGGGGTTGAAAACTTCAGAAAACTCAAACACTCGACCAACGCCTCTAACCTAGCTCTTGATACCACTTGTTGTGATTAAGAGGTTTTTTTTTTTTTTTAAGAGTTTTGTAATACTCTGTAAATCTATTCTTGTGAGTAATAGAGTTGTTTTTCTCTCAAATTTGTATCTCCCAACGTCCATGCGATCCTTTCTTCCTAACAAATGCTTTACCACGGAATTCTGCTCACTGTCACATTAAAATCGAGTGAAGATTAGTCATGCGTGCAACATTTGATTAACAAAAGTGCGGTCCTAAATGCAATAAGCTAAATATACTCTGTTAAAAAAAAGTACAAAATCAGCTCCATGACCAACTCCAGTCACACACCCCCTTGGTTTACACCACCCAGGGATACGTTAACCTCAAATCAACCCTAAGTAGAATTTACGACGGTAGGAACACTCACGCAATCACCACTTACGCCTACCGCGTTCACCTCCACCAATTTCCAGGGTTCACACTCAGTAGAACCACCGCCACTTATAGACAAAACATTCATCTTAAATAACTATGACCACATCAGAACGGTTATGAAAGACCTAAGGACGACGGGGATCCTTCAAAGTAGGAGGGAACTGACGTATGAAAGCGAAGAATGCGACGAAGAAATGGAAATGGAAGAACCACCGTGCCAGAATCCCACATCAACCATCGCTACAAATCCCCCTGTCCAAACCACAACACATCATACAACAACTACTAGCATCTCACAACCTCAGGTAACCTTGGAAATCCCTACAGGTCCCCCGTATAACCATATCGTGGTCTCCACTACAACAACTACCGTACCACGTGTACCCAACACCTTTGCTCCACCTCAACACAAATTGGAGCGTGCCACTGCCCCAAAATCAATATGTACGGCCTCAAGGAATATCGTGCATAAATCAAAATCCTACCTTCGTAGGAACTGTGTCCATACTGACCCCACAAAACCTACCCTTAGCACCCGGAACCAACCCCTACTATCATCAGACCCGGAATATGCCATAAAACCCTCAACCGACTGTGTGGACATATAACCAAGGAGGAACCACCCGATCATTGGAAACTCCGAACACAAAAAACCCTTGGGGAAACTAGAAGACCCCTTTTGTCCTAAGCATTCAACGTTGTCCATTTCTCAACGGGATGAAGATACCAGCTCACTTAGTATATTACGAAGGAAAATATGACCCATATGACTTCCTGAATATCTTCGAAGGGGCAACAAGAATGTCAAAATGGAGCATACCAATAGCATGTCACGCAATTTTCCTATATGTTGAAAGATGACGCCAAAGTCTAGTTCGATTCTTTCCCCAACGATTCAATTTCAAGCTTCGAATATCTTAAGCGTCAATTTAGATCCAAGTTTATCCAGCAGAAACGCCACAAGAAAACCATGTAGCAGCTCACAGCATAAGGCAAAGAGATAACGAAGGTACAAGGGCCTTCCTCGTTAGATACACCAACGAAACCAAACAGATCCTAGACCTACCGGAGTCTCAGAGGATCTCGAGGTTATTGTAAGAATCGAAAGTCCGTAATCTTATTGAACACTTAAGTAGAGACCTTTCCTTCACCTACGAAGCTTTACTAAACAAAGCCTATGTCTGGTTGGATGTTAAAGAAATAGCGGGGAACTTCAATCAAGATGAGCCAACAGCACACAAACGGAACGAGAGGTCAGAGCGAAGGGGGGAAAGGAACAGAAAAAAGGAAGACAGAAACAAGTTTGGGCCATACCGAAGAGACTCCGGGACGGGGATATTAAGGACACTCATAAAATCCCCAAAGGAAATACTAGCCACCGAGAAAGCAGCGAATCATTTTAAAGCTCTGGGACGACTGTCGAACAAAAACCCAAGGGATATGAAGAGAATCTGCGATTTTCATAATGACTACGGCCATGATACCGACGAATGCTTCAATCTCAAAATAGCAATCGTAGAGGCGGTTCGATCCGGGAAGTTATCCCACCTCATCAAGGGTATACGAAATCCGAAGAAGGAAAGAATAGACGAGCCACTGGGCGAAGAAAAGAAGACGCAGATAGACAATGCCATCTTCGTGATAGATTCGTATTAACCCTACAAAAAAAGAGGAAGCAGCTATGGAATCACGAGATACGATGAAGTTATCTTTCCGGCATTAGGTACTATTGTCCCATCAGACCTCTCGGTCACAATAAGCGGGAGAATATACAACACACTAGTTCATAGGATATATCTCAACGGAGGAAGCGCCTGCGATGTCATGTATGAACATTGCTTCGCCCAGCTCAACGTAGCTATCAGAACCCGTCTATTGCCAGCCCGAGCCCCTTTGATAGGATTTTCGGGAGTGAGATGTTGGCCCATTGGGGAAATCAAGTTGGAACTTACCATTAGAGAACCACCATTCTCAAGAACCGAAACGCTCAAGCTCGCCATTATACGATCTGCTTCTCCGCACAATATATTGCTTGGAAGGGTAGCCATGCGGAAAACGGGAATGATAGTCTCAACAATACATCAGTTAGTAAAATTCCACACTTTCGAAGAAATAGGAACGCTGACTTCCACCTACGACATAGAAAGGTTACTAGCCATAAGACATAAGACGGACGACGGAGGAGCCCAGGGGATGTATAATGGAAACGTCCATACGAAGAGTACCAAGAGATCAAACACAGATAAATCAAGCAAAGCGGAATAAAACAACATGCAGTTTAACACAAAGCCATAAAGTGTCCCAATCACAATTTTATATATAGACAGGAAGAGATTAACCTCCCAACTATTGTCAACAAGCCAAGCAGTCCTATAGGGATAAAGGAACAAGAACGGAGTAATAACAAAAACAGGTCAAGAATCAACCAAGTGCTTGATCAGGTTTACACACGTTTCAAGAACATAGATCAAGAGTTGTGTACTGGGATTCGTTCAACAAATGGTAATAATAAAATTAAAGAAGGAAAGAGGAAAGGGACTCCCCTATAGAGCAATGAAACTTCTTGCATAGCAACAGAAGACAGCGGAAGACAATAATAAGAGAAATAGGTCAGCACAGATGCAGGTAACAGCAATCCGAACAAACCCTAACCCTAATTTTGAAATTAGGGTTTCTTTCGAACCAATCGAATCACCAACAGATCGAGAGCCTACGCTCTGGTACCATGTAAAAATGAATAAGTGAACAAGCAACAACTTCATATTGATCAATCAAACACCAAGAACACAGAGATAGTTCAGAATCAATACACCAAAATTGAACACAAATAGGTGCCAAAATTAAACACCGAAATAGTAAACAAGAAGTGTAGCAATAGCAGTAATCAATCAATCAATTGATAGCCAATTGATTGATCAATACAATTTGGATATTTGGGATTTATGATTATTAAGAACACAAAGAGAGAATGCAGCAGCAGATGAAGCGGGTTACTCAAACCCTAGTAAAACACAAGTATAAGCACATTCAAAGTTACATAAAGCCCCCCTCCATAAGATCCAGAATAACAGCCAACACCCTTGAACTCTTAAACATCAACAGACATGAATAAACTTGCAAGGAAGGACCACTGAACTTTGCACCAACATATAACAGGATCTGCAAACACTACACAAAACCATAAGTTAGAAAAGAGAAACACAAGAAATAAGCTTGATTGTATCTCATAATTCAACATTGATTACAGGGATTTGAGTCGTATTGTTGACCACATGACCCATTCGGGTGGGTACTAACCCATGAGTAGATTTAGGAGCATATGTGAATCCGTGTCTCCGTTTCTTAAATGTCGTTTGAGACTGCATATAAGTTTATCGTTGAAGCTGCTTCTCATGGTCTCGAGAATGATTTGAAGATGCCAACAACTAGAATTTGTCTTTTTGAATACATATACTTATTGAACAGATTGAAAAGGTATTGTTTTTTTTTTTTTTTTCTATTATTGATATCAATATATTTTAAATCAAATTTTTAATTCTCTTAATAATGATATTTGTAAGACAGGTGATATTGGTAAGATGGGTGAAGTGAAGTAAGAGTTAGAGAGTGCAAGATTCTTGCAAACACCACCGTTGTACCGTTGTTTCGGACAGTGTTATTGGCGACATTTCATCACAACATTGCTGGTGAAACACTATTCCTGCTTATTTTTCTTTTAGTCCTTGTTTATATTTTCTATATGATTTGGGATATAAATTTTGTAATAACAAGAAATGAAATGTTGTATGGCTGAGTTTTTAAGGAGGATGCTGGGAAAAAAGGAGGAAGGGTGAGATGGATGAAAATGTTTTGTGAGATGGATGAAAATGTGCATATCTAGATGCAATTCAATTTTGGGATTTTTAATATTAAGGTGGGCTTTTGAAAAATAATTAGGCCGAATTTAGTTAGATTCTTTAAAAAAAAATGTCAAATACTTAACTAATGACATAAATGTTGTTGAAATCTCTAACTTAAAAAGACAGATTTAGGTTGACATAATTGAACATTAGAAACCCATGAATTTTGGAGCCTTACTTTAAAAAAAAAAAAAAAAAAAAAAAAAAAAATTAACCCATGTAGATACACAATATAAGGAGAGAAAAAAAGTTGAATGACATAATTCTTTAATAAATTATCTTCTATAAAACTTATTTGGCATTTGAAACATTTCAATGACGGTGTATTGCATTTCTTCGGAAGAATTAAGTGACTTCTCTCTTATTTTTTGATCTGGGAGAAAAGCAAATATTGTAACTTTTTAAATAAATGAAATAAAACAAAGAACAAATAACTAATTGTACTTAATATAATTAAAATATATAAATTTATATCTTTTTATAAGAAGAATTATAATCAAAATATGTAAAATTTTATATTTTTGTACCTCAATTATTTCTCTGCCATAAACTGTTGTTAGCATTTTATGTAGTGCAAATAAAATAAAATATTATAAGTTACATAAATTACTTAGTATTGTTGAAAGATAAAGTCACCAATCTAAATTGATATTGAAATCAATATGCTAAACCTCTTATACTATAGCAACTTTGATATCTTACGGGATGGATTCCATTTTGTTTTGTAGATACATAAATAATATAGATGTCTCTTCTAATATTGCGGAAATATATAAAACTTTCTTGATCAATGCATAATGCATGTATAATGGACAACCTTTCTAAAGAATGTATAAATAATGAGTGTGTGTGTGTGAGAGAGAGTTTTGAATCAAACGAAAAAAGAAAAAAAAAAAAAAAACAATAATCAGTTCAAACGTTAGTATGTTTACAAATCACTAACTATTTATTTCATATATATATATATATATATATATATATATATATATATATATATATATATATATATATATATATAGGGTGAGTATCTATGGAGAACCAAAGGTAGTAGAGAACCCATGGAACTCGTCAGTGGCGACTCCAGGATGAAAACCCAATGGGATCCTAGTTTTTTTTTCCAAAGTTAATAATATTTAAAGGGAACTCTAGTGGTTTTTTACCTCTAAAAAACCTTAAATTTTAAAAATATATGAGGTCCTATACTTAAATTTAGTGGTGTCCTATACAATTTGAAGAATACATCGTATAAAAAATTTCCAAAGTAGTGAGGTCCTTTGACCCCACACCAATGCATGTAGAATCGCCTCTGGAACTCGTGCAGATTGAGTCAATCTGCTGCAGATTGACATTTTTTTTTTGCAGATTGACTTTTTTTCTGTAAAGATTGACTTTTTTTTTTGCAGATTGAGTCAATCTGGCTGCAGATTTAGTCAATCTGCCTGCAGATTGACGTTTTTTGCAGGTTTTTTTTTGTGCAAATTGAGTCAATCTGCGTTTTTTTTTTTGCAGTTTTTTTTTTTTTTGCAGATCGACTTTTTTTCTGTGCAGATTGAGTCAATCTGCGTGCAGATTGAGTCAATCAGCGTTTTTTTGCAGTTTTTTTTTTTTTTTTTGCAGATTGACTTTTTTTCTGTGCAGATTGACTGTTTTTTTTTGCAGATTTTTTTTTGTGCAGATTGACTTTTTTTTTCATAGATTGAAGCTCAATCTCCACATAGATTGAAGTTCAATCTATGAGTTTATGGGTTCTCTACATACTCTAGTTCTCTAGGGATCCTTTCACTATATATATATATATATATATATATATATATATATATATATATATATATATATATATATATATATATATATATATATACATATATACATATATATATAGAGGGAGAGGATCCAGTGAAAACTTTTTAAGTGTGAGAACTTTAAGAACTCCAAAATACAGCGGAATTCGAGCAAAAAAATGAGAATTCGAGCAAAAAAAGGGAATTCGAGCAAAAATTAAAAACACGGACGAACAAAAAAATCATAGACGAACAAAAAAATCATAGTCGAACAAAAAAAAATTTATTTTATTTTTGTTCGAATACCAAAATGTAGAACACATTTTGGTTAGAATATCGCGTTTTTTGTTCGACTATCAACGTGTTCTACATTTTTTGTTCGACTATCGAAAATGTAGAACACAAAATTGTTCGCCCGCCTTTTTTTGTTCGAATATCATGTTTTTTGTTCGAATTGCTCCTTTTTGTTCGGCCGTGTTTTTTTTTGTTCGAATTTCCTTTTTTTGCTCGACTATCCCCTTTTTTCTTCGTCCGTGTTCCTTTTTGCTCGAATTTCCGTGTATTTTGAAGTTCTCGGGGTTTTCACACAAAAAAAGTTATCATTTGATCTCTTATATATATATATATATATATATATATATATATATATATATATATATATATATATATATATATATATATATATATATATATATATATATATATATATATGTGTGTGTGTGTGTGTGTGTGTGTGTGTGTGTGTTTGATTTTGTTAAAAATATAATAAACATCATTTGCTAATAATTTACAATTATTATAATAGTTATTTGGAAGATTTGTAAAACAGAACTATATGGTTCTCATTTGATTGTTTTATTACTCGTAGTGAATGAAGCTTACGGAACAAAAAAAATAACCTGATTTAGCCGTTATAGATATGTTGTTGGGGAAAGATGTTGGTTTATGCCTAACGACAATATCAATCTTAACCAATGTTAATAAGTGTTTTGATGATGACACACGCACATAACTAAAAGTGACGGTAGACATCATGATATAAATATACAAGTTCATTAATCCACACCTACTCTAGCAAAAGACCAAAACCAAATAAAGGTTAAAATGAAACATAAGTCACATGGTTTGGTCCACGGTCGACCGTAAGTCAGACCATGGAAGCCCTGCACCCTGGTTTATGAAACCAGGTGTGCACGGTCGACCATGGGTCTACCGCAGAAGCATCTGTCCAAACTTTTGATCAAATAAAGTTTGACCACTTCGGGGCATCTATAATTTATGAAACTTGTTTAAACATGCTTAGAATAGTTGCTCCCTTCATACCCGAAAGAGTTTTGGTCACTAGAACGCTAATATTGGTTAATCAGACATAATGACACCTTAATGACGATTTAGCCTTGACTAAGGATAACACATAAGTATTACAGGAAAACTTGTGCTCCTAAAATGTATTTAGACATACTTAGGATGGTCATCAAGTTTCAACCAAGAGTTGCTCCTTCTATATACATGTGTTGAACATTGATCTATACTTGTACATTAATTTTGCAAATGCCACATTGCAAGTAAAACTTACATAGCCTTGGTTCAATGATATGTCATCACTATATGTTTAATCCTAAATTAATTATTGATCCCTTTCTAGTCATTACATAAGTATTACTTGACTACTTGCTATTAATACATGAGTATTATTTGACTATGTGCTAAAAGCCAATTTGCTAGTAGTTACTTAATATATATGTATGAACTTTATCTTGTTATGTGCTACAAGTTGAAAAATCATAAACTTGTATTTGGACTACTCAATATACTTATGCTACTTGGATAACAATTGATGAGTCATAATCTAGTGGTCTTAAAAGGATAAAGAGTTACTAACACACACATGGAATTTGCTTAAGTCTAGAAACAAGTTTAAGAATGGTTTAGTCTTGATTAACTTAGGGTGCATTTGTTTGCCTCTTAATGGAATGATTCAACGCTGAATGTTGAACCATTCAGCATTCAGTGCGTTTGTTTTTTGCCTCTGAATGACATAAGGTGCTGAATGTTTCAGAATTTAGTGTTGAACCATTCAGAGTTAAAACACTCTTTTAACCATTAAGAGGCTAAATATTCATTGATATTCTCCTCAAATCATAGCCAGAACACTTAATCAATATAAATATTGAATTTTTTATTCATGTAACACGTAATTAAGGTAATTTTAGTCAATTAATATTGTTTACTCAATATGATTATCAAACAACTTATTTTCATTCAGAACAAACTTTATCCAGAGGCTTTGAATCATTCAGATTCTGAACCTTTCAACACTAAATCATTCAGTTTTATCAAACGCACCTTTAATGTCTTTGTGACGACCCGGAAATTTCTGACCAAATTTAAACTTTAATCTTTATATTATTCCGACACGATAAGCAAAGTTTGTTAAGTTAAATCTCAAGAATTTTAAACTGTGTTCATACATTCATTATAACCTCGACCAAATTCCGACGATTCACGAACCGTTATATATAAATAGATATGTTATGTATATATATATTATAACTTGAGAATATTAATAAAGTATTAAACGTATAATACTTTACACGAACGTATTTGTTTCAATATGATTTTTCACGAAATTAAAAAAAAATATATATTAAATGATTGAATTATCAGAAACATTGAATTATGATTACAAGTCTCTGTTGAGAGGTCCACTATGATTTGAGAAAATCTATTCCTCTTAACGATATTCAGAATAATTTGTAAAGCTATTTATAAATAAAAACAAAAAGTGCCATTTACGAAAGTTAGACAAAAGTTAGTGGAGAATTGGTTTCCATAATATTCTATTAATCTATTTTCAAACGTACAAAGACGTTTTCAGTTTAAAAAGAACTTTATTATTAAAACGTATATAACTTTTATAAATATCTAGAATCACTTTTTGACAACTCATTACTTAACCAGTATAATAAATATAACGATATTTATATTTTATTTCATTAAATATATATAACGATTTAAATTAATATTATATATATTTATACGCGTATTATACATACATAGTTTTTATACTTTTACTATACTTTAACTATACATTTACTTTACTTTTACTATTACTTTACTTTAACTTTAATAATTCACTTTAATAATTCATACTTTAATAATTCACTTTAATAATTCATACTTTAATAATTCACTTTAATAATTCACTTTAATAATTCATACTTTAATAATTAACTTTAATAATTCATACTTTAATAATTCACTTTAATAATTCATACTTTAATAATTCACTTTAATAATTCATACTTTAATAATTCACTTTAATAATTCATACTTTAATAATTCACTTTAATAATTCAAAAATCTATTATAAATAGAATTCAATAGGTTTCATTATTTCATAGAAACTTGAAAATATATTTCTCTAAACTCTATCAATCGATTTATGTATATATATATATGCTCTGTATTATTTCAAGATATTATTAGTATACATAAAATATTACGACGGAGTGCTGTCCGAGTGATTTCAAAATAGTTTTTTTTGAATGAGTCGAAGCTAAGGAAATTATGGGTTATAGCTATGGAGGTGATGGGTATGGTTCATGGGTATGCTCGTGAGGTCAATCTAGTGTTTATCATCTCCGTTGCGTCTACGTACTTTCCTGCAATATTGAATCTCAATATTGATACGTTCGTGAATCCGAGGCCAACCTTGCACTTGTTAAATGACGTTATATGTATTTTTACTACGAAATACAGTATTGTGAGTTTCATTACTCCCTTTTTATATATATTTTTGGGCTGAGAATACATGCGCTGTTTTATAAATGTTTTACGAAATAGGCACAAGTACTAAAACTAATTCTATGTGGGTTTAAACCAGAAATATACCCTTAGCTTGGTAACATTAAACTACTTGTCTATGTACGGTAGGCGCGAATCCTAAAGATAGATCTATTGGGCTTGACAAACCCCATCCTGACTTTGGGATGCTTTAGTACTTCGAGTTTTTTTTAAACACACCTGATCTGGTGTACTTCAGAGGGTAAAACATGAACGTTAAGGCTTGTTACCGGGTGCCTACAACTTATAGAATACTTTTATACACTTGCGAGTGTACATATATTTATAAACGGAAATCTTGTGGTCTATTAATATATTGAAATGATTGTAATGATAAACCTATGAACTCATCAACCTTTTAGTTGACACTTTAAAGCATGTTTATTCTCAGGTATTAAAGAAATCTTCCGCTGTGCATTAGCTCATTTTAAGGATATTACTTGGAGTCATTCATGGCATATTTTGAAAGACGTTGCATTCGAGTTATTGAGTTCATCAAGATTATTATTAAGCCAATTATAGTTGAATGTATTATGAAATGTTGTGCATGCCGTCAACTTTCGTTGTAAAGAAAGTTTGTCTTTTAAAAACGAATGCAATGTTTGTAAAATGTATCATATAGAGGTCAAATACCTCGCGATGTAATCAACTATTGTGAATCGTTTATAATGTATATGAACGGGTCCTTTCAGTTGGTATCAGAGCGGTGGTCTTAGGGAACCAGGTCTGCATTAGTGTGTCTAACTGATAGTCGTTAGGATGCATTAGTGAGTCTGGACTTTGACCGTGTCTGCATTTCAAAAGTTTTGCTCATCATTCTTGTCGAAAATTACCTGCTTATCATTCTTAGTCTAGACACATCTTATTGCATTGATTGCATGAATAGTGTATAGACAAAATTCATATCTTAGCGTATCTGCTAATTCATATCTTAGCGTATCTGTTACTGTAAACTTTGCCTGACATATTCCGTAAATTCCTCCGTAATCTACGAAACCTTTTGCTCTATATAATTAGAATACCACCCGATAGCCGGAAAATCATTTCATATCGAAAAATTCTTTATTCAATCGTACGAAATGGAATTGGTCATTAGTTCAAGTCCCTCGGATTCCGAAATGGAATCCCACTCAAGTTCCGAAAGCAGTGTGACCGGAATGGATCAACCAATTAGTCATCATCTATTCTGGATGAATTGAGGATGGGTTCGTAGCCTCCTTAATCATTGGAGACAAGAAGAAGGTGATCCCTTCCATCCACCACATTGCCCTCTTGGCGAAGAACCTGAAGCACTTACCGGCGAACCTATCCGAAACACCATTTTCTCTCTTATTTATAGAGTATCTCGTCACGATTACATACTACACAAAATTCTAGATTTTATTTATCCGCTCGTCCGAACCGACAATCACCCCGGTGTAATAGAAGAAGTGAACGAGCTTCGCGCTCGGGTAGTGGCTTTGGAGAATATGGTGCAAATGTTACAAACACCAGCAGCAGCACCAGCAGCATAAACAGTACCACCATCAGCAACACCAACAGTACCATCACCACCACCAATAACAACATCCACATCCCACACCGCAACATCACAATCTGTATCTCAAACATCAACGTCATACCCCCTGTAAATATCCAGGAATATCAACAACAACAACAAACGATGAAGTATTAATTCATAAACTTCATTGAAGAGATATCTCTGCGGCAGTTATGTAATCTCCAAAATCTTAGAGATTATTTAATTCTGACCGTAAATCGGATGAGTGAACGGAGATGGTAGAGTAGATACTTTGATCGAAAATGGTGTGCGATTTACAAGCTAGATTTGTTTTACCAACAGCATCAACAGGACCGTAGCATCATCAACACAGTCAGTGCCGTCAGTATCGTCAGAATCAACAGCACCTGTAACATCACAAACTCTGTCAGTTCAAGAATCATTGTAGACATCATTACGAATCAACAACAAATATATTGTATCAACGAGTTATGAAGTATTAACTCATTTCCAATCGAAGATTTATATGTATATTTTATATGTATAAATTTTTAAACCATAATAAATCTTCCCGTACTAAGCTATTATGTGTGAATCTTAACTACTCAGTTAATTCATATTACAAATATGCAATGATGTACGTCCTTCGTTCGCAACTTAACCATCGTTAATTACAATCTCTGTCTCAATTCAATAAAAATCCAATTCATAATAAATCAAGTGTATTATTCGAATATATGTTTGATTTTACACTTTCATCATCGATGTACTCGAAACTTTTCAAATAACATCATTCGTACCTTGCGAAGTTCACAAGAATTTCACGAAAACCAACAAATAACAAAGTAATGATTCATAATTTCAATATTATTGAAGAAATACTTATGCAATTTATAAAGTTTTAGGGATTACTCAATTCTAGTTCCAACCATAAAACAAATGAGTTTAATTTAATATTAACTCATTAAATCTATATTACATCTAAAGAAAATATACACATATATTTTCATAAAGACTGTAATAAACTTCTTTTGTACAAAATATTAATTGTGAAAAATTTTTAACGGGTAGGTAATACCCGAGAGATATATAAATTCACAATTAATATATTACATTTTTTGAAACTGATTCAGCAATCATCAACTATACTCCCTACTTTCACAACAATATCCATTCTTTCATATAAATCAAAACAATCATACTCATTCAAATTCAATTACATATTCTGATTTTGAAATCGCATAATTCAATTCGAAATATAACCAGTATCATCACTCTTAGATTCCTATATCTTTTAAAGCTATACTTTGACTTCAAAACTGTGTTAGAACATCATATGTATTAACGATTACAATATGTGCTCAAACCCTTCGAAATTCCTGAAGACACTTCAACTAAGGAACAATCGAGATGATGATCCAACCACATATTACATACAGTTATACACCTGAAAAACTCTCAAAACCCAAGTCATAGTTCGACACGTATCCGTGTTAGACCCTTTGGCATTTACTAGCTAAAATAACTTTTCAATTCCGTTTCAAAATAGACAGTTTTGTCACATCTCCAGCAAGTCAACTTCAACTTCTCAATCAAAACAGTATTATTATAACCTCAATAGATACGTTGCCCTTTCGCCAACGTTACCGGGGAATCGTTTATATTCACCACATTAGCAATAAACTTACCAACAACTTCACTGATCTTTGACTTTCAAAAAAAAAAAATCATTATAATTATCGAAACCCTATCATATACTCATTCGTACCTTATAACAAGAATTGCCATACCAATTATTGAGAATCAGCAATCAGTATTTTGAAACCACGCAGCATGTCTACATCAACAATTACATATACACACAACGTCTACCTCCAAGACTTACATTCTTTGAATGAGAAATTTCTGAAAAACACCCTAAACTGCGAACCAGTTCTCGAAATTTTGAAAAATGCTGATGAAGCAGCAAAAACTATAAACGACCTTAACAGTAAAAAGTTGGATGATAAAGGATAGTATATTGGCAAAGCTTAGAAAAAGAGAAGCTTTGGAACTGGAAAACGGATTGAGCAAAGTATGAAGGAGGCTGTGGACAAATCACAAAGGCTGAACCTGCCTTCAAAGAATCCAAATGATTCAGTACTTGCTGAAGTCATTAACGAATACCTTGCTCCTGACTCTAAATCCCTGCGGATAATATCCTTCATCATCCTCTGATATTAGACATTCTAAGATATCATCGTATCTTTCATTATAAATATCATCCATACTTCTGAAGATATTTTTAAAATTATTCTTATCTGAAATCATTTACCTCTTCGCGCTATCTGTATTATATCATAAAAGAAACTATTTTAGTTTCTAAATTCTGAAACATTCGAGTTTAAAATAGGAATATTCTTGAAGAAGTGTTGGGAGCTGAAGCATGAGTTAGTATAATATAATGACACTTGATCAACGTGATTATATTACAGTAATTCATGCTGAGTTTCTAAATGGAACATGATGATTCACAGATCATAACGTCATAATGTGCTATGTTACACGACTCTTGTATTCTCTTTGATCTCTAAATATCAAGAAAATATTTCTTGATGATTCGGCCTTTTTCGAGATATTCTGGTAATTTGACAAGTCAAGATCGTGTCATTACAATTTCCTTCCTAGAACATTAACAATGTTCATTCCGAAATTTATATCTGCGAATTCTGGACCATTACAAGCGGTGCTTAATCGCAAGAAGAAGAAACGAAAGGACAAAGCTCCGAACTAGAAATGGGAGTATAAATCATAGCAAATAGAAGAGAGCATTAACTGTAGATGACAATGATTATAGAAGAAGCAAGGACTTTGAAATATAAGGGAAGATATAAAACCCAACAACAACCCAGAAATCACAAACCGTATATATCAATGCATATAGCAATATAAAGACACGGGAGAAATAAAAACACTATAAAACCAAGAGTATAGTAGAAGTAAAGAGATTCTTCCGGAGGCAGATGAAAAAGAAGAGCGACAGATATGAAAGTGAGGAGTATATCAAGAATCAGCACTGGATGAAGCATATTGACAAATACTTTAAAATATGAGTTGAGAAGGTATGAGTTGTAAGAAAACAAATGAGGTGGATTTATAGTGAAATATCCGATAGAGAAATCAAAATAGATTATCGCATTAATTCGAAAAGGATCATAATTTCCTTAATCGCCGAATAATCAAATCCAATATAGATTACAAAGATTTTCTTTTCGGAGATCAATCGTGATGACGTTAAAAGATACAACGAATCACTATTATCTTATTTCATTCAGTTACGATAACTTCACTCACACGCTTCGAGTAATCGAATTATTTTATCCATTCTTCTTGAACATGATAAAACTCTATAATCGTTATAATAACATTCTCATTGTTAGTCATGACGACCTCTATCAAATTTCGGGGACGAAATTTCTTTAACGGGTAGGTACTGTGACGACCCGGAAATTTCCGACCAAATTTAAACTTTAATCTTTATATTATTCCGACACGATAAGCAAAGTTTGTTAAGTTAAATCTCAAGAATTTTAAACTGTGTACATACATTCATTATAACCTCGACCAAATTCTGACGATTCACGAACCGTTATATATAAATAGATATGTTATGTATATATATATTATAACTTGAGAATATTAATAAAGTATTAAACGTATAATACTTTACACGAACGTATTTGTTTCAATATGATTTTCCACGAAATTAAAAAATATATATATTAAATGATTGAATTATCAGAAACATTGAATTATGATTACAAGTCTCTGTTGAGAGGTCCACTATGATTTGAGAAAATCTATTCCTCTTAACGATATTCAGAATAATTTGTAAAGCTATTTATAAATAAAAACAAAAAGTGTCATTTACGAAAGTTAGACAAAAGTTAGTGGAGAATTGGTTTCCATAATATTCTATTAATCTATTTTCAAACGTACAAAGACGTTTTCAGTTTAAAAAGAACTTTATTATTAAAACGTATATAACTTTTATAAATATCTAGAATCACTTTTTGACAACTCATTACTTAACCAGTATAATAAATATAACGATATTTATATTTTATTTCATTAAATATATATAACGATTTAAATTAATATTATATATATTTATACGCGTATTATACATACATAGTTTTTATACTTTTACTATACTTTAACTATACCTTTATTTTACTTTTACTTTTACTTTACTTTAACTTTAATAATTCACTTTAATAATTCATACTTTAATAATTCACTTTAATAATTCATGCTTTAATAATTCACTTTAATAATTTACTTTAATAATTCATACTTTAATAATTCACTTTAATAATTCATACTTTAATAATTCACTTTAATAATTCATACTTTAATAATTCACTTTAATAATTCATACTTTAATAATTCACTTTAATAATTCATACTTTAATAATTCACTTTAATAATTCAAAAATCTATTATAAATAGAATTCAATAGGTTTCATTATTTCATAGAAACTTGAAAATATATTTCTCTAAACTCTATCAATCGATTTATGTATGTATATATATATATATATATATATATATATATATATATATATATATATATATATATATATATGCTCTGTATTATTTCAAGATATTATTAGTATACATAAAATATTACGACGGAGTGCTGTCCGAGTGATTTCAAAATAGTTTTTTTTGAATGAGTCGAAGCTAAGGAAATTATGGGTTATAGCTATGGAGGTGATGGGTATGGTTCATGGGTATGCTCGTGAGGTCAATCTAGTGTTTATCATCTCCGTTGCGTCTACGTACTTTCCTGCAATATTGAATCTCAATATTGATACGTTCGTGAATCCGAGGCCAACCTTGCACTTGTTAAATGACGTTATATGTATTTTTACTACGAAATACAGTATTGTGAGTTTCATTACTCCCTTTTTATATATATTTTTGGGCTGAGAATACATGCGCTGTTTTATAAATATTTTACGAAATAGGCACAAGTACTAAAACTAATTCTATGTGGGTTTAAACCAGAAATATACCCTTAGCTTGGTAACATTAAACTACTTGTCTATGTACGGTAGGCGCGAATCCTAAAGATAGATCTATTGGGCCTGACAAACCCCATCCTGACTATGGGATGCTTTAGTACTTCGAGTTTTTTTTAAACACACCTGATCTGGTGTACTTCAGAGGGTAAAACATGAACGTTAAGGCTTGTTACCGGGTGCCTACAACTTATAGAATACTTTTATACACTTGCGAGTGTACATATATTTATAAACGGAAATCTTGTGGTCTATTAATATATTGAAATGATTGTTATGATAAACCTATGAACTCACCAACCTTTTGGTTGACACTTTAAAGCATGTTTATTCTCAGGTATTAAAGAAATCTTCCGCTGTGCATTAGCTCATTTTAAGGATATTACTTGGAGTCATTCATGACATATTTTGAAAGACGTTGCATTCGAGTTATTGAGTTCATCAAGATTATTATTAAGCCAATTATAGTTGGATGTATTATGAAATGGTGTGCATGCCGTCAACTTTCGTTGTAAAGAAAGTTTGTCTTTTAAAAACGAATGCAATATTTGTAAAATGTATCATATAGAGGTCAAATACCTCGCGATGTAATCAACTATTGTGAATCGTTTATAATGTATATGAACGGGTCCTTTCAGTCTTACAATATACTTAATTGATATTACTTATTTCACTTGTTAAGACATTATAAACACACTTAATTAATCCACAAACAAGCTTAAAGATGAATATTAATGTGCTTTGTGATTAAGTGACTTATTGTCATCAATGACATGTTGACCAACCAATAGGACTTTAGCAAATGTGTTAATTACAAACAAAAGATTATGATAAAAATGAGATTGCCTCAAATGACTATCATGACTTGTACCCAAGAATGTTAGACTTACCACTTTGAACATGACAAGTCACTATCAAGGCAACACATCCAAGATAAATGAACACTTAATGCATATAATACATGTATGAAATGTCCCGTTCATATCGATTTATAAACGTTCCATATTAATTGATTTCGTTGCGAGGTTTTGACCTCTATATGAGACGTTTTTCAAAGACTGCATTCGATTTTAAAACAAACCATAACCTTTATTTTATCGATAAAGGTTTAAAAATATTACGATGATTATCAAATAATGATAATCTAAAATATAGCGTTTTCACACGATTATTACATAATGGTTTACAATAATATTACACATCAATTTAGGTCTTCGAATGCAGTTTTTAAATAATATTATACAAGCATGCTGACTCCAACTCTTGTCCATAAATTAGCATGCAACAGTGGAAGCTCTTAATAATCACCTAAGAATAAACATGCTTTAAACGTCAACAAAAATGTTGGTGAGTTATAGGTTTAACCTATATATTTATCAAATCGTAATAATAGACCACAAGATTTCATATTTCCATTTCTCATAAACAACATGCAATCTGCATAAAAATCATTCATATGATGAACACCTGGTAACCGACCTTAACAGGATGCATATAGAATATCCCCATCATTCCGAGACTCTCATCGGACATGATAAATCAAAGTACTAAAGCATCCGTAACTCGGATGAGGCTTGTTGGGCCAAATAGATCTATCTTTAGGATTCGTGTCAATTGGTGGCAATTATAATAAACACCAATTCTTAGGCTACCAAGCTAAAAAGGGGCATATTCGGTTCGATAATTCAACATAGAATGTAATTTTGATCACTTGTGTCTATTTTGTAAAACATTTATAAAACTGCATGTATTCTCATCCTAAAAATAATAGATTTTAAAAATGGGACTATAACTCACTTTCACAGATTTTTCCTTTGTTGGAAATAAGACTTGGCCACTGGTCGATTCACGAACCTATAACAAATATGTACATATATATCAAAGTATGATTTAAATATATTCACAACATTTTTATTACGTTTTTATGATTTAAGTTTGTTAAGTTAGCAGTCCTCGTTAGTAACCTACAACTAGTTGTCCACAGTTAGATGTGCTGAAATAAATCAATATATATTATATCGAATCAATCCACGACCCAGTGTATACAAGTATTAGGCTAGATCACAACTCAAAGTATATATAATATTTTGGAATCAACCTCAACCCTGTATAGCTAACTCAAACATTACTGCATATAGAGTGTCTATGGTTGTTCCGAAATATATATATAGATGGGTCGGTATAATATGTCAAAACATTGCATACGTGTCTATGGTATCCCAAGATTACATAATATGTATAATACAATATAAATTAGTTAGGATATGTTTAGTCTAGATTTGTTACAAAATTTTCGTAGCTAAAACTAGCAAATTTATCCAATTTTGTTTTACACGTCATTTCTTCGTTTTAAATCCGTTTTGAGTTATTCAAGTTGCTATGGTTTCATAATGAACTAAAATTTATGAAACTAAACAGAAAAAGTATAAGTTTATAGTCAGAAATGCAGGTTACAAGTCATTTTTTAAAGAGGTAGTCATTTCCGTAGAAAGAACGACATCTTGATGACCATTTTGAAAAACATACTTCCACTTTGTGTTTAACCATGATATTTGGATATAGTATCATGTTCATATATGTAATATCATTTTTCCAGAAAACAAACTTTCAATTCAAAGATTAAGATAGTTTTTATTTTTCTAACCCAAAACAGCCCCCGGTTTCACTACGAGGGCGTATGTCCGATTTTACGGTGTTCTTCGTGTTTCCAGGTTTTAAATCATTAAGTTAGCATATCATATAGATATAAAACATGTGTTTAGTTGATTTTAAAAGTCAAGTTAGAAGGATTAACTTTGTTTGCGAACAAGTTTAGAATTAACTAAACTATGTTCTAGTGATTACAAGTTTAAATCTTCGAATAAGATAGGTTTATATGTATGAATCGAATGATGTTATGAACATCATTACTACCTCAAGTTTTATGGATAAACCTACTGGAAAAGAGAAAAATAGATCTAGCTTCAAAGGATCCTTGGCTGGATTGAAAGTCCTTGAAGTAGAATCATGAGAAAAAAAAAAAAATTCAAGTAAGATTTCCACTCGAAATAAGATTGTTATAGTTATAGAAATTGAATCAAAGTTTGAGTATGAGTATTACCTTGAATTAGAAAGATATCTTACTGTAAATAAGAAAGATTTCTTGAGATTGGATGATCACTTGAAATGGATTTGCAAGATTGGAAGTAAGCTAGCAAGTTTGAAAGATTTCTTGAAGTGTTCTTGAATGGTTGTTTTTATGATGATTAAAGCTTGTAATTGAAGCTAAAAGATGGTGAAAATGCTTGGAGATGATCAAGTATGATGTTAGGAGTATTTTAAGAGAGAATTTGAAGTGTAAGTATGAGAAAATGAAATGGAAAAATGGGGTGAAATCATAAAAACGGGATTACTTGTTATAAAGAAAAAAAAAAGATCCTTAAGTTTGTTTTTAGCTCATTAGTCATACAAGTTGTTAAATAATGGTTCCACATGTTTTTGACTCTAAGATGGCTGCTAAGAATTAATGATTAAAGGTGTATATACCAATAGTAAATACATCTAGAAGCTGTGTATTGTACGAGTACGAATACGGGTACATACGAGTAGAATTGTTGATGAAAATGAATGAGAATGTGATTGTGAGCATTTTTGCTAAGTAGAAGTACTTTGATATGTGTCTTGAAGTCTTTAAAAAGTGTACTAATACATATTAATACACTACATGTATATACATTTTAACTGAGTTGTTAAGTCACCGTTAGTCGTTACATGTAAGTGTTGTTTTGAAACCTTTAAGTTAACGATCTTGTTAAATGTAAATAATCCATTGTTATAATACTTAAATAAGATATTAAATTGTTATGTTATCATAATAACATGGTGTATAAATATATCTTAACATCATATATATATATATATATATATATATATATATATGTGTTAAAATACTATTACAACGATAATCGTTACATATATGTCTCGTTTCGAAATCTTTTAGTTAGTAGTCTTGTTTTTACATATGTAGTTCATTGTTAACACACTTAATGATTTAATTAATTATCATTTTATCATGTTAAATATAGTGTAACAATATCTTAATATGATACATATGTATTTAGTAAGACGTTGTTATAATGATAATCGTTATATATATCATTTTCGAGTTTCTTAAATCAATAATCTCATTTGTTTGTATATAACTCATTGTTAACATATTTATGGAGATACTTACTTATCATAATCTCATGTTAACCATATATATATATATATATATATATCCATTTATATAACATCATGTAGTGTTTACAAGTTTTTAACGTTCGTGAATCGTCGGTCAACTTGTGTGGTCAATTGTCTATATGAAACTCATTTCAAATAATCAAGTCTTAAAAAGTTTGATTGCTTATCATGTTGGAAACATTTAATCATGTAAATATCAATCTCATTTAATATATATAAACATGGAAAAGTTCGGGTCACTACAGTACCTACCCGTTAAATAAATTTCGTCCCGAACTTTTAAGCTGTTGAATGTGTTGACGAATCTTCTGGAAATAGATGCGGGTATTTCTTCTTCATCTGATCTTCACATTCCTAGGTGAACTCGGGTCCTCTACGAGCATTCCATCGCACCTTAACGATTGGTATTTTATTTTGCTTAAGTCTTTTAACCTCACGATCCATTATTTCGACGGGTTCTTCGATGAATTGAAGTTTTTCATTGATTTGAATTTCGTCTACCGGAATAGTGAGATATTCTTTAGCAAAACATTTCTTCAAATTCGAGACGTGGAAAGTGTTATGTACAGCCGCGAGTTGTTGTGGTAACTCAAGTCGGTAAGCTACCGATCCGACACGATCAATAATCTTGAATGGTCCAATGTACCTTGGATTTAGTTTCTCCCGTTTACCAAATTGAACAACGCCTTTCCAAGGTGAAACCTTAAGCATGACCATCTCTCCAACTTCAAATTCTATGTCTTTTCTTTTAATGTCCGCGTAACTCTTTTGTCGACTTTGGGTGGTTTTCGACCGTTGTTGAATTTGAATGATCTTCTCGGTAGTTTCTTGAATTATCTCCGAACCCGTAATCTATCTATCCCACACTTCACTCTAACAAATTGGAGACCTGCACTTTCTACCATAGAGTGCTTCAAACGGCGCCATCTCAATACTCGAATGGTAACTGTTGTTGTAGGAAAACTCTGCTTATGGTAGATGTCGATCCCAACTGTTTCCAAAATCAATAACACATGCTCGTAGTATGTCTTCAAGCGTTTGTATCATCCTTTCGCTCTGCCCATCAGTTTGTGGATGATAGACAGTACTCATATCTAGACGAGTCCCTAATGCTTGTTGTAACGTCTGCCAGAATCTTGAAACAAATCTGCCATCCCTATCAGAGATAATAGAGACTGGTATTCCATGTCTGGAGACAAATTCCTTCAAGTATAGTCGTGCTAACTTCTCCATTTTATCATCTTCTCTCATTGGCAGAAAGTGTGCTGACTTGGTGAGACGATCGACTATTACCCAAATAGTATCATAACCACTTGCAGTCCTTGGCAATTTAGTAATGAAATCCATGGTAATGTTTTCCCATTTCCATTTCGGGATTTCAGGTTGCTGAAGTAGACCTGATGGTTTCTGATGTTCAGCTTTGACCTTAGAACACGTCAAACATTCTCCTACGTGTTTAGCAATATCGGCTTTCATACCCGGCCACTAAAAGTGTTTCTTGAGATCTTTGTACATCTTTCCCGCTCCGGGATGTATTGAATATCTGGTTTTATGTGCTTCCTTAAGTACCTTTTCTCTCACATCTCCAAACCTTGGTACCCAAATTCTTTCAGCTCTATATCGAGTTCCGTCTTCTCGAATATTAAGGTGTTTCTCCGACCCTTTGGGTATTTCATTTTTTAAATTCCCTTCTTTTACAACTCCCTGTTGCGCCTCCTTTATTTGAGTAGTAAGGTTAGTACGAATAATTATATTCATAGCTTTTACCCGTATAGGTTCTCTGTCCTTTCTACTCAAAGCGTCAGCTGCCACATTCGCCTTCCCCGGGTGGTAACGAATCTCGAAATCGTAATCATTCAATAACTCAATCCATCTACGCTGCCTCTTGTTCAGTTGTTTCAGATTAAATATGTGTTGAAGACTTTTGTGGTCGGTATATATAATACTTTTGACCCCATATAAATAGTGCCTCCAAGTCTTTAATGCAAAAACAACTGCGCCTAATTCCAAATCATGCGTCGTATAATTCTGCTCGTGAATCTTCAATTGTCTAGACGCATAAGCAATTACCTTCATTCGTTGTATTAATACACAACCGAGACCTTGCTTTGAGGCATCACAATATATCACAAAATCATTATTCCCTTCAGGCAATGACAATATAGGTGCCGTAGTTAACTTTTTCTTCAACAATTAAAACGCTTTCTCCTGCTCCTCCTTCCATTCGAATTTCTTCCCTTTATGCGTTAATGCAGTCAAGGGTTTTGCTATTTTGGAAAAATCTTGGATGAATCTTCTGTAGTAACCAGCTAGTCCTAAAAATTGGCGTATATGTTTCGGAGTTTTCGGGGTTTCCCATTTTTTAACAGTTTCAATCTTCGCCGGATCCACCTGAATACCTTCTTTGTTCACTATGTGACCGAGGGATTGAATTTCTTCCAATCAAAATGCACACTTTGAAAATTTAGCGTACAGTTTTTCTTTCCTCAACAACTCTAGCACTTTTCTCAAATGTTCTTCGTGCTCTTGATCATTCTTTCAGTAAATAAGTATGTCATCGATGAAAACAATGACAAACTTGTCAAGGTATGGTCCACACACTCGGTTCATGAGGTCCATGAACACAGCTGGTGCGTTAGTCAACCCAAACGGTATAACCATAAACTCGTAATGACCGTAACGCGTTCTGAAAGCAGTCTTCGGAATATCATCCTCCTTCACCCGCATTTGATGATACCCAGAACGTAAATCAATCTTCGAATAAACTGACGAGCCTTGTAGTTGATCACATAAGTCGTCGATTCTCGGTAGTGGATAACGGTTCTTGATGGTATGTTTGTTCAACTCTCGGTAGTCGATACACAACCTGAATGTACCATCCTTCTTTTTGACAAACAAAACAGGAGCTCCCCATGGTGATGTACTTGGTCGTATGAAACCACGTTCTAAAAGTTCTTGTAGTTGGCTTTGGAGTTCCTTCATTTCACTGGGTGCGAGTCTGTATGGAGCACGAGCTATTAGTGCAGCTCCTGGTACAAGATCTATTTGAAATTCCACAGATCGGTGTGGAGGTAGTCCCGGTAATTCTTTCAAAAATACATCGGGAAATTCTTTTACGACGGGAACATCATTGATGTTCTTATCTTTGGTTTGTATTTTCTCGACGTGTGCTAGAATGGCATAGCAACCTTTTCTTATTAGCTTTTGGGCCTTCAAGTTACTAATAAGGTTTAGCTTCGCGTTGCTCTTTTCTCCGTACACCATTAAGGGTTTTCCTTCTTCTCGTACAATGCAAATTGCATTTTTGTAACATACGATCTCTGCTCTCTCCTTTTTCAACCAGTCCATGCCAATTATCACATCAAAACTCCCTAACTCTACTAGTATCAAATCAATCTTAAATGTTTAGCTAACCAGTTTAATTTCTCGATTCCGACATATTTTATCTGCTGAAATTAATTTACCGTTTGCTAATTCGAGTAAAAACTTATTATTCATAGAAGTCAATGGACCACTTAATTTAGCACAAAAATCTCTACTCATATAGCTTCTATCCGCACCCGAATCAAATAAAACATAAGAAGGTTTTTCATCGATAAGAAACGTACCCGTAACAAGCTCCGGATCTTCCTGCGCTTCTTCCGCATTAATGTTAAAAACTCTCCCACAGCTTTGCCCAGTATTATTTCCCTAGTTTGGGCACGTAGTTTTGTAGTGGCCCTTCTTTCCGCATCCGAAACAAATAATGTGGGCAGTATTTGTTCTTTTAGTCACTGGTCCGAATGCTTCACACTTCATTGCAGCATGACCCTTCCTATTACATTTGGTACATACTACTTCACAAAATTTACCCGGATGATATCCTTCACACCTATAGCATGGAATTTTCTGATTATTGTTTTCATTGTTGTTATTGAGATTGCTATTGGGATTGATGTGGTTGTTATTGTTGTTAGAGCATTTGGTGAAGTTATTGTTGTTGGGACGCTTGTTGTAGCTATTGTTGGGATTATGATTGTTGTTGCGATTGATGTTGCGGTTGATGGGATAGTTGTTGCGATTGTGGTTGTGATTGTTGTTGTTGTTGTATTGTGAAGCGTCCCGTTCATATCGAATATAAACGTCACGTACTCATTGGTGTCATTGCGAGATATTGACCTCTATATGTGACATTTTTCAAAATCTGCATACGTTTTTATAATACAAACCATAACCTTTATTATAATCAAAGGTTCAAACAGCATAATAATGATTATCGTTTAGCGATAATCTTAGTTTTACAAACTTTACATTTGATAATAACAATATGATTTCCAACATATTTCACATTACAAATCTTCCGATATGCAGTTTTATTTTTGACACAAATATGCATACTCCAAATCCTGCTTAAATTCGGCATAATGCAGCGGAAGCTTTTAATTATCACCTGAGAATAAACATGCTTAAAACGTCAACATAAAGTTGGTGAGATATAGGTTTAATGCTAGCAGCGTTATAAATATAGACCACAAGATTTAATATACATAAACGTTTTAATAAAAATATTCTAAGTGGTTGAGCACTTGATAACCATACTTAACATTTAATCAACGTCGCATATTCCCTTTATTATGAAATCTCACTACACCGTACCAAGTGTAGTCACCGAAACGAAGTACTGTGCAACCGTTGAATACTGGTCGTCCAGTCCTGTTGGGGTTGTCAGGCCCGATAGATCTATCAACAGGATTCGCGTTTACAATACCGCATGTAAATAGTAGTTACCAAGTTATAGGGAAGTATGCCAGTGGTATAACTCAACGTAGAATATATATTTTTAATCACTTGTGTCCATAACGTAAATCATAAAATGCATGTATTCTCATCCCGAAATATTTAGAGTTTAAAAGTGGGACTATATACTCACTTTTTCCTTGAAGATATTTAACACGACTTGGTCTCCGATAGATATCACGAACCTAACCATATATATAATATATTAACATATTTTCTTTTCAAATAATCGTTACATATATATTTATAATACTTTTAATATCTATTAGTCCGTAGTTAGCAGTCCGATGTTAGTGGTCCATAATTAGTTGCTCAATAAAATAAATAAAGACCCCATCGTATTCGTATTGATCAGAATTAATCTCGACCCATGGTACCATGTTGTCAAATGACGTGTTGCGTACATAAAGTACCGTATTGTCAAATGACGTGTTGCGTACAATCATGAGGTCTTATAATTAATCTTCTCGTGTTGTTTACGGGTGGTCCTGAAATATATAAAATCAAATCATAAGTAAATATATATAAAATATCATATTAATTAGCAAAGATATGATTAGTTTAGTTTTACTCCAATTAATTTCGTAGCTAAACTAGCTTCGGATACCCAATTTTGTTTTAGCCGTAGTTTCTTCAATATAACTCCGTTTTTGTTGGTTCAACTTGCCACTTCCTTGGATCGAGTCATTATTTATGAATATGAACTGTAAATACCTTAGTTTGCATTCGAAATCACAGGTTATAGGTCAAACTTTGGTGAATCTTATGAAAGTGATCATTTCCGTCATAAAAACAACATCTAGATGATCATTTTTATAAAAATACTTACACTTTGAGTTATACCATGAGATTTTTATATATTAACATATTCATAAGGAATATCATTTTTCCAGAATATAAACTTCCAATTCAAAGTTTAAGATGGTTTTTAATTATCCAACCCAAAACAGCCCCCGGTTGCACTCTGACGACGTAGATTCAGTTTTAAGGTGTTCTTTGTAAAAACAAGTTGTATCTTGTTAAGTTAGCATATCCTTATGATATATTACAGGTTTTTAAGTGTTTTAAAAGTTAATTTAGAAGGATCTATTTAGTTTGCAAACAAGTTTGGAATCATTCAAACTATGTTCTTGTTGTTAAAATTTTATATCACAAAATAAGATAGCTATATGAATATGAATTGAATAAGATTATGAACAAGGTTACTACCTCAAGTTACTTGGACAAAGTTACTGAAAAAGATAAGGAATAATCTTGGAATCAAAGAGTGGTGGAGTTAGATCAAAAGGTTGGAAGTAAACTTGTATACTTGGAAGGATTATTGAAGTGTTCTTGAAAGGAATTTCTTATGATGATTAAGGCTTGTTTTTGAAGCTAGATCTTCATGGTTACTTGCTGAATTGATGTGGGTTTCTTATGGCGTGTAAGTAGGTGAGTTAGAGAGTAATTGGAAGTGATAATGGTGAACTAGAAATGAAATGGGGAGAGCCCTTAAAAAACGTGAATGGGGAGACAAGGACAAGATTTTTAGTTTGTTATTTTGTAATAATATCCATGCTAGCTTACAAATCCTAGTTACCTCATATCTAGGGTAGTAATACGGATGATTAGGATGTTGATTTGATATGTATATACCAATAGTAAATACGTATAGAAGCTGGGTATGATACGGATACATATACCCTAGATATACGTATAGAAATCTTGAGAAAACGGAACAAGAATTCAAATATAACTATCTTTTGTGAATATACTTATATTATTTTATGTATATAAGCCCTTTAAAAGTGATTAAATACTTTTATGTATATAAGCCCTTTAAAAGTGATTAAATACATATTTATACGATACTTGTATAAGCATTATAGGTTATAAGTATATATATCAAAGAACGTTACGTATAGTTATCGTTTTGAAAACTTAAGTTAGTAGTTTCAAAGTATACTTATAACTCATTGTTATAAGTACACAATGAGATGTTAAACCATCCTTAGATCGTGTTAAATATATATAAATACATATATATACACAAACGTATAATTATCGTATGTTATATAGTTCGTGATATCATCAGTCAAATTGGACGGTCAAACGTTGTGTAAAACTCTTTTCAAAAACATAAGTCTCAAAAATTTAGATTGCTTATCATGTTGGTAAGGTTTAATTTATGTAAATATTAATCTTATAAGTATAGAATAATCGAAAAAATCCGGGTCATTACAGTACCTACCCGTTAAATAAATTTCGTCCCGAAATTTTAAAGTTGTACCTATTTTGCGTTGTCGGGAAACAAATGTGGGTACTTTTGTTTCATCTGATCCTCTCGTTCCCAAGTAAACTCGGGACCCCTTCGAGCATTCCAACAAACCTTAACAATTGCTATGTTGCTCTGCTTGAGCCGTTTAACTTCACGGTCCATGATTTCGACTGGTTCTTCTATGAATTGTAGTTTCTCGTCGACTTGGATTTCTTCAAGAGGAATGGTGAGGTCTTCCTTTGCAAGACACTTCTTAAGGTTTGAGATGTGAAATGTATTATGTACTCCGGCGAGTTGTTGTGGTAACTCGAGTCGATAAGCTACCGGTCCAATGCGTTCGATGATCTTGAACAGGCCTACATACCTTGGGTTCAGTTTACCCCTTTTTCCGAAATGTACTACACCTTTCCAAGGTGACACCTTTTGCATAACCATGTCACCGACCTGAAACTCTAATGGTTTCCTTCGGACATCGGTATAGCTCTTTTGGTAACTACGGGCTATTTTCAATCTCTCCTTGATTTGTACTATCTTCTCAGTAGTTTCATGTATGATCTCGGGACCAGTTAATCGTCGATCTTCTACTTCATTCCAACAGATAGGGGATCTACACTTCCTTCCATACAGTGCTTCGAATGGTGCAGCTTTAATGCTCGCATGATAACTATTATTATACGAGAATTCTGCTAATGGTAGATATTTATCCCATCCGTTCCTAAAATCGATCACACATGCTCTGAGCATGTCTTCAAGAGTCTGAATTGTTCTTTCACTCTGCCCGTCAGTTTGCGGATGATATGCTGTGCTCATATCCAAACGAGTTCCCAGGGCCTCCTGTAGTGATTGCCAGAACTTTGATGTAAATCTACTATCACGATCGGATATAATGGAAATAGGTATTCCATGCCTGAAACAATTTTCTTTATGTATAATCGTAATAGTTTCTCCATTCTATCCGTTTCCTTTATAGGCAAGAAATGTGCAGATTTGGTGAGACGATCAACTATTACCCAAATGGTGTCATAACCCCACGCAGTCTTAGGTAACTTTGTGATAAAATCCATGGTAATACCGTCCCACTTCCATTCTGGGATTTCTGGTTGTTGAAGTAACCCTGACAGCTTCTGGTGTTCTGCTTTGACTTTGGAATAAGTTAAACATTCCCCAACATATGTTGCAACGTCTGTCTTTAAATTAGGCCACCAATAATGTGTCTTAAGATCTTGATACATTTTTCCAACTCCAGGATGTATCGAGTATCTTGTCTTATGTGCCTCATTCAATATCAACTTCCTTAATCCACCCAACTTTAGTACCCAAATACGTTTTGCAAAATATCTAATTCCGTCTTCCCATATAACGAGTTGCTTCTCATACTTCTTCATTATTTCATTTCCTATGTTTTCCTTAGTAAGAGCTTCTCGTTGAGCCTCTTTGATTTGTGAGTTGAGATTCATGCGAACATTTATTGCTCGTACTCGAATTGGCTCTCGTTCCTTTCTGCTTAAAGCGCCGGCCACTACATTCGCTTTCCCGGGATGATAGCGAATCTCACAATCATAGTCGTTTATCAGCTCGATCCACCTACGTTGCCTCATGTTCAGCTGTTTCTGATCGAAAATATGTTGAAGGCTTTTATGATCAGTAACACAGTGCATTTAACCCCATATAAATAGTGTCTCCATATCTTCAATGCAAACACTACTGCTCCCAATTCTAGATCATGCGTCGTGTAATTCCGCTCGTGAATCTTCAATTGTCGGGATGCGTACGCAATAACTTTCTTTCGTTGCATAAGGACGCAACCAAAACCTTGTCGTGAAGCGTCACAATATATCTCAAAATCATCGTTCCCTTCAGGTAACGATAAAATAGGCACTGTAGTCAATTTCTTCTTCAATAATTGAAATGTGTTCTCCTGCTCCGAGGTCCATTTGTACTTCTTCCCTTTTTGCGTTAAAGCTGTCAATGGCTTAGCTATTCGGGAAAAGTCTTGAATAAACCTTCTATAATAACCAGCTAAACCTAAAAATTGGCGTATCTGCGTTGGTGTCTTAGGAGTCTCCCATTTTTCAATGGCCTCAATTTTTGCTGGATCAACCTGAATTCCTTTGCTACTAACCACGTGGCCAAGAAATTGCACTTCTTCCAACCAAAAAGCACACTTAGAAAATTTGGCGTATAACTGTTCTTTTCTTAACAACTCTAATATTAACCTTAAATGCTGCTCATGCTCTTGTTCACTCTTGGAATAGATAAGAATATCGTCAATGAAAACGATAACAAACTTATCTAAATACAAACTACAAACTCGATTCATTAGGTCCATGAATACAGCTGGCGCATTTGTCAACCCAAACGGCATAACCAAAAATTCGTAATGACCATAACGTGTCCGAAAAGCAGTCTTCGGAATGTCTTCTTCTTTGACACGTAGTTGATGATAGCCCGATCTTAGATTGATTTTCGAGTACACACATGATCCTTGTAGTTGATCAAATAAGTCGTCAATTCTCGGTAGTGGATACCGATTCTTGATAGTTAACTTATTTAATTCACAGTAATCTATACACATTCGGAAGGATCCATCTTTCTTCTTGACAAATAAAATCAGAGCTCCCCACGGTGAAGTGCTCAGTCGAATGAAACCACGGTCCAGTAATTCTTGTAACTGGCTTTGTAACTCTTTCATCTCAGATGGTGCAAGTCTGTATGGAGCACGAGCCACTGG
Source organism: Rutidosis leptorrhynchoides (assembly GCF_046630445.1). Lineage (NCBI taxonomy): Eukaryota > Viridiplantae > Streptophyta > Magnoliopsida > Asterales > Asteraceae > Rutidosis > Rutidosis leptorrhynchoides. Next base: position 576,361,097 of record NC_092335.1, read on the forward strand.
TGCAGCTCCTGGTACTAGATCTATTTGAAATTCTACAGATCTAAATGGAGGTAATCCCGGCAACTCTTCTGGAAAGACTTCAGGAAAATCTTTTGCTACAGGCACGTCGTTGATGCTCTTCTCTTTTTCCTTTGTTTCGACTTTATTAACATGTGCTAAGATTGCATAGCACCCTTTCTTCAAGCACTTTTGGGCTTTCAAACAGTTAATGAGTTTTAGCTTTGAGTTACCCTTCTCTCCATAAATCATTACTGGCGTTTTATCCTTACGAGGAATGCGAATTGCCTTCTTGGCACACACAACTTCAGCTCCTATTTTGGACATCCAGTCCATGCCGACTATTACATCAAAACTTCCTAATTCTACGGGTATTAAATCAATTTTAAATGTTTCTCCGGCTAAATTTATTTTACAATCACGGCAAATTTTATCGGCTTTAATTAGTTTACCATTAGCTAACTCAATCATGTACTTAGCATCTAGAGGTAATGATGAACAATTAAATTTAGCGTAAAAGTCTCTACACATATAACTTTTGTCGGCACCAGTATCAAATATAATAGATGCTGATAAGTTATTAATGGTAAACGTACCCGTAACAAGCTCCAGGTCTTCACACGCCTCTCTAGCATTAATAATAAATGCTCTTCCTTGTGTAGGTCCATTATTCTTCTATGGATTCGGGCACTGGCTCTTATAATGACCCTGTTTCCTACACCTATAACAAGTAACAGTGGCCAAGGCAGTTCTATTTGCATTGGTGGCAGGAGTCTTGGTGTCATTGGTAATTGTAACGGGAACCCTACAATCTTCAGTAAGATGACCCCTTCGATTACAATTGTTGCATACCACATTACAATAACCAGAGTGATGTTTGTGGCATCTGTTACATAAAGGATTCCGTCCCCTGTAACCTGAGCTTGAACCACTACCCGTACCTTGCGTGGTTTCTTGTTTCTTGTTGGATTGTTGATGATTACCTTCCCACTTTCTTTTGTTTTTCGATGTCTTGACATCGGTGTTCTTATCCAGAATAATCTGGTCCATCAACTCGTTTGCCATGGTGATGGCTTCGTGAATAGTCTTGGGTTTCGATGCTGTAACATTTGCCTTGACATTTTTAGGCAAACCATCTTTGTACAGTTCTATCTTCCGTTCTTCGGTTGGTACCAATTCGGGACATAGCAAAGCTAATTCCATGAATCACTGATTGTAGTTGTTGAGTTCAGTACCAACAACTTTTAGGCTTCGTAATTCAACTTCCAACTTTCTAACCTCGTTCCTTGGACAATACTCGTTGATTATCATTGTTTTGAATTCTTCCCATGGAGTATCATAAGCTACATCTCCTCCTACGGCCTTCACATAGTTTTTCCACCACGTGAGTGCACTATCTTATAGGGTGCACGATGCATACTTGGTCATGTCCTTCTCAATACAACCACTGATTTTAAACACAGACTCAATCTTTTCGATCCACCGGGTTAAACCGACCGGTCCTTCTGTTCCACTGAATGATGAGGGCTTGCAACCTTGAAAAGTTTTGTAGGTGCATCCCACACGAGGATTTGGGTTAACTGCAGCACCTCTTGCAGCCTCGACCCATAACATTCTGTCGTTCACTCGCTGATTGATGAGTTCCTCGATTTCTTGTTCCGTCATTCGGTTGAATCGCGCCATAATCTTCAATAAGAATGAAAAAAATAATTATTCACATGGAATATTATAGATGTAGTGTGTATTTAGAGTACATCGTAGCTTATTAATAATATGAACCAGTTATTATTATAAAAGCCTTTTCTTCTTATTAGCGTTTTATAATTATATCTAGGGTAGTACCTACCCGTTAAAGTTCATACTTAATAGCTTAGTACGAAAATCAATTACTACCACCCAAATAATACTCAACCATGGAAAATTATTGCATTTCACACTTCACTATTTTACATATGCTTATCTTACATCAAACATTAAGCAAACCACACTAGTAATATTATACAAAACGTTATATGATCTCATGGTTTAAAACAACAGCGCATCATTTAACCCAAAACGTTTGTGCTCAAAGAAATCGCTTAAAGCTTATCCTGGCTGTCTCCCTGCGTTTTGGCTGAGGGGCCGAAGAACTGGATGTCGGGATAGAACTAATAGGAATAGCGGGAATAGGGGTGGAAGCGTCTGGTGGAGTTGGTGCCACAACATCCTCACTAAACTCGGGATTTGGATTTTTCAATTCAGTAGCCTTTCGTTTCTTTCCTCGTTCGAACTTGTCTTTCGTAATTTCCTGTATTTCTTCCTCCTCAGGATCACTTTCCGGTTCCTCTTCAATTGATTCATCCGGAAATTGTGAGTCTTCCCCAAAGGTGTCGTTTTCATCATCGGATAGGTTAATGACTGGAACACTATCTGAGGATTCTGTTTCGGAGTCGCCGAATGTGATAACAAGTTCTAAGCCAGACATCCATCACATAACAACTAGCACGTTAGTACCACATATTATTTACATATTAATTTTTAACCAACAAGGATAAGCAATAGTTTTCGAAATCAAACATGATCAAAGTCCAGACTCACTAATGCATCCTAACAAACTCGATAAGACACACTAATGCAAATTTTCTGGTTCTCTAAGATCAACGCTCTGATACCACCTGAAGCGTCCCGTTCATATCGAATATAAACATCACGTACTCATTGGTGTCATTGCGAGATATTGACCTCTATATGTGACATTTTTCAAAATCTGCATACGTTTTTATAATACAAACCATAACCTTTATTATAATCAAAGGTTCAAACAGCATAATAATGATTATCGTTTAGCGATAATCTTAGTTTTACAAACTTTACATTTGATAATAACAATACGATTTCCAACATATTTCACATTACAAATCTTCCGATATGCAGTTTTATTTTTGACACAAATATGCATACTCCAAATCCTGCTTAAATCCGGCATAATGCAGCAGAAGCTTTTAATTATCACCTGAGAATAAACATGCTTAAAACGTCAACATAAAGTTGGTGAGATATAGGTTTAATGCTAGCAGCGTTATAAATATAGACCACAAGATTTAATATACATAAACGTTTTAATAAAAATATTCTAAGTGGTTGAGCACTTGATAACCATACTTAACATTTAATCAACGTCGCATATTCCCTTTATTATGAAATCTCACTACACCGTACCAAGTGTAGTCACCGAAACGAAGTATTGTGCAACCGTTGAATACTGGTCGTCCAGTCCGGTTGGGGTTGTCAGGCCCGATAGATCTATCAACAGGATTCGCGTTTACAATACCGCATGTAAATAGTAGTTACTAAGTTACAGGGAAGTATGCCAGGGGTACAACTCAACGTAGAATATATATTTTTAATCACTTGTGTCCATAACGTAAATCATAAAATGCATTTATTCTCATCCCGAAATATTTAGAGTTTAAAAGTGGGACTATATACTCACTTTTGCCTTGAAGATATTTAACACGACTTGGTCTCCGATAGATATCACGAACCTAACCATATATATAATATATTAACATATTTTCTTTTCAAATAATCGTTACATATATATTTATAATACTTTTAATATCTATTAGTCCGTAGTTAGCAGTCCGATGTTAGTGGTCCACAATTAGTTGCTCAATAAAATAAATAAAGACCCCATTGTATTCGTATTGATCAGAATTAATCTCGACCCATGGTACCATGTTGTCAAATGACGTTTTGCGTACATAAAGTACCGTGTTGTCAAATGACGTGTTGCGTACAATCATGAGGTCTTATAATTAATCTTCTCGTGTTGTTTACGGGTGGTCCTGAAATATATAAAATCAAATCATAAGTAAATATATATAAAATATCATATTAATTAGCAAAGATATGATTAGTTTAATTTTACTCCAATTAATTTCGTAGCTAAACTAGCTTCGGATACCCAATTTTGTTTTAGCCGTAGTTTCTTCAATATAACTCCGTTTTTGTTGGTTCAACTTGCCACTTCCTTGGATCGAGTCATTATTTATGAATATGAACTGTAAATACGTTAGTTTGCATTCAAAATCACAGGTTATAGGTCAAACTTTGGTGAATCTTATGAAAGTGATCATTTACGTCATAAAAACAACATCTAGATGATCATTTTTATAAAAATACTTACACTTTGAGTTATACCATGATATTTTTATATATTAACATATTCATAAGAAATATCATTTTTCCAGAATATAAACTTCAAATTCAAAGTTTAAGATGGTTTTTAATTATCCAACCCAAAACAGCCCCCGGTTGCACTCCGATGACGTAGATTAAGTTTTAAGGTGTTCTTTGTAAAAACAAGTTGTATCTTGTTAAGTTAGCATATCCTTATGATATATTACAAGTTTTGAAGTATTTTAAAAGTTAAGTTAGAAGGATCTATTTAGCTTGCGAACAAGTTTGAAATCATTCAAACTATGTTCTTGTTGTTAAAATTTATATCACAAAATAAGATAGCTATATGAATATGAATTGAATAAGATTATGAACAAGGTTACTACCTCAAGTTACTTGAACAAAGTTACTGCAAAAGATAAGAAATAATCTTGGAATCAAAGAGCGGTGGAGTTAGATCAAAAGGTTGGAAGTAAACTTGTATACTTGGAAGGATTATTGAAGTGTTCTTGAAAGGAATTTCTTATGATGATTAAGGCTTGTTTTTGAAGCTATATCTTCATGGTTACTTGATGAATTGATGTGGGTTTCTTATAAGTAGGTGAGTTAGAGAGTAATTGGAAGTGAGAATGGTGAACTAGAAATGAAATGGGGAGAGCCCTTAAAAAACGTGAATGGGGAGACAAGGACAAGATTTTTAGTTTGTTATTTTGTAATAATATCCATGCTAGCTTACAAATCCTAGTTACCTCATATCTAGGGCAGTAATATGGCTGATTAGGATGTTGATTTGATATGTATATACCACTAGTAAATACGTATAGAAGCTGGGTATGATACGGGTACATATATCCAAGATATACGTATAGAAATCTTGAGGAAACGGAACGAGAATTAAAATATAGCTATCTTTTGTGAATATACTTATATTATTTTATGTATATAAGCCCTTTAAAAGTGATTAAATACATATTTATACGATACTTGTATAAGCATTATAGGTTATAAGTATATATATCAAAGAACGTTACGTATAGTTATCGTTTTGAAAACTTAAGTTAGTAGTTTCAAAGTATACTTATAACTCATTGTTATTAGTACACAATGAGATGTTAAACCATCCTTAGATCATGTTAAATATATATAAATACATATATATACACAAACGTATAATTATCATATGTTATATAGTTCGTGATATCATCAGTCAAATTGGATGGTCAAACGTTGTGTAAAACTCTTTTCAAAAACATAAGTCTCAACAATTTATATTGCTTATCATGTTGTTAAGGTTTAATTTATGTAAATATTAATCTTATAAGTATAGAATGATCGGAAAAATCTGGGTCATTACATATTGGTAACTATTGTCACTGTTTTCCTCCCACTTTCTCCTGACTTGTTTCGTGTTGCCCTCTTCGGCCGCCTGTTCATTAATCCTTCCCTCACTCTGATTTATGATTTTGTGAGCCATTCAACTTGCCTTTTGTATGGAGGCAGGCTCGTGTGAACTCACATCTTCTTGAATCCTTTCTGGTAACCCTTTTACAAATGCGTCAATCTTCTCCTCTTCATCTTCGAACGCTCTTGGACACAATAGGCTCAACTCTGTGAATCATCGTTCATACGTGGTGATGTCGAATCCTTGCATTCGTAATCCTCTAAGCTCTACCTTAAGCTTATTGACCTCGTTTCTGGGACGATAGTGCTCGTTCATCAAGTGCTTGAATGCTGACCACGGTAGTGCGTAAGCAGCATCTTCTCCCACCTGTTCGAGATAGGTGTTCCACCATGTTAACGCAGTTCCTGTGAAGGTATGCGTAGCGTACTTTACTTTGTCTTCTTCAGTACATTTACTTATGGCAAACACCGATTCAACCTTTTCGGTCCACCGTTTCAATCCGATTGGACCCTCGGTTCCATCGAATTCCAAAGGTTTGCAGGCAGTGAATTCTTTGTAGGAGCATCCTACACGAGTTCTTGTGAAATTTGTTCCACTGGTAGAACCAGAGTTATTGTTGTTATTTTGCATTGTGGCTTGCACCGCAGCTATGTTCGCAGCAAGGAAAACACGGAAGTCTTCCTCGCTCATGTTCAAGTTCTGACGAGTAGTCGGTGCCATTTCCTTCAAAAATAGCCAAAAGAATTAAGTTAATCATATAGAATATTAAGAGTAGTCAATAGTATTTCGTAGCATAATATGAACTTATTTATAAAAGCTTTTTCTTCATATTAGCGTCTTATAGTTTTAATTCGGGTAGTACCTACCCGTTAAGTTCATACTTAGTAGCTAATATACAATTCAACTACTACAATTCTATATAAAAAACTGATTACAATAATATTTCACATTCAAACTTATATACAATATTTTGCAAACTTACAATACCGCTATTTTACATATAGCATGAAATATAGCACATAAAAACTTTGATACAAAGCAGTTGCAAAGACAATTCTAGTTAATACTCAAGTCGTTCAACAAAGGCAATAAAGACACGTAATTCATACGTCCAGAAACAAGTCATGCATTCTGGTTTTAATAAGACTACTTCACATCCTTGGTCTTGTGGAACATAACCGTTGTGGCCATTGACAAGACAACATGTTGTAACGTTGTCAAAGGGACGAGGGTTTCGTAATGCCCAACAGCCCCGTAACAATCTAAAAACCTTGTTTCTTACCCCAACTACTGAATACGTCACTTGTGGGAACGTTTTATATAAAAGTTGAAATCCGATGTTCTTTTTCTCACTTTGGTGAGAAGCGAACATCACTAACCCGTAAGCATAACATGCTTCTTTATGTTGCATGTTAGTAGCTCTTTCTAAAGTTCGAATTCCTATGTTGGGATATGTTGAGTCAAAATAGGTTTTTTACCCATAGCGTAAAATTGCATTTGGGTTTCTCGCATTTAACGCTTTAAAGAAAACACGGCGTAACTTACGGTATCCCCAATGTGATATACCCCATCTTTCAAATGAAATCCTTTTATAAACTAAGGCATGCCTGGAACGTTCTTCAAATGTTCTACAAACTAATTTTGCCGTAAATAATTGTGCCGACGAATTCTGACCGACTTTAGACAAGATTTCATCAATCATGTCCCCGGGTAGGTCTTTTAAAATTTTTGGTTGTCTATCCTTAACGTCCATTGTGTTTTTATACTATAAAACAGACGAGAATTAGATTCGTAAAAGATAATAATACAAGCAATTTTCACATATAACAAGAAAAGTACAAGCACACTTATTTTACATATTTTACACCTCATGACTACAACTCTTTATTCCGACTCACTAGTTTCTTCCTGTTCGGACCTGTTTCGTTTTGCTAATTTTCTAGGGATATATGATGTTCCTCTAATACCAGCCGTTGTTTTCATAAATGGTTTAGAAAAACCTGGTGGCTTAGAGGTTCCCGGGTTATTGTTACAACTTAAGAAATACGGGTGTTGACGATATATATAAAGTTCATCGGGGTTGGAATTAGGTTTCTCTATTTTGATGCCCTTTCCCTTATTATTTTCTTTTGCTTTTTCAAATTGGGTCGAGGTAATTTCTATAACATCATCGGAATCCTCATCGGGATCCGATTCATTGGAAAATTGGTAATCTTCCCAATATTTTGCTTTCTCGGCGGAAACACCATTGACCATTATTAATTTTGGTCCATTAGTTGAGGGTTTTCTTTTATTTTTCTATTTTTCAGTGGTTCCTAAAATTTCCTCCTCTGGAACCTCTTCTTCCGGTTCCTCTTCTTTCGGTTCCTCCTCTTCCGGTTCCTCCTCTTTCGGTTCCTCCTCTTCCGGTTCCTCTTCGGATATTTGTGAATCTTTCCAAAATATATTCGACTCTTCGTTATTATTAGGTGAGTCGATGAGATTTGTACTAGAGGTAGACATCTATCACACATTATCAAACACGTTAAGAGATTAATATATCACATAATATTTATATGTTAAATATATATAGTTTTCAACATAAAGTGTTAAGCAATCGTTTTTAAAGAAAAATATACGGTCGAAGTCCAGACTCACTAATGCATCCTACATACTCGATAAGATACACTAATGTAAATTTCTGGTTCTCTAAGATCAACGCTCGGATACCAACTGAAATGTCCCGTTCATATCGATTTATAAACGATCCATATTAATTGATTTCGTTGCGAGGTTTTGACCTCTATATGAGATGTTTTTCAAAGACTGCATTCGATTTTAAAACAAACCATAACCTTTATTTTATCGATAAAGGTTTAAAAATATTACGATGATTATCAAATAATGATAATCTAAAATATAGCGTTTTCACACGATTATTACATAATGGTTTACAATAATATTACACATCAATTTAAGTCTTCGAATGCAGTTTTTAAACAATATTATACAAGTATGCTGACTCCAACTCTTGTCCATAAATTAGCATGCAACAGCGGAAGCTCTTAATAATCACCTGAGAATAAACATGCTTTAAACATCAACAAAAATGTTGGTGAGTTATAGGTTTAACCTATATATTTATCAGATCGTAATAATAGACCACAAGATTTCATATTTCCATTTCTCATAAACAACATGTAATCTGCATAAAAATCATTCATATGATGAACACCTGGTAACCGACCTTAACAGGATGCATATAGAATATCCCCATCATTCTGGGACTCTCATCGGACATGATAAATCGAAGTACTAAAGCATCCGTAACTCGGATGAGGCTTGTTGGGCCAAATAGATCTATCTTTAGGATTCGCGTCAATTGGTGGCAATTATAATAAACACCAATTCTTAGGCTACCAAACTAAAAAGGGGCATATTTGGTTCGATAATTCAACATAGAATGTAATTTTGATCACTTGTGTCTATTTTGTAAAACATTTATAAAACTGCATGTATTCTCATCCCAAAAATAATAGATTTTAAAAGTGAAACTATAACTCACTTTCACAGATTTTTCCTTTGTTGGAAATAAGACTTGGCCACTGGTCGATTCACGAACCTATAACAAATATGTACATATATATCAAAGTATGATTTAAATATATTCAAAACATTTTTTATTACGTTTTTATGATTTAAGTTTGTTAAGTTAGCAGTCCTCGTTTGTAACCTACAACTAGTTGTCCACAGTTAGATGTGCTGAAATAAATCAATATATATTATCTCGAATCAATTCACGACCCAGTGTATACAAGTCTTAGGCTAGATCACAACTCAAAGTATATATAATATTTTGGAATCAACATCAACCCTGTATAGCTAACTCAAACATTACTGCATATAGAGTGTCTTTGGTTGTTCCGAAATATATATATAGATGGGTCGATATGATATGTAAAAACATTGCATACGTGTCTATGGTATCTCAAGATTACATAATATGTATAATACAATATAAATTAGTTAGGATATTTTTAGTTTAGATTTGTTACAAAATTTTCGTAGCAAAAACTAGCAAATTTATCCAATTTTGTTTTACCCGTCATTTCTTCGTTTCAAATCCGTTTTGAGTGATTCAAGTTGCTATGGTTTCATAATGAACTGAAATTTATGAAACTAAATAGAAAAAGTATAAGTTTATAGTCGAAAATACAGGTTACAAGTCATTTTTTAAAGAGGTAGTCATTTCCGTCGAAAGAACGACATCTTGATGACCATTTTGAAAAACATACTTCCACTTTGTGTTTAACCATGATTTTTGGATATAGTATCATGTTCATATGTAATATCATTTTTCCAGAAAACAAACTTTCAATTCAAAGATTAAGATAGTTTTTATTTTTCTAACCCAAAACAGCCCCCGGTTTCACTACGACGGCGTATGTCCGGTTTTACGGTGTTCTTCGTGTTTTCAGGTTTTAAATCATTAAGTTAGCATATCATATAGATATAGAACATGTGTTTATTTGATTTTAAAAGTCAAGTTAGAAGGATTAACTTTGTTTGCGAACAAGTTTAGAATTAACTAAACTATGTTCTAGTGATTACAAGTTTAAATCTTCGAATAAGATAGCTTTATATGTATGAATCGAATGATGTTATGAACATCATTACTACCTAAAGTTTTGTGGATAAACCTATTGGAAAAGAGAAAAATAGATCTAGCTTCAAAGGATCCTTGGATGGCTTGAAAGTTCTTGAAGTAGAATCATGACACGAAAACAAGTTCAAGTAAGATTTTCACTCGAAATAAGATTGTTATAGTTATAGAAATTGAATCAAAGTTTGAGTATGAGTATTACCTTGAATTAGAAAGATATCTTACTATAAATAAGAAAGATTTCTTGAGATTGGATGATCACTTGAAATGGATTTGCAAGATTGGAAGTAAGCTAGCAAGTTTGAAAGATTTCTTGAAGTGTTCTTGAATGGTTGTTTTTATGATGATTAAAGCTTGTAATTGAAGCTAAAAGATAGTGAAAATTGTGACAACCCGGAAATTTCTGACCAAAATTAAACTTTATCTTTAAATGATTTAATGTTTTCGACACGATAAACAAAGTCTGTAATGTTGAGTCTCAAAGTTTTGGAACTATATTCATGTAATCAATTATTCTTTGACTATTCTCGAAGATTCACGAACAATATATATATATATATATATATATATATATATATATATATATATATATATATATATATATATATATATATATATATATATATATATATATATATATATATATATATATATATATATATATATGATTTCAAATTATTTAGTAAACGATAGTAACATTCGATTATTGATATTTAGATAAGTTAACTAAAACGTTTAAGATGAACCAGTAAAACACTATTTCAAAATGAAAATGTATATATGTATATGTATATACTACGAGACGATGATTTATAGAAGTAAATGACCAAAACACTCGAAAGTTTAAGATATACTTTTGAGTGGTATAGTTTAGGGATAATTTAAGGCTATATTTTGACAAAGGTACGTGATACGAAACGTAAAATGCAAGTTTTCTAAGTGTACGAAAGGACATTCGAAAAACCGGAACCGGGACATAAGTCGAGTGACGACGTACGACTTATCGGAACAAAAATTTCAAGTCAACTATGCATGTGAATTTAATATAATATATAATTAATTATATAAATTAAATATATTATATTTATAATTAAATAATATGTCGACAAACTAGAAGTTAAACGTTCCTGAGCTGGATTAATAGGCCATGCGATCGCATGGCCAATGCTCATCAAACCCATGCGATCGCATGGGGGAGCTGGTGACAAAATGTGCTATAAAAGCACTCGATCTGGTTCCAGTTTTATCAATCTATATCTCTCGATATCTCTCTCTATGTATATATTTATATATTATTATTATTATTATTATTATTATTATTATTATTATTATTATTATTATTATTATTATTAAGATTAATATTATTATTAATCTTATCATTATTAGTAGTATTAGTATTATTATTATTTATACATAAAATACTAAGGCGAGGTCATGAGCGTGTCACTTTCAAAACTAGTTTTCAAATGGGATAGAGCTAAAGAAACTATGGGTTATAGCTATGGAGGTTATGGGTAATATTCATGGGTACTGTTCGCAAGTCAAACCTAGTGTTTATCATCTCTGTTGCGTCTACATACTTTCCTGCAATATTGAATCACAATATTGATACGTGAGCATTCATATCTTATCTTTTATAAATTAATAGTGCATCCCTGACTAGTGCTCGAGTATATATGTTTATGCATGCTTGTATGCTAAATTTTGTCGTTAAATAGTTTATGATGAATCACGAATTAAATACATATATTACTGATAAAAGGTATATGATATGCATGTTTTTGGAAAGCTGGCGAAAAATCAATAACTTTTCATTTAGAAATCGCGTAATTTCGATGAACGAATCAAAAGATATGGTCAACTGAATTATGATTGACGTTAATTGGAATTGCTTTTGAATCTGCAATTAATATTTAAATAACTTGTTTGTAAGATTGATAAATTGGATTTTTAAATATTACCAACCGAGTAAATGAATCCTTATATAAGGTACGTCTCGTTTTGTTGAACTATTGTCAAAATTGACCTTTTGAAATGACTGTTGATAACTTTTGTATGTCGATCTCGAGCATTAGGATTGTGATACACTATGACCTGACCTAGCTTGATAGACATTTATTGACCAACATATGTTCTCTAGGTTGAGATTTACGGTTATTTGGTATTCCAAGTTTCAGTCACATTTCGTTGAACGACTTTATGTGCTGCTAATGTGAGTTTCATTTGCTCCCTTTTTAATTGCTTTTGCAATCTATATTTTTGGGCTGAGAATACATGCACTTTATTTTAAACGCAATGGATACAAGTACATACTAAATTCTACACTGAGTTTGAACCGAAAATCCCTTAGCTTTGGTAACTAGTAACTGCCAGTTATAAGAACTGATGGGCGCGAGTAGTAGTATATGGATCCATAGGGCTTGACATCCCCGTCTGTTCCAGGTATAGAAACCCTAGCCTGAACTATAAAATAGACGTATGCTATTTGAGTTTAGTACACGTTGGTTTGCGTGTATTGCACATGTTAGTTGCATGTATGTTAAAACAGGGGTATTTATTATGTAGACGTTAAAGCTTAGTTACCAGGGTGCTCAATCTTGTAGAATATTTTGATAAACGTTTCTGGATGAAACAACTGAAATCTTGTGATCCACCTTTATGTACAGATTATGCAAAACATTAAAACTATGAACTCACCAACCTTTGTGTTGACACTTGTTAGCATGTTTATTCTCAGGTTCCCTAGAAGTCTTCCGCTGTTTGCTTATATGTTAGACAAGCTATGTGCATGGAGTCTTACATGGCATATTTTACAAGGAAACGTTGCATTCACCAAATCATCACCATGTATCTTATTTTGATTACATTGTCAACGGAAGTACTATTGTAAACTATTATTTACGGTGATTGTCTATATGTAGAAATCATCAGATGTCGAAAACCTTTGATTTAAATATTTATTTATGGTGTGCCTTTTCAAAAGAATGCAATGTTTACAAAACGTATCATATAGAGGTCAAATACCTCGCAATGAAATCGATGAATGACGTGTTCGTCCATATGGATTTGGAGGGATCATCACAAAAATGCTTGGAGATGATCAAGTATGATGTTAGGAGTATTTTGAGAGAGAATTTGGAGTGTAAGTATGAGAAAATGGAATGAAAAAATGGGGTGAAATCATAAAAACGGGATTACTTGTTATAAAGAAAAAAAAAAGATCCTTAAGTTTGTTTTTAGCTCATTAGTCATACAAGTTGTTAAATAATAGTTCCACATGTTTTTGAGTCTAAGATGGCTGCTAAGAATGAATGATTAAAGGTGTATATACCAATAGTAAATACATCTAGAAGCTGTGTATTGTACGAGTACGAATACAGGTGACGAGTAGAATTGTTGATGAAAATGAATGAGAATGTGATTGTGAGCATTTTTGCTAAGTAGAAGTACTTTGATATGTGTCTTGAAGTCTTTTAAAAGTGTGCTAATACATATTAATACACTACATGTATATACATTTTAACTGAGTTGTTAAGTCACCGTTAGTCGTTACATGTAAGTGTTGTTTTGAAACCTTTAAGTTAACGATCTTGTTAAATGTAAATAATCCAATGTTATAATACTTAAATAAGATGTTAAATTGTTATGTTATCATAATAACATGGTGTATAAATATATCTTAACATCATATATATATATATATATATATATATATATATATATATATATATATATATATATATATATATATATATATATATATATATATATATATATATATATATATATGTTAAAATACTATTACAACGATAATCGTTACATATATGTCTCGTTTCGAAATCCTTAAGTTAGTAGTCTTGTTTTTACATATGTAGTTCATTGTTAACACACTTAATGATTTACTTAATTATCATTTTATCATGTTAAATATAGTGTAACAATATCTTAATATGATAAATATGTATTTAGTAAGACGTTGTTATAACGATAATCGATATATATCATTTTCGAGTTTCTTAAATCAATAATCTCATTTGTTTGTATATAACTCATTGTTAACATATTTATGGAGATACTTACTTATCATAATCTCATGTTAACCATATATATATATATATATATATATATATATATATATATATATATATATATATATATATATATCCATTTATATAACATCATGTAGTGTTTACAAGTTTTTAACGTTCGTGAATCGCCGGTCAACTTGGGTGGTCAATTGTCTATATGAAACTCATTTCAAATAATCAAGTCTTAACAAGTTTGATTGCTTATCATGTTGGAAATATTTAATCATGTAAATATCAATCTCATTTAATATATATAAACATGAAAAAGTTCGGGTCACTACAATGTATAGGATGTTGGGTATCTTTTGCAGGAATTAAATGAAGTAAAGAGTCCAAAGATTTGAGTTCAAAACTGATTCAAACGGCTATACAACGGATACATGTTTTGGACTGTACCGCGTACGGTCGACCCACGGTCGACCGTGTGCTGAGCCGCAGCAACGACTAGTTTATTTTCTCTCTCCCTATAACTAGCAAGACTTGGAGAGCTTTGAAGATTTGACCCTCTTGCATGCTTCAACTCAATATTCATCAGAGAATCACATGATCATAATTCATATATATTTTTGTAATTAGCAAGAGAAGTTCTATGATCTCATAGATTGTAGAAGGGTTGTAAACTTACTATCAAATTACTATCTTTGTGAGTTTACTTAGTATTGTATTATCCTTTGGATTGTCTTAGGATTTTCATCACTAGAAAGGGTGAGTCTTGTACTTTATAACTAAAAAGCTAGCTTAGTTATCTTCTTCTTTAAAGAGAACTAGGAAGTTGATTAATTTCATTGGGGATTGATACTTGTCCAAGATGTAGACAAGTTTATCTAAGTTAGAGGTAATCTTTCGACGAAATAGAAGGATTAGGTTTGTTGTCTACAAAGGAGTACAAGGCTTGTAAATCGGATCTTCACCGGGTTCGGAGAAAAAGGCTTAGTGAAGCAAAACTCCCGATTAATGAATCGGGGAGTGGATTAGTTAACATCCACCTGAACTACTATAAATCTTTGTGTTTATGTTCTTTACTTTACATTCCGCATTACTTCAAACATAAACACTTCACACATTGAGTTTGAGTTGATTAAGTTGATCAAAGATTGTTCAAATTTTGTTGATCATCGAAAAAACTTTAAAATCTATTAAGTAACTTCCCCCCCCCCCCCCCCCCCCCCCCCCCCCCCCCCAAGTTACTTACATATATAAATTACTAACTATTAATCTCGTATGTATTTGAATTTAATAAAATAGTAAAAGAAAATGGAAAGTATTTAAATAAAATAAAACAAAAAAGAGTTAAACAAAATATATGCAATGACGTTCCCCTTATTGATATGAACGATGACTACGACGACAAAGTGTGTGTTGTGCTAATTTTTCTGCTTGGCATTTTACAGAACAAGATTTTGATAAGAACTGTAATGTAGTGCTCAATTTTGAAGCTTTTGTGATTGAGCATTATAATATAACGAGCCAGCGCTTCGCAGCGGAAGGCCAGAACCGACACTAAGGGAATTCATAATATAAAAAAACAATGTGTATGAATAATAGCCCGAGATATTTAGGTTTTTTGAAAAGCGTCCATTTTGCGTATAGGTAGTTGCGTTGTGTTCGTAAAATAATTTCGAGTTGAACCGTGGTTTCGGAAAAATTAACGCGCGGCGAGCGAGAAGACGTGGTCCGTTGAAGATTTGAGTGAGTTTTTTTTTAATGTTTTTTTTATTTAGAAATATGTAAGTTTCAGTTTAGCCCTTGAAATTTGAGGTGTTTGATATTTGTTAGTAAAGGGTGCTAGTGAGTACGACGATTTAAGTAGAACGTACAATTTCTCTAAGCATGAAAGTGGGCTACTATTCATCAATAGTAACCCACTTTTGCTCAATTGTAATAGTAATAGTAATAATAATACAATGCAGACAGAAAGAAAGAAAAAGAAAGAAAGAAAGAAAGAAAAACTGATTCTTTAACTTTTTCCATTTCTTTGGTACAATAAACTGAACATATCACAGAAGATACTTGAAAATATAAGATAACTTTCACAAATGCTGAGATAAAATGAAGATTTGAAGTGTATTCCATATAAATATACTTTAACAGTAATTTTTTTGATGTATTCTTTTATCATGAACATGTTGTTGTACCCGTATTCACTGCTGTTTATCGAGTAGAATATGAGAGGATTCCCCGCCATTGCTGGTCCTGGAGGGCCCCACCTTTGCAGGGGTGGAACGTTCCGATTGGGAGAACTGAATCAAGATTTGCATTAAAACGGTGACAATAGATAGACAAACAGATGTGATTGTTAAACCCTTCCATGAAGATAAAAGATTAGACCATTGGAAGAACTTGAAGGTCCCAAAAATAAGCAACCATGCCCATAAAGTAACTACCTGTTAATATATGCAAACATGCGTAAACCATTAACATATTGGTGAATAAGTGGAATACAGTAGTAACAGACCCAGTGGCGGATCTAAGAATCATAGTTACGGGTGTCGATAATTGTCACTCAAAAAAATTTACACTGTCCACTAGTATCACTAGTCAAAACGGTTTAGTCTGACACGTCATTTTTCACCAAGATTTTTATATTATTATGAATGGCTAGTGTGTCATATATGATTAGTGATATTATAGAATTTTTTTAAAATCTATCCGTTTAGTAAAATGAGTTAGAAGTTATACACGTTAAAATTGTAATTTTGACTGTATTAGACCCATTTGACCCATTCCGTTATGTTAAGTTTGGACTTATAATATAACATATAGCCTGAATGGCTGAATTGAACCATTGATAAGTAACTAAACTGAAATTGCAACTTTTTATGCATTTCCTTACCACTAGTGACTTAATGGGCCGTCCGATGTCATGGACTTCGGAATCAGGAAAGACATCTGCTTCTTTATGCTTGTCCAATAAATCATCCTAGAAAACAGTAATAATTATAAGATTAATGTAACGCATGTACTTCTATAATTAGATTTAATAATAATCAGATGAAGTTGGTTGTCTTCTGAGAATGACAGGGGGCCTCTTGTGAACACAGGGGGCCTCTTGTGAATACATTATCAGTTTTATTTCAACAGACATATATAAAGCTCTTAGAAATTTGTATTTCTGACTGATTAAGCAAATTTGAATTTCTTACTGTTTAAGCAAAATTCAAAAACTGTTTAAGTAATTATTACAGATAAATTCGTGTAGAGTGTGTGAGTTTGGCTTAAAAAAAATGAAGAGTTTCTTCTATCCCTATATTAATATGAATCTTTTTTTTTTTTTTTTTTTTTAAAGGCATTAATATGAATCTATTCTTCTGTATTTCAAACAGACCGAATGAAAATGACAAAAAAAAAAAAAAAAAAGTTACAAATAAGGAGGTCTGCACCTTGGCAACAAATAAATCTTTGCACCATTTAGCAACAGCTTCATCTGTCTCTGGCAAATCTTTCATCAAATGCCGTTTCATTCTCACATGAACCTACAAGAAAACAAACTCCTCTTTATTAATCATAAATTGCCTAAATTCTATATGCTTTTGGTCGTTGAGTAACGAAATAGCCAAGATATAGATGAAAACAGAACTTGATAGATTAAAAAATCATTGAATCAAAGATGTTAAAATCAGATTTAAATCTTTTAAACTTGATGTATTTTAGTACCAATGATTACTAGAGAACATAATGGGCTTTAATCAGTTGACTTTTATAATGTTGACCCTGGACTTGAAAGTCAAAACTGCTTACCACGGAAGACTGCCCCTTAAAGAGCCTTAACATTGTTGGCGGAGGAGAATTTTTTGGAATAGCAACCGTCATATCGTAAATGGCTGGAATAAATGATCGTGTCTGACTTACTGATGTAACAAAACCCTGAAATTAAAAAAAAAAAAAAAAAAAAAAAATCAACTAAACATATATAGAGTAACAATTTATATATTGATTACCAATCTATAAACAAATTTACTCAACACAACAATGTGTACATATTAATTTACATTTTTTTTTTTATCTTCAACTATGATCAGGAACAAGGAAAAGAATATAAAAGAGAGTCAAAGTTTGACCTTTGTTCGTGGAATGAGCACATTTCGAGGAACAGGTAACCCATGTGATGATGCATATTCTTGAGCTGCTAAAAGCTTTGCTGGAGTAAAACGGGTCCCTTCAACAAAAAGACCCAACCAAAACGGTTGAGGATATTCCTTCAACTGTTGAAGACCAACCTGAAAACACACAGTGGCAATTTTGACTCGTTTAGTTAGAATTATGTGTTAGAGAAGAGCAGGTTGTGGCAATTCTGACCCGTTTACTTATGAATGGTCTATTCAGGTTATGTCTATTTCCAGAAAGGTTGAATATCATCCAATGTGTAATTCTGATGTAGCAAACCACTCAAATCATATACCAAAACTGGATTATCAATTTATTTACAAATTTATATTCTTGAGAAAGAGTTTCAGGTGTAAGTTTTGAGCCATAAATATTACTCACTTGACCTGACACTGTTTGATTTACTACCTAATCCATTAATTTTGTTACCCTAGAGAAACTGTAAGAAAAAGAGGTGAGGAATATGGAACAGTACCTTTATAGTACTTTCATCTTTCGCAAAATTTCTCTCAAGGAAAAGATACTCTGAAAACCACATTGACCAACCTATGACCTGCATTTATTAAATAACAAAATCTTTTATAGTTATGCAATATAAGAATATGAAAAAAAATAACAGAAGTCTTTCTGAATAAAATAAAATAACAGAAGTCAATACAAGTCTAGGAATATGAAAAAAATTTTAAGACCATAACAAAGATCGTAAATAAAAATTAAATCCAAACTATGAGTTTTATATTCAATATTAGGACGGGGGCTCTGTAGTAGCAATAGAGAAAGTATATTACCACAATTTTTTTAAAAATCCAAGTGTGTAACATCAGTTCTAAACTATTAATTTCCGATTATCAACATGTCTTGTATTGTAACATAATAATTTTCAAATACTTACAGGGAGAAACTTTGACGATTTTTTCATGATTGCTAATGCGCTGCCAAGGCATCCTGCTCGCTGTCACATTATTATCCAGGTATGATTAGTTATGAATGCAATATCTGATTAAAAAGGTTCTATCCTAAATGCAATGAGTTAATTTACTAAATACACATAGGCCGTATTATGTTTCAGAAGTGACATACAGAAGGCATAAATAATGAATAACGGGATATATCAAATAATCACCTCTGCAAACACCCATCCAATAAGCCAATCAATATCACTTTTGTGATTAGCTATAAGAAGAGCATGCTCCTTACCTGTATAATCAGTAATCAAATATGTATATAAGATACATATGATTTGATTACCAAAGAACACAGACAATTATTAGTATGTCTGTCTTACCCATATGTTCTAATGTCTCCGAGTCTGTGTACAATTTTACCTGCAGCATCTCATATTAGAATTAGAAAACTAATGCAAAACATATTAAAAGAAAGAGCAGATAAAATGGGAATTATTGAAAGATGAACAAATAAGGGAAAACCAAGAAGATTAAAGTTATTAACAACCATGGATTTTATTTTATAATTTTATTCTTTTGCAATAAAGTAATAAACCTGATTACATGAGTAATCAAATGAATACCATCAAATTGATAACACTGACCATTAAAATCAAATGCCACTTACAAAAAATAAATAAAAGGGAGACCTTTGGCTGGTTCTAAATGAACAGATTAGGTATGCAACAATCTTTACATTCCTTGAAAAATATGATTACACTAATTGTTCATATGAGTAAATTGTGCATATGCAAGATTCATCATCTTTATTGGCAATTATATTGCACTCGAGTAACAGAAAACACTCTTTAAAATAGTAGGCAACCGATTTTCCATTAAAACATAAAATGCATGATGAATGGATGTATACAAAAGACGAATCCATCCAGATAATTGATAATATTCTTCTAGCTCATGTAATCAAGCAAGCGATTTCCCATACACACACGAAATCGAATCATACACAATAATAACTAATCGTAAATATGAATCCTATCTACCTAAAGTTGGTTGAAGATCAAATTATGGAATTACAAATGATTATGACAAATTATATATCATAAAGCCCTAATTAACACTAAGTTCATCAACTTTACTAAATTAACAAACACAAACACAAATTTAAATATGTAATATATGAAGTTATTATTAAAGGGGGATGATTCTCACACACACTTTTTTGATCCTAACACACCTATTTTAACCTTTTACTCTTCTAATAATACTCAATTAGTGTGTGAGGATCAAAAAAGTGTGTATGAGAATCATCCCCCATTATTAAATAATAAATAATAAAAATAAAACCTTACTAGTAAATCACCTTAACTCCAGCCCACCAATCAACTATCCAAACAAGTTCAATCCATAAAAGTTCTGCAACTATTCTGTTTATCCTTCTGTATACATTCTTCGAAAACGGCCGTACTATCACATAAAATATTGCCTGTATATCCACACACAACATAACAACAATTTTAAATTAATAATTAATAATTACATAATTCTTCAACATTACATACTAATTCACCTCACATAACATACAATTATCAGTAATCAAACGTTATCACGATCGAAGTAACATAGTACAGTTCTGCATTTTATAATTCTGAAACGATAGGTGCGGATATATGTAGAGATGTATAGATATGATTGAGTAGAGAATGATGATATATGTAAGAGACCTGAATGAGATTGACGATTAGACCGGAGACGAAGAAAAGAAGACCGAGAGGGACGATAACAGCTGCAGCTGGAATCGCCATTGATGAAGGTGCACCGTAAGAGAAAGTGGTGTGCGATGTATGTGATTAAAAAGTTTATATAATTTCGGAGATTTTTATGCGAGGGACGGAGAGAATGGTGATGAGGATGAGGGAAATAAGCTTGAATTCGAATAAACGTTAAACACACATACACACTTGTGATCAGATTTCACATATTTAAACACACTCATTGCATGCTCACCGTGACATCATCATCATCATCATCATCATCATCATCATCATCATCATCATCATCATCATCATCATCATTATTATTATTATTATTATTATTATTATTATTTAATTTAATATAATTAAATTATAATTATAAAAAAAAATACCGATTAATTCTCGATTATTCATTTTTAAGAGCAGTTTGTTCCGATTTTCCAAAATCAGTTTAATTAATCAGTCAATGTTGATCGATAGTTCAAAATCGAATTTGATAATCAAAGTCAAAAGTGGTCAACATTTTAACATGATTTTAAGCTAAAATTTTAGAGTTTTGAATAGAAATAATTTAGAAAATTATGTTCAAGTTTATGTTTATGTTTTTTTCCCTATATTTAATCATATAATTTTTGAAATTTAATAATTAAAGTATAAAATACAATCCGAGTATCCGACCAATCTTCAATTAATCCCCGAATTGCCAATACTCCTTCTAAATTCCTTACTGATTAATCACCGAATAGCAAATTTTGTAACCTTCATTATAATTATTTAGTGTATGATTATAATTTATAATAATAATAATAATAATAATAATAATAATAATAATAATAATAATAATAATAATAATAATAATAATAATAATAATAATAATAATAATAATAATAATAATAATAAGGATTTATTTAATGATAGCCCTAAGACTCCTTATAACCCAGCGTTAGATTTGGAGCGTCAGTGTAGCTGGTCTTTTTTGACGGAGCCTGACTCCTGTTAACTCGACGTTAGTTTTTTACAGAGGTAGGTGAAAGGACCCGTTCATATACATTATAAATAATTCACAATAGTTGATTTCATCGCGAGGTATTTGACCTCTATATGATACATTTTACATACATTGCATTCGTTTCTAAAAGACAAACTTTCTTTACAACGAAAGTTGACGACATGCATACCATTTCATAATACATCCAACTATAATTGACTTAATAATAATCTTGATGAATTTCAACGACTCGAATGCAACGTCTTTCAAAATATGCCATGAATGACTCCAAGTAATATCTCTAAAATGAGCAAATGCACAGCGAAAGATTTCTTTAACACCTGAGAATAAACATGCTTTAAAGTGTCAACCAAAAGGTTGGTGAGTTCATTAGTTTATCATAATCATTCATTTCCATTATTTTAATAGACCACAAGAATTTCATTTCCAGTTGTCATAAATATACGTCCCATGCATAGAGACAAAAATCATTCATATGGTGAACACCTGGTAACCGACATTAACAAGATGCATATAAGAATATCCCCTATCATTCCGGGAAATCCTTCGGACATGATAAAAACGAATTCGAAGTACTAAAGCATCCGGTACTTTGGATGGGGTTCGTTAGGCCCAATAGATCTATCTTTAGGATTCGCGTCAATTAGTAGATCGGTTTACTAATTCTTAGGTTACCAAGCAAAATGGGCATATTCGGCTTCGATCATTCACCCATATAATGTAGTTTCAATTACTTGTGTCTATTTCGTAAAACATTTATAAAAATTGCGCATGTATTCTCAGCCCAAAAATATAAAGGGTAAAAAGGCAAATTAAACTCACTATACTGTATTTCGTAGTAAAAATACATATAACGTCATTGAACAAGTGCAAGGTTGGCCTCGGATTCACGAACCTAAATTAATTATATATATTTATGTGTTGGTCAATATTTGTCTAACAAACTAGGTCAAGTCATAGTGTATCACAATCCTAAGGCTCGAAAATAATATGTAAAGGTCAACAAAAGTCAATTTGACTCAAAATAATTTCCAAAATCTATACATGATTAACATATAGTTTAAATATCGTCGTTTTATATTTTTAAATATTTTTAAAAGATTTATTAGAGTAAATAATATAATTCATTTATTAATAAATAAAATTTTATATTAAAATTTATATAATAAAATATACTTTTATATATATTAATTAATAAAATTTATAGAGTTCATTTAATATCATAAAGATAATATGATAGGTATTATTAAAGTAATTTTATTACACGTAGTAAAATATGTTTGTATCACATATTTATTTGATAAAATAATATCTATAATAATAGTAAGTAAAAGTTATATTATTTTGTAATAATATTTATTATTATTCTATTAATAAAAATATCAATATTTATAATTACTAAAAATGACATTATGATAAAATGATAATTCTAATTATGATAACTTTAATATTTACGATACTTTTAATATTAACTTTAAAATAATAATTCTATTTAAAATGATAATAATAATGATATTTTATAATAACAATGACATTTCTATTAAAATGATAATTTTTATTAAAATGATAGTTTTTAATACTAGCGATACTTTTAATAATAATAGTAATGATAAAAATAATAAGAACGATAATTTTATCTAAATCAATATCTTATAATATTTTAATTTCATCATGATACTCATACTCATTATTTCCTAATCGTTTCGTTTAATAGCTTTTAATCGTCTTTTATATCGTGTTCATAATAAAGATAATAATAGTAATCAAAATAATTAGGTGTTACTAATATTAGTTTTAATTACAATAATACTAATAATGATAATTACTATGATATTATTAACGATAATACTAATAACTATTTTAATGATAATAATTAATAATAATAATAAGAATAACAATAACAATAACCATTTTTAAATAATGATATATATATATATATATATTAATAATGATAATAATAATAATAATAATAATAATAATAATAATAATAATAATAATAATAATAATAATAATAATAATAATAATAATAATAATTAGATAATAATAATAATAATAATAATAATACTAATTATAACTTTAACGATAATAACGGTAGTAATTATAATAAAAATAACAATTTTTAATGATAATTCATTTTATTGATAATGATAATAGTAATAATAATATAAAACTAGAACGACGATAATAATAATCATTTTTAATAATAATACAAAAATTCAATTGACTATAACTTCAAATCCGTTCATCGAAACCATTCGATATCTAAATGAAAAGTTCTTAATTTTTCGCTAGCTTTCCAACGACATGCATATCTTATACCTCATCTCAACCGCATACGTAACTAATTCATGATTCAACATATCCTATCTAATGGCAATATCAAAAGTACAAGCATGCATAATCCTATATTCTCGAGCACTAGTCAGGGATACACTATTAATATATAAAAATTAAATTATGAGTACTCACGTATCAATATTGAGATTCAATATTGCAGGAAAAGTACGTAGACGCATCGGAGATGATAAACACTAGTTTGACTTACGAGCAATACTCCCGAACCATACACATAACCTCCATAGCTAAAACCCATAATTTACTTAGCTCTATCCCGCTCGAAAAACAATTTCGAAATCACTCAGACAGCACTCCGTCGTAATATTTTATGTATACTAATAATATCTTGAAATAATACGGAGTATATATATATATATATATATATATATATATATATATATATATATATATATATATATATATATATATATATATATATATATATATATATATATATATATATATATATATATATATATATATATATATATATGTGTGTGTGTGTGTGTGTGTGTGTGTGTGTGTGTGTGTGTAAATCGATTGTGAGAGTTTAGAGAAAATATTTTCAAGTTTCTATGAAATAATGAAACCTATTGAATTCTATTTATAATAGATTTTTGAATTATTAAAGTGAATTATTAAAGTATGAATTATTAAAGTGAATTATTAAAGTATGAATTATTAAAGTGAATTATTAAAGTATGAATTATTAAAGTGAATTATTAAAGTTAAAGTAAAGTAAAAATAAAGTAAAGGTAAAGTTTAAGTATAGTAAAAGTATAAAACTATGTACGTATAATACGCGTATAAATATATATAATATTAATTTAAATCGTTATATATACTTAATAAAATAAAATATAAATATCGTTATCTTTATCATACTGGTTAAGTAATGAGTTGTCAAAAGTGATTCTAGATATTTATAAAAGTTATATACGTTTTAATAATAAAGTTCTGTTTAAACTGAAAACGTTTTTGTACGTTTGAAACTAAATCAAATAAATATGATAATTTTGTTTTCCAAAACTAAATATATTTAAGAATTATTTTGTTTAAAGGTTAAAATAATGAAAATCGTTATATCATAAAACGTTTTAGAAAAGTAGAATCATATATATTCATAATAGGTTTCAAGTTTTTAAATTACAGTCTGTTGGTGAAGCATGGGATAAAGTCCAAAGGTTAAACAAACGTATAAAATCATCTTAATGAAAAATGTCGAGTTACTTAACTTGTCGATATCCAACATCTAAGTTATTTACACTCCACGTTCTTACTTATAAATCACTTTACCATTTTCCGGATGTTGTCAAAAAGAATAGATTTCTTAAATCACAGTGGACCTTATAACATAAACCCGTAATCATATCACAATGTATCTGATAAATCAGTCATTTGATATTATCTTCTAATTTCGTTGATAACTATTAGAATATATTTGAAACAAATACGTTTATATAAAGTATTATACGCCTAATACTTTGTTAATGTTTTCAAGTTATAATATATACACATATACATATATAATCATGTTCGTTCAATTTAATGGTTCGTGAATCGTTGGAACTTGGTCGAGGTTTAAATGAATGTATGGACACAGTTTAGAATTCTTGAGATTCAACTTAACAAACTTTGCTTATCGTGTCAGAATAATATAAAGATAAAGTTTAAATTTGGTTGGAAATTTCCGGGTTGTCACAGTAGGCGGTAGTCGGCATTCAGACGAATTCTACTTTTGAGTGTGAGATTTGTCTCGCCGAACCATAGATTTAGACACATTTTATATTTATTATTTAATTTATTTTTTCACACCAACTTTCAATTTGATTTTTATCACATCACCTACAAAAAACTAACACAAAAATTTGACCTTTTTAATTAATGAATATCAAATACAGTCACAGTCAAAAAGTCATTTTCGTTAAAAAGGTGCACAATTTTTCTTTGACGTCATAGCAAGATTAATAGCAGTCTAAGGGCTATACTTAATAAAATAATATAAACAACATGGATACTACATGGAAGTAAGTTAACTAATCATTTCTTATGTTTATTTATAATGTACAATCAAATGATGCATGTTCTAAATTGTTAAGCATAGTTCTAAGAGTTATGTTTAGAAAAGTTCAATAATAATAATAATAATAATAATAATAATAATAATAATAATAATAATAATAATAATAATAATAATTATAATTATAATAATAATAATAATAATAATAATAATAATAATAATAATAATAATAATAATAATAATAATAATAATAATAATAATAATATTTTATTTATAATTATAAATTATAAAAATTAAAATTTGAAATATTAAATAATGATATTTTTATAAATTTAATTTTATATATAGGTTGATATTTACCATGTTGAATATTACTTTGTATGAATTTTTAATACAATATAATCAATTGATGTTGCAACTCACAAAAAGAATTCATATCGTGAAACGCTGAAAATTAAACATCGGTTTTATAAATATTTTTTTTATATTTCTCTTTTTCTACAATAAAACTAATTTTTATCGTGATCAATATTGATGCTTATCATTTATCAGAGCTCAGATTGTGGTAGATCGAGCATAGTTTGTGTAAAATACATTAATTTCTTTGGGTTCTCTATCTTCACCCTATATATATTATTAATTAATAATTAATTATAATAGACCCAACATCTAACTTTTTATCATATCCTTAATTTTGTTTGTTTATTTGATCGTTTGTTTGCTAATGTTTAACTACATTATGTTTTTACTATATGCTTTTTAATTAGTAAAGCAAGCAAGATACATATATGCAATATAATGGACAGAGATGTATCCGGACATATCCAAAATAGGCAACCGCTTAGGCTTCAAAAATTTAGAAGAACCTAAAATTTTGAATATTCTAGAATATTCAATTAAATTATATAAAGAAACTGTTAGAGAACAAAATATTTGAGAATAAAACAATTTGATAAGTATGTCTTGAAAACTTCTTTCGTATTAATCAATTTAAGTATTATCTTTTTGTATGTAATATTTTTTTTTTTTTTTTGAAAAGCCAAACTTTTATTAAAGAAAAAGAATAACAAAGGAGGGTCCGAAGACCAATATAGAAACTCATACAAAAGGCCTATGCTAAGAACAACACGAAGAAAATCGTATAATGATTTGTGACTAAATTTAAAGTGTATAAGAGGTCTATTTTTTTCGTTTTTTGTCCGGGGCCTTCAAATTGTTAAGACGACCCTAACAATGGACATGTCAAAAATTATTCTAAGGTTAGTCACAAATCATTATACGATTTTAAAGTTATTATACTTAAATGTTCAAATATTATTATGTTTATTAAAAATTCAAAATCTTATTAAATTGTTTTAGTGAAGCTCGATTGAAGTTGTTCTAGTAAAGCTTGATGTGATATCTTAATTTCATCGTGATTGCTAGCTTCTTCGTATTCTTTTAGTAATATTTATATTTGTTATTGATATTTATATTTATATTTTAATATGAATGAATATGAATATATGATTAAAAAAATATATACAAAGATTATAGTGAAAGTCCTTTAGGTTGTTCTCTTTGTACAGACTTGAGTTGAAGGTTGGCATACCACTTTTACCTAACTTCTTTATATCGTTTTATAAAGATGTCAAAGACTTATAGTAGACTGCTGTTGTTTTAGATAAGAAAATTACAATTTCTTATTAAAAACATAAAACGTAAACTTATTTGTACTATCTATCCTTTGTATATCATTACTTATTAGTTTGAGTTAATAATATTAGTACTGGTAATAGTAATGGTATCATTTTAGTTAAAAGCATTCAAAAAGTGAAACAACATATTCAAGACTAAATCTAGTGAGCAGTTATAGTATGGTACATATATTTAGAGAATGAAATGTTATGTACGAAAATACACATATTTGTTCATATGGCTGTCCTTGTTGCTAATTTAGCAAAGTTTATGTAGAAATAAAATGTTGAATGTGGGGCTAGTGATACAAAGTTGAACATTGGGCTCATTTAAATTAAGTGCTCCGGCAACAAACCCATAGAGAGAAGAGACCAAAATCAAGTGGTGAAGCCCATATTTAAGGTTAATGGTCGCATAATATAAATAGGTAGGATCTAATAATTAAACCATCCGCTTTAAAATAACTACTAGCTTAGTGCCCGCAAATTCGCGAGGCTACTTTATTGGATTAAGCAGGTATTAGTTTTACGTGAGTAAATGTGAATAATTTTTTTTATTTTGCATGTGTTGTAGTAATTTCGACATTCAGTTAATATTTTAATGTAGTTATTGAGCAAAGTAGAACCAAGAAACGCATATCTCCGGGTACAAAAGATTCGTTGTATAGTAATTTAAAACTTAGGTCAATATTTCAAGTAAAAGAGATTTAACAAAGATATATCTATGTCTTAAAAGGATGTTGACACACAAAAGTCAATATTTCAGGTAAGTATTCAAAGCACAACGGAACAGTATACAAAGTTACACAGTTTTTATTCATTGAACAGCTAAAGAGGTCCACAATTTGCATGACATCTATTGAATAATCCTAATGTCAAACATTGCTACTACAACAGCTTCAAAAAGGATAAGTTCTAGTCCAAAGGAATTAGCTATGTAAGAAACATTAAATGAAATGACTTGGCTTGGCTTGTTATTTCCGTATAAATTACGAAAAATCTATTAAATTGCATACCTATACTATTACATATAAACCTATTAAACCACCATTTGTGAAATTACAACCTTTTGGCGTAAGTAACAATAACAGTAGTCCATTCTATGAGTTTATTACAAAGGTCTTAAATTAGTAAGTGTATCCTTAACTGATAAGTACTTGCCTGGATCCTAGAACATAATCTATTCCTGAAAAGAGTTACCGGTAATTTAATAGGACTGCAGCAGTTTTTATTTGGGCAGCGTGGATGTCGGTAGCAAATAACGTGTTATCAACCTATTAATATATCTTATAAGTAGAATATTTATTACCATCGTGGGTAGTTTCAGCAGGTGGTGTTTGTTGTGAATAGTGAATCGGCCGGTCTTCGTGTGTGACTCTTGTTTCGAAGACCCTCGCTACCACGATTCTGGATAGCCTCTTCTTGAGAGTTTATTGCATTGGAACTTAAATGAGTGTGTGGTGCGTTCGATTGCCCTTATGCGTGGCCGTAGGTGGAATGGATCATAGTATCTCATATATATTTGACATTCAACGGAAAAAATGTTAAAATGAAGGAGAAAATTGAACACGCGCCTAAAAACATCAGCATAACCAAATAATTAAACCCTTGATAATCGATTAGAACAAACCGATTAAACCCTTGACGGCATTTAAAACACATTCTAAATGCATTATTAATCATTAAAAAGGAACCAAATTGCAATAAAAAAAAGATGATCTAAATTTAGTAAACAATGGCAACTATAATTTCATAAATACTAAAACAATCAGATAGCAGTTATTTGGTCCCTAAGAAAATCGAACTCTAGATTCCATGAAAACCGATAGATTGAAAATTTCCGAAGGAAAAAAGGAATCGATTGAGCAAACACCTAATAACAAAACCATTAACAATTTTTATAGATGACACTTTCTATATAGTCACTGTGACATGTTTTAAATAACATGGGTGCAAAATTGACCCATTTCAAAATAACCAATAATTACTCAACAAAACTCAGTAAATCCAAATCTCATTCAAATAAAATCAGTGAACTATAATCATTAACTGGCCAATCAAGCAATCAATCAAATTCTTGTAGACGTAGAAAATCACCTGGCCAATGGAAGTACATTCAAGTAGGCAAATGTGATTTCACCAGAGACTGATATACAACAGCTATTATTATCCGCAAATAACAACCCACTTAAGATGAGAAGCCATAAAAGGTATAAAAATTAAATTACATAAAGACATCCCAAAAACCTGGTTACTGATCTGTGGACCACATACAAACATAACACTATTAGACTTTATGTCCAATAGTTTATGTTGGATGTATGGTGACAACAATTATATGTAAATAATAAGTTTGTTGAAAAAAATACCTAGATAATTTTTGTAATTACAGTAATGCATTAGCATAACTACAGGTGTAGAACGGTCATCTCACAAAACACATTATATAGGTTAAGATAATAGAGAAGAAAAGTTTCTGTGGGTTCTGCACTAAAAAAAAGTTTTCAGATTTCATTTGTAACACAAACCTACCTGCCTGATCGTTTTCATATTTTATCCCGTCACTTCGTATTAACAAAGTAAGCCCGCCAAGTTTATTGCTTTTACGCGCACGTACCATATCCGAATTAGCCCCAACGTTTCTCTCTTTATCCGTTTCCCTATAATAACTTTCATTTGAATCATCATCATCATTATCATCATCGATGTCATGACTAACTTCCACTAATCGTCTTTGATCAGAAACTTCTTGATATCTCCCACTCATTGGTAAAATTGGCAACTTCTTGATACCATGAGTAAATCTATTACTCTGTGCACCAAAATTACAACTCTCATCATCATTAACAATTGAAATCAGATATAAAAATGCACAAAATCAAACCAATATGAAATCAACAAAACTAACCTTCATATAATAAAGTAAAATATCCATAAACTTTTGGTACTACCTATTAAATACAAATACAAATTCAAGGTAATAACATAGGCAAATCAGTCAAACTGAAAAAGAGAAACCCTAATGTTGATACAGGATCAAAAAACTTACCCTAAATAATCATTATACCCAGATTATAACTAACTAACACGAAATTAGAAAAAAAAATGATATATACCTTTAGTAATCTTTTTCTCTTGGGCATTTCATCAAAGCATTTGTAAGAGCGGCAGAACAGCAGAACAGAACAACTTCACGCCTACCATGCTGTCCATATATATCACCGGATCAAAATAATCAATGATACCATGTTACTGAATATAATCATCATTCTTTGAAACCAACAAAGCTTATCCAAACCCCAAGCGATGACTGAGCCAACTTGATATTTTGGTATTATCACCACAAAGAAGAACTTTCGAATTTTTTTCCCGAGCGCTCAGTCCCTTTTAAATATAAAAATATCTGTCCGGAAGCAAGGGAGTGCTTTCCAAGCACGACCGATAGGAGCAGGAGATTGAATAGCAATACTATCTGTCCGGTCGAAAGCAGCAGTTGGCTATTTGCTTGCGATAAAGAAAGAGTGAATTGATCCGAGCCAAGTAGTTCGGCTAAGCCGGAGAGAAAGAGTTAGATCCTCTTTGAGATGAAATGCGGCAATGTCCTAATCAAACCAGGCGCAAGGTCAATGATTTCGCTCAAGGCTCAAGGCATAAAGGCTCTTATTCCTTCTGCATTGGTCTCGAAGGGCCCTCGCTCTAAAGGGTTGATGGCAGCTATCCTGCTCTGTCAGAGATAATTGGAATAGAATTGCACGATTCCATGGATAGTTTCATTCGAGATCGTGATGGAGGACATAGCTTACGATCATCGGCTTTGATCATTCCACTAGTCATTTGATTATGACATTGCACAATGATCCGAACACTTTGTCGCATCTCTTCGATACGAATACAGTAACGATCATAGCGATCTCCTCTGGTACCTACTGGTACGTCAGGATCCGATTGGTCATGAACATCGTAAGGTGCTGCTCTTCGCGCCTACCATGATGTCCATATATATATCACCGGATCAAAATAATCAATGATACCATGTTACTGAATATAATCATCATTCTTTGAAACCAACAAAGCTTATCCAAACCTCAAGAATCCTTCTAATTGAGAATCAAGTATACCATATGAGCCTTCAACGATCTATTCGGCTTCTTATCTTAAAATTTATATTTAGGTTCCCATCTGTTGATATTGATATGTATATTAAGTCAATGATATGCTATAATCACAGTTTGATATTTTAACTCATAAAAAAGAGAAACCCACCAAATAACAAAACCCTAACCTGAAATCGCAGTCGCACAAATAAAAAAATAACAAATACTAACCTTAAAATTTTAACCGACGATACTTCGCCTGAAATTGTAATTAGCCGAATGAAATTGTAATCTATAAAAATCATAACAAATACAACCGCACAATAATAGCAGAATATAATTTTAGGGATTGATTTATGAAGCTTGCGTCTGGAGAAGCAGTCAATTAAAGCGAGTGTTTTCAAATAATGAAATAGCTAATTTAACACAATAGATTAGATTCGTTAAACCTGTAAATCGAAAAAATAAGAAATACTAACCCGCGATTTGCAAATGAAGATTATTCAATAGCATATACTGATTCAACAAATCGACCCGTAAACGGTTTTAGGCTACATGCCTCCACCAAAGGAGTCTTGAGCTAAAAACTTTCGCAACCACACAAATCAAAGGAATATGGGTTTACTCTTTGATAGAGGTAGCAAACTCGATCCAACCAAATATTAACATTCACACATGTTAATCACTAAATAACAGACACAATTCATTAGTAAAAAAATCTTCAAAAATTACAACATCTAAAAATAGGAATCATATAAAAAGAACCTGGTATATCAATATAAATTGTATAACTATATGTTAATCACATATATACAAAAAGAATCACATAGACACATACTAAAACCTAATTGTTAAACTATGTGATTAAAACAGGTCACAAGCTAAATTGATATATCTAAATATTTAAAACAGGTCACAAGCTAAATCTAATGGTAATTTCAAACTCCCATTTTCATTTCCTTGACTACTTAAAATCAAACCTGGATATTTAAATTGTCTACAAATCATATTAAAATCTAATTTGACCCTTCATTTTCAAGGTGAAGAAAGAAGTATATGAATCTAAAAGAAATTATTACCATAAGGCATTTTGGAGCAAACATGCTTCCGGGTCCAAGTCCACCAAACACATTCATCGACATATGGAGACCCATATTATTTTGCATTCCTGAAAATAGATAACATGAAACAACATTAATATATACAGACAAATGATAACAGGCTAAAAGGATTTAAACGAAAAATAATATATTAAATTAAAAAATAAGTATTAGATAAAATCGACTTAATTTAACCTAGTAATTTAACAGTTGTAAACTAATTTGACATAACTTATAAATTACAAATTTACAATGCAAAAAACTGATGTTCAATAGTCACATACCAAACCTTATAGAAGATCTGGAAGACCAAACAACATTTGAAGTTTTCAAGTTAAATTGCAGCTTTGCATACAACCTGAAAAAACAAAAAAAAAAAACAAAAAACAAAAAACAGTTTATAACCAACCAGTACACACAAACTGACATCAATGCGTAAGTGTTTACAGATAGACATCGTTAGGAATATTACCAAATTGACACCACTACAATAAAATACTAAAGTTGCTTCGACACTTGTAAACTAATGTTTATGTCGTC
Source organism: Rutidosis leptorrhynchoides (assembly GCF_046630445.1). Taxonomy (NCBI): domain Eukaryota; kingdom Viridiplantae; phylum Streptophyta; class Magnoliopsida; order Asterales; family Asteraceae; genus Rutidosis; species Rutidosis leptorrhynchoides. The sequence continues at coordinate 576,394,923 of NC_092335.1, forward strand.
TTTGCTTAAAGTTTGATGTAAGTTATAAATCATACTGCACAGCTGCACAAAACCTAGTAAGCACTATAATTATTTTAGTTATTATTCGAGATTAGTACTTTAAGACCATCATATTACCCTGATCAATAGATAAATCCTCAAATGTAAGCCTATAAGAGTTGTTTCCTCTTCTAAAGAGTATCCCTAAGCCATTCCTTTTTGTAATGTATGTATAATATTCGCCTTTTATGAATAGGCTAATAGTAAATATTGTAAATATGAAAAATAGAATCAACCAATCACCTAGCCTCGTGTTAAGGTAACTTTCATATACCTATACACTATGACAAAAGAACATAATGTGATCACGATATCATCATCATTGTCATATTTTGTTCTTGTTAATAACAACTATCATACACAATCAGTAAAATCAGCACACTCATTCAAACATATACATCTAGCATATATTTGTAATTCGATTAAACACATATTCAGTGTGACGACCCGGAAATTTCCGACCGAATTTAAATTTAATCTTTATATGTTTCCGACACGATAAGCAAAGTCTGTAATGATGAAGTCTCAAAAACTTTGAACTGTGTTCATCTAATCAATTACCCTTCGACTGTTCTCGACGATTCACGAACAATTATGTGTATATAGATATGTGTATATAATATATAGTTATATTAATTAAGAACGTTAACAAAGTATTGGATGTATAATACTTTACATGAACGTATGTGTTTCAATATATGTTTAATATATTTATCAGCGGAATTAAAAGATAATATCAAATGATTGAATTATCAGATACATTGTGATTATGATTACGGGTCTCTGTTATGAGGTCCACTATGATTTAAGAAATCTGTTCTTTTTAACAACATTCGGAAAATGGTAAAGTGATTTACAAGTAAGAACAAATGTGTCAATTACGCAACTAGACAAGAGTTAGTGGAGATTCATGTTTGATTTCCAATTCATACTTTACAATATTTTTCCCGTGACTTTGATAAGATAATTATTTTAACTTTTATTTTGTTTAATGTGAAAGTAAGAACGTGTAGTGTAAATAACTTAGATGTTAGATATCGACAAGATAAGTAAAATCAACGTTTTACATTAAATGATTTCATACATTTAATTAACCATCGGATTTTACCCTATGCTTCACCAACAAACGATGATTCAGAAAATTGAAACCTGGTATACGTCATATATGATTTTACTTTTCTAAAACATGTTATGATATAACGATTCTCAATATTTTAAACTTTTAAACAAAAAGACTCTTAAATATATTTAGTTTTGGAAATCAAATTTTCATATTTATTTGATTTAGTTTCAAGCGTACAAAAATGTTTTCAGTTTAAAAAAGAACTTTATTATTAAAACTGTTGGTTGAATGTTGGTTAATGCACTAAACGATAAACTTAAGAATGATTAACAAAAAGAATATGTTTTGATGATGACACACACATATGCATAAGTGATGACTGACATCTTAACATAAAACACGCAAGGTCACTAATTCATACTTTATCTTGCAAATGACCAAGTCAAACATAGGTTAAAAAATGAAATTAAAAGTTCAGCTAAACACACGGTCGAGGTACGGTCGACCGCATAGTCAACCGTGAAACCCCAAACTGAATTGCAACGCAGTTTTATGAAAACAAGTTGCACGGTCGCCACCACGGTCAACCTCAGTGCGACCACAGTTTTCTTTGTTACCATTTTCGACCAAATAAAGTTTGACTAGTTCTCGACATCTATAATTCATGAAACCTTTCTCAACATGCTTAGAATAGATGCCTTCTCCATACTCAATTGAGTTTTGGTCATAAAAACACTAATTGTGATTAATTACGCCTAATGACAAATTAACCAAGATTAGGCATAACACATAAGTGTTAATCAACAACTTTAGATCTTAATTCTTATCTAGATATCCTTAGTATGATCATCAAGTACCAACACACTTAAGCCAATGTCACTAGAACAATAATTGCTATTAGAAATGACTTAGTGATTAATTAAGGTTAAATGAGGAACAATGCTCTCAAGGTTAACTAGTAATGACTTGTAATCCTAAAACATACTTAGATACATTTAGGATGGTCACCAAGTCCCAACTAGAGATTGCTCTTCCCTTGTGCATGTGTTGGACATTAATGTGTGCTTACACATTAATCAAGCAATATGTTATATTACAATTAAACTAGTTAAGAACTTGAATTATAAGTTGTGCAAGTATCTATATGATTGATCCTAGAATAACTATCTCTTGCTATGTGAGTATTACTTGCTACTTGCCAATATGCTTAATACTCATAAACTTGTCAACTTGATTAATATGTTTGCCATGTGCTCACTAGTTAGGATTCAAGTAACTAACCTACTCCAATAGATTAAGTGTAAAATGGTTCACAATAAAAGTATAGTCAATTGTCTATTTGGTCTAGTCTAAGCAACTAAGGGTGATTGCTTATGACTTAACCTTGATGTCTCTACATACTTCATGATTGTCTTATAGAGACATTATTCAATTAATCTCTAAACTAAACTCAAAAAGAACATGACTTGTGATTAATTGAAACTAGAAAGTTAATGACATAGTGACTAGTCTTTAGAATTGAACCAAGGGCATTAAAGTGACTAACTAAGTCTTGACCAAATTGAGATTTTCCAAAATATCAATCAAGACACTTCTCCAAGAATGTTGGGTTTGCCATTTTTGGAATGATTAGTCACTTTCATGCATTAAGACCAAATCTCACACACTTAATACATATAGTACTTGTATAGGATGTTTGGTTTCTTTTGCAGGTGCTAGAAGGAGTAAAGATGCCAAAATATGGTGTTCAAATTTGAGTCAAACGGCTATACAACGGATACTAAATTTGGACTGGAGCACGCACGGTCACACCACGGTCGACCGTGAAGGCAACCGTGTGTCAACGGCTACTTTTTGAATCCCACTATAAAAGGCAAACATTTAAGAGTATTTGAAGCTGAACCTCTTACATATTTCAATGGCTTATTTTCAGTGATCACAAGTGCATCAATTACTACTTAAATGTGATCAAGCAAGAGAAGATTCTATGATCTTATAGATATAGAATTGGGTTGTTGTAACTTACTAATCAAAATCATTTATCTTGTGAATTTAATTAATGTAATGTATGTCCTAGAATTGTCTTAGGATCATCATTGCAAAGTGTATAAGTCTAGTAACTTCAATTAGTAGAAGCATAGGCTAGCTTAGTGATCTACTTCCTTAAAGGGACTTAGGAAGTTGATTAAGCTTATTTGGAGGTTAATACTTGTCCAAGGTGAAGACAAGTTGATCTAGGTTGGAGTTGATCTTTCAAAGGGATAGAAAGATTAGGTTTGTTGTCTACAAAAGAAGTTGAAGACTTGTAAATCGGATCTCCACCGGGTTTGGAGAAAAGTGCTTAGTGAAGCAACAAATCCCGATTAGTGTAATCGGGGAGTGGATTAAGGTGGATTAGTTAACATCCACCCGGACCACTATAAATCCTTGTGTCTATGTTCTTTACATTACTTCATTTATCATTTTGAACATATACACTACACACATCAAGTTTGAGTTGAATTGGTTGATCAAAGTTAAATCGAATTTGGTGATCAATCGAAAAAGTGTTAAAAACGTATCAAGTAACTATTCACCCCCCTCTAGTTACTTACAAAAACGTTTTATAAGATAATTTGTTTATGAAGTTTCAAGAACTTAATTAAAAGCTTTGTATTATAAATTTTATATATATATATATATATATATATATATATATATATATATATATATATATATATATTGTTTCAAAAACGTAAACGTGATATGATATAATATTTTCTATTATTTAAACGATTATAAATGAACTTTAAAATATAATTAGTTTTGAAAAACTAAATATTATATTATTAGATAAATATTTCAATTATATATATAATATGTACAAGTTTATATTTTAAAGGATGATATATATATATATATATATATATATATATATATATATATATATATATATATATTACAAAATATAATATTAACTTAGATATAAAACGTTTTGAATTAAATATACTTTGATAAATAATGAGACGTTGATTTATAGAAGCAATTGATCAAAACACTCGAACGTTCAAGTAACATTTCTTATAATATAAATTATCGATAATTAAGTCTAATTTTTTGATAAAGGTACACATCGCGAAACGTAAATGCTAGTTTTCTAAGCGTACGAAACGTCGTTCAAAAAACCAGAACTGAGACATTAATCGAGTGACAACGTACAGATCATTGGAACTAAATTTACAGGTTAACTATGCACGTTAATATAATATAATATTTAATTAATTAAATTAAAAATAATATATATAAAATATTATAATATTCAGCAGCCCACGTTTAAAATAGTCGATGAGCTGGAAAAGAGAGCTCCGCGATTGCGGAGCCTTGTAGCTCAATTTCATCGCGATCGCGGAGTGGATGGGACCCACAATCTGGCTATAAAGCCTCGAACGCGTTTGATTCATTTCATAATTCATATCTCTCAATCTCTCGTATATTAATATTAATATATATATATATATATATATATATATATATATATATATATATATATATATATATATATATATATATATATATATATATATATATATATATATATATATATTAATATTATTATTATTATTATTATTATTATTATTATTAATTATATTATTATTATTAGGAGTATTAGTATTATTATTATTAGTATTATTATACATAAAATACTACGACGGAGTGCTGTTCGAGTAATTTAAAAACGGGTTTTTCGAGCGGGATAGAGCTAAAGAAATTATGGGTTATAGCTATGGAGGTTATGGGTAGTATTTGGGAATATTGTTCGTGAGGTCAACCTAGTGTTTATCATCTCCGTTGCGTCTACGTACTTTCCTGCAATATTGAATCACAATATTGATACGTGAGCATTCATATCCGATCTTTTATATATTAATAGTGTATCTCTGACTAGTGCTCGAGTATATATGATTATGCATGCTTGTATGCTTAATTTCGTCGTTAGATAGTTTTGATGAATCATAAATTTAATACATATGCTACTGAGATAAAGTATATGATATGCATGTCGTTGAAAAGCTGGCGAAAAATTAATAACTTTTCATTTAGAAAGTGTATGGTTTCGATGAACGGATTAATAGATATAGTCAACTGAATTATCATTAATTTTAGTATTATTATTAAAATGATTATTATTATTACTATCGTCGTTATTATCGATGTTATTATTACTATCTAATAAATATTATTTTTATTATTATCATTATCGTTATTAATATAAGTATTATCATTAAAAATTGTTATTATTATTATTATTATTATTATTATTATTATTATTATTATTATTATTATTATTATTATTATTATTATTATTATTATTATTATTAGTTTATAACCCGCGGATTCGCGGGATTTTTAAAAATATTAATAAAAAGTCTTAAGCTATATAAATGAAATGTGTGTGTGATAGAATGTACAGAAGTTTAAAAAATTATACAACTTAGTATTATATTTCTCATATAATGTTAAAAAATAGTATTATGGAGATGATGAGATATTGATATATAGTAACATTCCACACATACACAGTGACCAAAAAACAACATTGATAATTTTAGTTGTAGTAGTGAAAAACACACACAAAGTTGTAAAGAAAATTTATTGTAGATGTTGCATCCGAAAAACCTGTTGCTTCCTCCATCAATGGTGTCGACACATATGATCAACGATTACAACCTGGACTCAAATTCAATTAAACTCAATATATTAGTGTTGCATACTACATTTATATAAGAGAAACCAACATAAGTAAGCTCTTATTCAGCTTTACTTATATCAACACAACGTATTTTGACGGCAGTTTAAAACCCGTTTAGACTTGACAAACCCAACCATATCCTATACCATTTTGAAGCCCTTTGGGTCTACTTTACAAACCAATAATTGTTCTTGTTCAAAACTTAACCATTACTAACTTATATAACGCAAAGTAGGCATGAGAGCCATTTTTACATATTTCACCCAAAGTGACACCAAATTTGGTTAAAGACCCAAATTCTTTTCCAGCTGACCCGACTCGCTGAAAAATCATTCCACAACTTCAAAATCATATTTAAAACGTGTTGGTAACTTTAAATCCTCAAAGTTACTCAATTATATCAAAATATGCACCTTTACTTTTTAAAATGGGTCTAGACGAATCCATTAACTGAATGTGTCAAATGAATATGCCAAAGTGTTGGATTAGGATGAAAATGAGGTTGTTTTTGTACACTAAATAGGTTTTGTACAATAAACATTTCTTCTTAAATGTTTTCTTTAGTGCTTTGGATATACTAAATAGGATGAAGCATTATTAGTAAAAAAAAAATTTTAAAATTATTAGCAACAATTTACTTACTGTTGTTGAGCAACCATTTCGATTTGCACTTCTGGGAGAGCAAAGAGCAGGTGAGTCGACAAAATGCAAGTTGGGGTCCCTAAAATCGATCGAATAAAATTCTTATAGATTGAAGACGTTCTGCACTTCAACTATAATACATATAATGTGCATAGAAGATGGACATATAATCTACAAACTAATGAAGTAAATGCTAAATTTAAACAATACTTACTATTATTATTCATCACGAAGACTACTAAATTTCTCCTGAACACACACACACAGAAAAGAAAAAAAAAAACATGTCAACCTGACCAATGGTGAACTTCAACACCAATGGTTTGCTGAACACACACAGAAATAATAATAAAAAAAAAACATTTGACTATTAACTATTAGTTTCAAATAATTGAGAAAATGCATTGCTAGTCATGTCAACCTGAACTGTACTAAAAGTTTAGAAACACCAGTTTCAACCCCAACCCATTTCTACCCATTATCTGACCCATCTGTTTTGCCACCTCTTTTAGCAAGAAATACCACAACAATTTGTAATTAAATTGATTTAAATCTAATGTTGAAAGCTATTATATTCTAATATTAGATACAATATAAATGTAGTGTAGAGACATAAAAAGTCAAACATTATATCAATACTGGGTGGGCTCACATATGTATTTTGTGTGGTTTATTTAAGTATAATAGTGTATGGTGCCTGCCGCTGCACAGTCTGGATTGTCATAACTAAAAAAACTAACACAATTAAATAGAATTAGACGAAAGCGACGATAATTAAAATAGCCGTTTTACATAGCTTCGTTAATGATGGGTCAAATTTATAAGTATATGCATATGTTACGTGGGATTCCTTTATGTTCAGTTATATAATTTAGCATTCAAAGATAATGCCCAACACCAGTTAGATTTCACATGTTCGGTATTGACTGAGTTCATTATACTCATAACAAAACAAGAGTTGTTAGATTAGTTGTAATTATCTAATAGTAAGTAATGTTAAAACGTTTCTACCCATAAGTAGTGTTAAAACCCATTACCCGTGTCTTTCTTTATCCCAGGAAAACCCATTACCAAGCCCATTCATCTGCCAGATTTAGAGACTACAACAATGAATTTACATTCAAGTATAGTTCTTTTTATGGACAACTTGAGAAACCATAAGAACAAATGCTCACCTAATTGAATATAGAGTAATATACATCAATGCTTCATAATCCGGCTTCAATAAAGAAAGAATGTATTCCTATTTTTGAACTAAGAAAGACGTTCTGCAAACCATAAGAACGTTACATAAACAGCTGCAAACACAATCTAATCGTCATTCCTAATTAATGAAAATAGTCAAATTTAAACATGTAAATCTACATAGTGAAAAACAACATTGATCATCTTTATGGTCAGATCATTCAAGAAAATCAAACGAACTCAAGAACTTAAATCCATAATATAAAAAGTCAACGCTATTAATACATATAAAAATGTAAATATAATTACCTGAGTCGTCATCTTATGTTTAACTACTTTTTCTTTATCAAGAATCTTGATAGACACTGTAGCCAGTTTCAACATTTCAATATTATGACAACTAAATAATTAACTTATCAAGAGACATGAGGCAATTATTGTAAAGCATGCCTTGAAAATTAAAAAGGAATCTCCACTAACTTTTGTCCAGTTATCGTTAGTTGACACTTTTGTTCCTACTTGTAAGTCACTTTACCATTTTCCGAATATTGATAAAAAGAACAGATTTCTTAAATCACAGTGGATCTCATAAAAGAGACACGTAATCATATCACAATATATCTAATAATTCATTCATTTGATATTATCGTTTAATTCCGTCGATAAATATATTGAAACAAATACGTTCATGTAAAGTATTATATATCTAATACTTTGTTAACGTTTTTCAATTAATATAACTATATATTATATATATACATATCTATATACACATAAATGTTCGTGAATCATCGAGCACAGTAAAAGGGTAATTGATTATATGAAAGTAGTTCAAAAATTTTGAGATTCAACTTTACAGACTTTGCTTATCGTGTCGAAATCATATAAAGATTAAGTTTAAATGTGGTCGGAAATTTCTGGGTCGTCACAGTACATACCCATTAAATAAATTTTGTCCCGAAATTTGATTGGGATCGTCATAGCTGACAATAAGTATGTTTTCATGACTCATACGAGTTGAAAAGTAGAGTTTTATCACCATTGAGTAATATAGATAAAATAATTCAATCATGCGAAGAGTACGAATGAAGCTATCATAAAAGATTGAGATGAGTAAATGCAGATTCGTCTTAACCAGTGACGTAATCACGGTTGATTTCCGAAATTCAAGGAAATTAAAGAAAATCTTTGAAATCTAAATAAGATTTGATTCTTCGGTAATTAAGGAAATTAGGATCCTATTTGATTAAATGTGGTAATCTGCCTCAATTGCTATGTCTGATATTTCGCTATAAATTGGCCTCTTCCGTTCCATTATTTTCAACACTTCTTTACTTTCTTCTTCAATTCATACTTCCAAAGATTATGAAAAATGCTAAATCCAGTTCTGATTCTTGATATTTTCCTAACTATCGCATCTGTCATTCTTCTTTTCCATTTATCGCCGAAGGAATTTATTCACTTCTACTATTACCTTGGGGTTATAGTATTTCTAATTCTCCCGTGTCGTTATCTTGCTAATCGCATAGATATACACGGTTTGTAATTTCTGTGTTGTTATTGGGCTTTATATTTTCACTTCTATTTCGGAGTTCCATGCTTTTGTTTCTTCTTCCCGACTTCAAGTCAAGCGAATAATGGTCCAGAATTCGTAGGTATGGAGTTTCGAATGATCATAATATACAAAGTAGAAAGGAAAGGTAATAGCACGATTTGATTTGTCAAATTACCAGAATATCTGGAAAAGACCGAATCATCAAAAAAAATATTTTCTTGATATGTTTAGAAGTTAAATAGAATTAAAGAGTTATGTAACATGGTTCATGATGAGGGTATGATCTGTGAACCTTTATCACATTCCATTAGAAACTCAGCATGACTTACTGTAATATAATCACGTTGATCAAGTGTCATTATATTATACTAACTCATGCTTCAGTTCCCAACACTGCTTCAAAAATATTCATAATTTAAACTCGAAGGTTTACAGAATATAGAAACTAAACAGTTTCCTTTATGATGTAATACAGATAACGCGAGGAGATAAATGATTTCAGATAAGAATAGTTATGAAAATATCTTCAGAAATATCGAGGATATTTATAATGAAAGATATGATGATATCTTAGAATTTCTAATATCAAAGGACAATAAAGAAGATTTGTCAGTAAAGATTTAGAGTCAGGTCAAGGTATTCGTTAATGACTTCAGCAGATGCTGAATCATTTGGATTCTTTGAAGGCAGATTTAGTCTTTGTGATTTGTCAACAGTCTCCTTCATAGTTTGCTCAATCCGTTTTTCCAGTTCCAACTTTCTGAGCTTTGCCAACACACTATTTTTTATCATCAAACTTTTGGCCATTAAGACCATTTACAGTTTTGCTGCTTCATCAGCATTCAAAGTTATCATAACCGAATCGTCGGTTATCAATCCGAGGTGTTTTCAAGAGTTTGAAGGGTTTGAATGAAGATTGTAATTGTCAAGATACATATGATGTTCTAGAATTTTGAATGATACAAATAATTTTCTGGGTTTTATGAATAGAAGTGATGTACTAGCACATTTCTGAAGTCAAAGTATAGCTTTGAAAGATGTAGGAATCTAATAGTGATATCTTCTGTTAAATCTTAACTTGGATTCTGATTTGTCAAAATCAGAATATGTAATCAAATTTGGGTGAGAATGGTTGTTTTGATTTCTATGAAAGAATGTATATCGTTGTGAAAGTAGTGAGTATAGTTGATGATTTGCTGAATCAAAATCGAACATATTAATTGTGACTTTATATATCTCCCGGATATTACCTACCCGTTAAAAGTTTCACAGGTAATATTTTGTATAAAAGAATTTTCATTACAGTCTTTATGAAAATATATGTATGTATATTTTCTTCAGACGTAATACAAATTTAATGAGTTAATATCATATTAAGCTTATTTGATTTTCAGCTGGAATTAGAAATGAATAATCTCTAAACCATTAGAGATTACATAATCTTTGCGGAGTATTTCACTAATGTAATCAATACTTTGTTATTCAGTTTTATTGATATTTCCTCAGTGAATCATGTTGGTGATTATGAAACTCTTGCTAACTTCGCAAGGTACGAATGATGGTTTCTGGAAAGTTTCAAGTACATCGAAAATGAAAGTGTAAAATCAAACATGTATTTGAATAATACACTTGATTTATTATGAAATAGAATCTATTAAGTCGAAGCAGAGATTATAGTTAACGATTGTTAACTCATTAACGAAGGATGTACATCATAGCATATTAATAACATGAACTAACCGAGTAGTTAAGATTCACACGTAATAGCTTAGTACGAAAAGATTTATTTTGATCTCAAAATTCACACACACATATATATATATATATATATATATATATATATATATATATATATATATATATATATATATATATATATATATAATATACATATAATTTCTTCAGAGGGAATGAGTTAATACTTCATAACTCGTTGATACTATATACGCGTTGTTGATTAGTGATGATGTTTGCGGTGATTATGGATCTGGCGGAGCTTGTGATGTTGTAGATGCTGTTGATGCTGACGATGCTGACGGTACTGACGGTGCTGACGGTATTGTTGATGCTGCTGGTAAAACAGATCTAGCTTGTAAATCGTGCACCATTTCGATCAGGGTTTTATTTCATCAATTCTATTCGCTCACTCATCTGATTTACAATTAGAATTAGAATAAGTAATCTCTAAAATTTTTAGAAACTACATATTCTCTGCAGAATATTTCTTCGATGAAGTTATGAATCAATACTTCATCATTTGTTGTTGTTGGTATTCCTTGGTATCTATGGTGCGTATGACGTTGATGTTCGAGGTACAGATTGTGATGTTGAGGTGTGTGAAGGTGTTTCGTATGCCCGAGCAACATATTAAATTAATGTGGCTAGTATGTTATGATCCAAGTCGGGTCATACCCAATAACAAACTTACCGACACCTTAAAACGTATTTAGTCTTGACGATTGGGTCATTAAATAAATACGCGACACTTGGACTTTAGAAAATCGGTTTTCTAAAATATGATCACTTGAGATTGATGTTTCGCGAGGTGTATATAAAATAGTTATTAAATTTTAGCAGGAAATACTATTAAATACGATACAATTTTACACAAGATATTTATTTATTTATAGAATGGATATACTTAAACCTTGCTACAACACTTATAGGCAGTGTACCTAATCGTACAGTAGTGTAGTTTTTAGTAAGTCCGGTTCGTTCCACAGGGAGATCTTTAAGCAAAGCTCAACGCTATATTAGTTTACTTTTATAAAAATACAAATATATATATAAGTAATATTATTATTATAAAGAGGGGTTTTTACCGTTTAATGACCGGTTTGTCGATTTTAAAACTTTAGTCGCAGTTAAAACCTAATGTAAAATATAAAATAAATACAAGACTTTAAATTAAAGCGTAAAGTAAATAACGATAATGAAATTGCGAATAATAAAAATGCGATAAAATTAAATTGCGATAATTAAAAAGTACGATAATTAAAAGTGCGATAAAATGAAATAACAATAAATAAAAGTGCGATAATTAGAAGTGCAATTAAATATAAAATAAAGGAAATAAAATATGAAATAAAAGAATTATGCTTATTTAAACTTCCGTAATCATGATGTTTGACGTGTTGATTTTAGTTTTATGCCCATGGGTTAATTGTCCTTTGTCCTGGATTATTCAATATGTCCGTCTGGTTTTTGTCCATAACAGTCCATCAGTCATAAATATAAATTGCAAGTGTCCTTGTCAAATTATTATTATACCCGAAGATAAATATTCCAACTAATTGGGGATTCGAATTGTAACAAGGTTTTAATACTTTGTTTAATGAATACACCAGGTTATCGACTGCGTGTAAACCAAGGTTTTACTACTTTGTTAACAATTACACCAATTACCCTTGAATGTAATTTCACCCCTGTTTTAATTATTCTAGTGGCTATTAATCCATTCCCGTGTCCGGTTAAATGAACGATTATTCGTACATATAAATACCCCGCCCATCGTGTCCGATCGAGTGTATATGGTAATTTATAGGGACGCCCAATTGTAAATCTTTATATTAACATTAACAAACTTTCATTTAGTTAAACAAATATAAAGCCCATTAATAGCCCATAGCCTAGTTTCCACAAGTGTCGTTCTTTTATCCAAACCCCAATTATGGTACAAAGCCCAATTACCCAATTTTAGTAATTAGCCCAACATCATGATTACTTTGTTTTAAATAAGCATAATAATAACTTAGCTACGAGACATTAATATAAAAAGGTTGAACATAACTTACAATGATTAAAAATAGCGTAGCGTTACACGGACAGAATTTCGACTTACACCCTTACAACATTCGCTAACATACCCTTATTATTAGAATTATAATTAAAATTAAAATATAAATTATAAATATAAATATATATTACTCGTATATATTGAGAGAGAGATGAAAATAATGTGTTAAATTCGATCAGAATTCGGTTGGCTTTATAGCCAGAAATGAATTTTGGGGCTCCGCGACTCGCGGCAAAAAGCCCTTCAAACTCCGCGAGTCGCGGAGAGGTATTTTCACTTTACACCCTTGGAGTTTCTGGCTGCCGATAGTTTTTAATATATATATATAATATATATATAATTAATATAATTAATTATATATTATATTATATTTATATACATAGTTAACTTGTAATTTTTAGTCCGTTGCGTCGAGCGTTAAGAGTTGACTCTAGTCCCGGTTCCGGATTTTCGAACGTCCTCGCGTACAATTTAATATCTTGTACTTTGCGTTTTGAATCTTGTACTCTTGTGATTTCGAGACGTTTCTTATCAATATTTGGAACCTTTTTGATTGTCTTTTGTACTTTTGAGCTTTTTGGTCGTTTGCGTCTTCAATTCGTCGAATCTGTCTTTTATCTTCACCTTTTATTATTTAAACGAATATCACTTGTAAATAGAACAATTGCAACTAAAAGCTTGTCTTTCTTGAGGAATAATGCTATGAAATATATGTTCGTTTTTAGCATTATCAAATATTCCCACACTTGAGCGTTGCTTGTCCTCAAGCAATATTGTTTTGAAATACTAGAATCACTTCTTTATTCTTCACACTTTGTACATCAGTGATTTCTATACGGCGGTATAAACAATGGTAGTAACGATATGGTTTACAGTCCCACATGACTATAAAAATTTAGATCCATTAAGGAAATTGGATCTTTATGAAAACATTTGATCTTTTGAAAATTAAATCTAGTTTTTACCCTAGATAAGTTTTCCGGAATAACCCTTTACCGGTGTTTGCAAAATATTTTTGTGGGTTTGGTGGGTTTCAGATTTGAAAATTTTAGCTCAAAACTTGCGGTTTTGTGTCACCCACTTGCTAACCTTGTATTTGGAAAGCAACACGTCCAGTTTACTTGTTCCGTATATTACCTTTCGGCAAACTACCGTCCGGTTGTAAAGGAAAGCGTTGAACAAGCAACTGTTAAGGCAATGTCCCGTGACATGCTTTTGATTATGGTCTATAACGTGTCGGACGCAATTACTATCCTTGGTAGGAGCAATAGTAAAGCTCACCCTTATAATTTTTCGGTCTGGCACAAGGTCCTGTCTTTGACCATGCTATGCAACCACCGTTCTTACGGTTGACACCCGATTTAGTTCAGGTGACCTAATGAATTCCAGGTGAATTCCTAGGATTTTACGTTCAATGGTAATGAACGCATTGAAAATAGGGTTTTCAGAAAACAAATCGGTTTATAATTTTGATCAAAATATTTTCTCGTTCAAGCTCGAGTTTAGATATCATTGAATTCCATGAGTTTGTAATTCTCAATCTTTAAGGTCAATCTCTAGGATTGAGTAATATCAGTTTTAAAAGCTGATTTTTAATCTTTAAGGAGATTATCCTTTCTGGGGATCTGATTCATTAGTCTTATCCAGCTAATTTGCACGGTGCCTCCCCATTGTACGAGATAAATCCTTCTCATGGTTAGGATAAATCTGACCACTTGGCGACCCTGTTTAATGCTGAGGTCCGTGGATTTCCTGCTGATTTTAGTGATGACTTTTCTAGATTTTTCGTCAACCTACAGCTGGTCTGAACGACAACTTCATGACATAAATCAAAAAGCGCGTGTCTTTTTCGGAAGACTTTACTTCCTTTTAGTGATGGAATTGATTCATCGTGTAGATCCATCTCTTCTTTTCTTTCATCGGGTAAAACAGTTTAGTTTAGTCCAAAGCAAAAGTATTTTCAGTTATTTGTTACAAATATATGTGGCATATGTTTAAAATAACTTGGTAAATTTTCCCACACTTAGCTTTTTATTTTTCTTTTTATCGTCCTCTATTCCATTTTAAATGAATTTTAACATTTTAGTTTGTTTCTCAATTTATGTCCTTTCTGAGGTAACAATAATTTTGGTGTTAAAACCTAGTTTTATCGTTCATAAATATGTATAAACATGATTTGAATTCATTTAATTGAAAAATTTAAAAAAATTTACTAGAATTGGGTAGTCAGTATATAAGACTAGGGCTGTTCTTTTTTATCAGAGAGCACTAGATTCTAATACAACTACTGCTTTACTAGTATTTTTAATGGTAACCAAGTGTATAAAGTAAAAATTTTTAAAATCCGAAAGAATTTAACCCCTTCCCACACTTAAGATCTTGCAATGCCCTCATTTGCAAGAAATCAGTAACAATTTAAATTATTGAGGGTGATTTGTGTGAAAATGATTAAATTTTTACCAAAGTTTCCAAATATATTGGCGTTTGTTTGCTGAATGATAAATGGTGCACGTCATTTGTTCATTCCGTCTTGTTGTTATTTCACATATATTTTGCATCATTGTTGTCGAAATTACTTGCTTTTGCTGAACTTAATGCCAGTCTTTGAAAATGCGTTGTTTTACCCTGTTGTGTACATAAGATAACTGCAAACATATATACATATTTTTGAAGTTTGGTTTATTACCCCACATTCAAAAATTATAAAAATCTAAGAATAAAAGTTAGAAATTATAAAAATGATTACAATATTAACAAAAAATATTAAACATATCAATAATTACAAATTACAAAATAAAAATAAAAATAAGTAAACTAAGGATGATATTGGTACCAATAGGGGTTCCACGCATAACCATAAGTGCTATAGAATGCCTCGGCAGGGTCATACGTAGGATATGGTGGCTGCATCTCTATCGACCAAGGAGGGAAGACGGGTTTCGGTGTAGGAATATAGTTTCTACCTATATGTTGGCAATGCGCTATGATCTGGTTCTGATGAACTTGCCAATCTTCAAATGCTCTCTGTCTAGCATTTTCGTATTCCTGAGAAGCTATAAACCTTTGCATTTCTTGCATCTGGTTCCCCCCTCCTACATTACCTTGTTCTTGGTTTCTCTCTTCCTGTGGATGTCTACCATTGTATCGTACTGCGGCGTTATTTCGCCGCTTCAACACTTTCGCACCATGGTATACATTTAAACCTATAGTGTCGCGGGGTTCCGGCTCTTCTACTAATAATCCCCCCCGACTTATATCCACACCGAGATATTCACCAATCAAAGTAATAAAAATACCACCTCCTATTATGCTATGTGGACGCATCCCTCGAACCATAGCTGATAAATAATAACCCACACAATATGGTATACTTACAGCGCTGTGTGGGTCTCGAATACACATATGGTAAAACAAATCTTGTTCATTTACCTTTTCTTTGTTTTTACCCCTTTGTGTAATCGAGTTAGCTAAAAACCTATGTATTACTCTTAATTCGGCTCTATCTATATCCAAATAAGAGTAGTTTCCCCCTTTAAAACGGTGGTGGCTTGTCATTTGACTCCACACACCGTGTGTATCAAAATTCTCATCTATTTTCCTACCGTTTAGTATCAATCCTCTACAATCGGCAGATGCTAATTCCTCAGGCGTATATATACGTAAAGCCTGAGCCATGTCCAGTAAAGACATGTGGCGCATCGAACCGCCTAACAAAAATCTAATAAAAGAACGATCGGTTAAACTAGCTACCCGATCATTCAACTCTATACTACATAACAACTCTTCACACCATACTTTATATACAGGTCTGCGTATGGTGAATAAACATATCCAGTCATTAAAAGAAGAATTACCATACCTCTGTACCAGTAATTCCCTAATTGGCCCGGCCAATTCTACAGCTTCCAAGGGTCCCCATTCTATGACCCTCGGTACCTCAACAACCTTTGAGTGAAGAGTATGCAAACCCCGTTGATATTTTGGATAATCTATCCAAAGTCTGTCAAATCGCAGGTTCGGGTGCAACTGTTCCAAATGCATATCTGAAAAGGTCATGACTGGATGAGGTACATCCTGCTTGTAGTAGTTATCTACCTCCTGTTGTTCCAAGTTCTCAGCAGGAGCATGGCGGGCTTGGGATGAAGATTCACCCCTTTCAGTCTGCAAAACACATCAAACACAAATTTTGTGCATCCAAATATGCATTAGTGTCAGCAAAATCATCAATCAAAATAATTACAATGACATTATCAATTTATATCAAACTTAAGCTTATTTTCACATTTTTATCAAATCTACACTTTTTCAAATAAGCATATACGAAAATTTTCGCCAAGTTCATAAGCATTCAACTCAAATAACATGTCAAAATAATCATTACTAGCAAATAAACAAGTCTCAAATGGCATTATCTTTCAAAAATCAAGTTCATGAATTTTGGACTTGAAAAAGTCCACTTTAATTCTCAAAATCATGTTTAGGCTCAAAGTTTGGATCATTTAACTACCTAGACATGTTACACTACTCATTTTAGCAACAATTCATGACAAAAATCGGCCATAACCTGTTTATATCAAAAAGCCCCAAATTGCTCAAGAACACAAACCCTAGATTCTAAAAATTTTGAATTTTTTGGCTTCAAATCATGTTAACAAGCATCAATCTAGGTTATACATGCATAATATACTAACAATTTAACACTAATTACACTAAAAATTAACAAAATTCAAATTATGAAAATATGCTCAAGAACACACTAAAATTCGGATTTAAAGGTGATTTGGGGTGTAATTGTACCTGTTTTCTTGAGTAGTTCCTAGATATCATCCTTCTCAACATGATTGTAGTGAAAAATTTGAAGATTAACGGTGAAAAATCGAGTTTTTGGGATGATTTTCGTGGGTTTTCTTGGGTTTTTTTCGAGCTGTATTTGGGTGTTTTTGTGTGTGTGTGAGTGATCAGTCGAGCAGCTCTTTTATTTTTTTTTTTCTGGGTTTTGGACCCTCCGCGAGTCGCGGAGGTTTTCACTGAAAACTCCGCGAGTCGCGGAGTTATTTTTTTTTTTTTTTTTTTTTTTTTTTTATAATCTTTAACTTATAAAACAATTAAGAAATTAATTTTAAAATTTTGTTTCCCTTGTTATTTAGGACGAGGTCGTTTCGGATCGATGTCCTAGTCCGTCCTTCGACAAAATTTTAAAATTTGTCTTTTTGTAGCGATTGTTTTAAAAGCTAAGATTTTTGGGTTTTTTCAATGTTTTTGGCATACTTTAAATCAATAAGATTAAAAATAATGATAATAAAAGTTCTCGTCCCTCCCTCGGGTAAAGCAATTTCGGTTCAAAGACCTAGTCTTCAACTTACGACGAATTTTAAAAATCATATTTTTAACTTAAAGAGATAAAGTAAATTTTTGTTTTTAAATTCACACAACTTAAATATAAAATTTAAAATTAAAAAATTAAAAATTAAAAATTCACACCAAACTTAAAATTTGAAATGCATAAAATTAAAATTCATATTTTAAAAATTAAAAATTCACACCAAACTTAATTTAAAAATTTATAAATTCATATCAAACTTATATTAATTTTTCAAATATTTACAATTTTAAATATATTGTTTTTATAAAGTTTACAATATTAATTTAAGGTTTAAATATTAAGATTAAAAACATAATAAAATTAAAAATCTTTTTGTCTTTTTATCCCACTTTAATCAATCAAATATTATCAAAAATATGCGCCCCTCTTTTCGGTAAAGTAATTTCGGTTCCAAGACCTAATTTAACTCATGACGAATTTTTGAAATATTTTGGGTTGATTGATTAAAGATATTTATACCTTAAGAATAAACGTTAAATTTCGCAGTGATGTAATAAATTTTTGAACGATATCAATAATTTCGGTCGCCAAACCTAATTTTATTTAATACCAATTTAATACTTTTTAGCGAACAAATTAGCGTTTATTATCAAAAGGTTAAAAATAAAAATAAAAATAAAAACTGTACAGACATACCTGTGAAATAGATTTCTTAGTTATATGATCTATTATATTCATAAGATAGTCGGTTTAATTGGTCTTCCATGGCTGCATAGGCGTAACCTCGAGCATTCATTGTCTTTTCTTCTAAACATATGAATGGTCCGTCTCTGCATAAAGTAACAAATTCGGTATTTGAATAGGTTTGATTATTTGAACATTTACCTCCATGTGACCATTTTCCGCATTTGTGACATTTTTCTAGGTGTCGTGCTCTTCTTTTTGCTGCGGATTTTGATTTTCCTTTACCAAATTGTAACTTATTATCTTCGCATCTGGATCCTTTTCTAACTCCGTCCATTCTTTCTCTGATTACTGATACTAATTCACTCGGTAGTATGTCATTATTACGTTTAGTGATCAAAGCGTGTAGCATTAGACCATGGTTTAGTTCACAGGCAGTCTTCATTACGTAAAAACCTAAAAAAAATAAAAATTCAGAATGGGGGGAGAAGACTAGTTCTTTAGGGTCTGCTAGGGAAAGACCATACGTGTTCCATTTTCGAGAACTACACGAAAACAGACAATCTAACTCTAACAGAAATACATATTATTCTTTAAAGACTTGATTCTCCCCACACTTAGTTAGCTGTGGTGTCGAAATTGTGATTAACTTCGTTGTCGACTTCCATCGGACCATGTATGTAATGTTTAACTCTGTGACCATTAACTTTAAATTCAATCCCATTTGAATTTATCAATTCTATCGTTCCGTATGGGAAAACTCTTTTGACTATGAATGGTCCAGACCATCTTGATTTTAATTTTCCAGGAAATAGCTTGAATCGTGAATTGAAAAGAAGAACTCTGTCTCCTTCTTTAAATTCTTTTGAACTTTTGATTCTTTTATCATGCCATTTCTTCGTTCTTTCTTTGTAGATTAACGAATTTTCGTATGCTTCATGTCTTAATTCTTCTAATTCGTTTAGTTGACTTAATCGTAGACGTCCGGCTTCATGTAAATCAAGATTACATGTCTTCAAAGCCCAAAATGCTTTGTGTTCAATTTCTACTGGAAGATGACACGCTTTTCCATAAACAAGTCTAAAAGGTGTGGTTCCAATTGGAGTTTTGTAGGCTGTTCTAAAAGCCCAGAGTGCATCTTCCAATTTAATGGACCATTCCTTCGGATTTGATCCTACGGTTTTCTCTAGAATACGTTTTAAAGCTCGGTTGGTATTTTCAACTTGTCCACTTGTTTGTGGATGATATGCGGTGGAGATTTTATGAGTTACTCCATATCTTTTAAGAACTTTCTCAAGTTGATTATTACAGAAATGAGTACCCCGATCACTTATTAAAGCTTTCGGTGTTCCAAACCTTGCAAAAAGACGTTTTAAAAAATTGACTACAACTCGTGCATCGTTAGTTGGGAGAGCTTGTGCTTCCGCCCATTTAGATACATAATCAATGGCTACGAGTATATATAGATTATTTTGAGATTTTGGAAATGGACCCATAAAGTCAATACCCCAAATGTCAAATACTTCACATACTTGGATGACATTTTGTGGCATTTCATCACGTTGACTTATTTTTCCGGCCCTTTGACATGCATCACAGGATTTGCAAAGAAGGTGTGCGTCTTTGTAAATTGTAGGCCAATAGAATCCAGCTTCATAAACTTTTCTTGCTGTTAGTTGAGGCCCATAATGCCCTCCTGTTGGTCCTGTGTGACAATGGTTTAAAATTTTACTAGCTTCATCTCCAAATACACATCGGCGTATTATTCCATCGGGACAACTTTTAAACAGATGTGGATCTTCCCAGAAATAGTGTTTTATATCACTGAAGAATTTCTTTCGTCTTTGGTACGATAATCCTTTTTCAAGGAATCCACAAACTAAGTAGTTTGCATAGTCTGCAAACCATGGGATTTCTTTATAATCTATCTTCAATAGATATTCATCAGGAAAGTTGTCTTGTATGGCCGATTCATTCAGAACTTCTAATTCGAGATTTTCAAGACGAGAAAGATGATCAGCGGCGAGATTTTCTGCTCCTTTTTTATCTTTGATTTCAATATCAAACTCTTGTAAGAGTAAGATCCAACGGATTAATCTTGGTTTAGCATCTTGTTTTGAAAATAGGTATCTAAGAGCAGAATGGTCGGTATAGACCACCGTTTTTGCTAGAACGAGATATGATCGAAATTTGTCAAAAGCAAAGACAATAGCAAGGAGTTCTTTTTCAGTAGTTGTATAGTTCGTTTGTGCTCCTTGTAATGTCTTACTAGCATAATATATAGGTTGAAATCGTTTTTCAATCCTTTGTCCTAAAACGGCTCCCATTGCAAAATCACTTGCATCGCACATTAGTTCAAATGGTAGATTCCAATTTGGTGTTATCATGATCGGTGCATTAGTGAGTTTTTCTTTAAGAATATTAAAAGATTTGATACATTCATCTGAAAAGATGAATGGCGCATCCTTTTCTAGGAGTTTATTCATAGGAGTGGCAATTTTAGAAAAATCTTTTATGAAACGTCGGTAAAAACCGGCATGCCCTAGAAAACTCCTAACTCCTCTAACATTGGTGGGATGTGGAAGTTTAGCAATTACATCTACTTTAGCTCTATCCACTTCAATTCCTTCTTTTGAAATTTTATGTCCAAGAACGATGCCTTCTTTAACCATGAAATGGCATTTCTCCCAATTAAGTACTAGATTTGATTTTTCGCATCTAATTAGCATTCGTTCCAGATTAACTAGACATGATTTAAATGTATCACCGAAGACTGAAAAGTCATCCATGAATACTTCCATGCATTCTTCTATCATGTCGTGAAAAATCGCCATCATACACCTTTGAAAGGTTGCAGGGGCGTTACAAAGTCCAAATGGCATGCGTTTGTAAGCAAAAGTACCATAAGGGCACGTGAATGTGGTTTTCTCTTGATCTTCGGGTGCTATTGGAATTTGAAAATATCCGGAAAATCCATCTAGAAAACAATAGTAACTATTTCCGGCTAATCTTTCCAACATTTGATCTATGAAAGGTAAGGGAAAGTGATCTTTTCTGGTGGCGTCATTTAATTTTCTATAATCAATACATACACGCCATCCTGTTACAGTCCTAGTAGGAATAAGCTCATTTTTCTCATTTGTAATGACAGTCATGCCACCCTTCTTAGGCACGCATTGAACTGGGCTTACCCATGGACTATCAGAAATTGGATATATCAAACCTGCATCTAGCAGTTTAATAATCTCTTTCTTAACTACATCTTGCATATTAGGATTTAGTCTTCGTTGACGTTGCACATACGTTTTATGACCTTCTTCCATAAGGATTTTATGTGTGCAATACGAAGGACTTATTCCTTTAATATCATGAATCTTCCATGCAATGGCTGGTTTATGAGCTTTCAACACAGAAATGAGTTGTGATTTCTCATTTTCAGTAAGAGAAGACGATATTATTACAGGTAATTCAGATTCACCATGTAAATAAGCGTATTCCAAATGGTTTGGAAGTGGCTTTAACTCTAATTTTGGCGGTTCTTCTATCGATGATTTATATCGATATCTGTCTTCTTCTTTTAGCATTTGAATTTCTTCTGTTGTTGGTTCATATCCATTAGCTATAAGTGTAGCTAACATTTCAGCTTCATCAATTGGTTCATTACCTTCTCCTAAAGAACATTCTCCCGTTCCTTGTAATTCTGGAAATTCTTCTAATAATTCTGCATGTGCATCTATAGTTTGAATATAATAACATGTATCATCTGCAGATTGTGGTTGTTGCATTGCTCTATCAACTGAAAAGGTAACACTCTCATCCTCTATACTTAGGGTCAGTTTCTTACCGAACACGTCTATCATTGCTTTAGCCGTGTTTAAGAATGGTCTTCCTAATATGAGAGGAACTTGAGAATCTTCTTCCATGTCCAAAACAACAAAATCTACTGGAAATACTAAAGTACCAACTTTAACTAGCATGTTCTCCATTATCCCTCTAGGATATTTTATTGATCTATCGGCTAGTTGTATGCTTATTCTGGTTGGTTTCAATTCTCCAAGGTCTAGTTTAGCGTATAGTGAATACGGCATTAGATTTATACTAGCACCTAAGTCTGCCAATGCTTCTATTGAACTAAGACTACCCAGAAAACATGGAATTGTGAAACTTCCTGGATCAGATAATTTTTCTGGTATCTTATTCAACAGCACTGCTGAACAATTTGCATTCATAGTAACAGCCGAGAGTTCTTCCATTTTCTTTCTATTCGTGATTAGATCTTTCAAGAATTTAGCATATCTTGGCATTCCTGAAATCACATCAATGAAAGGAAGATTTACATTTATCTGTTTAAACATATCCAAGAATTTGGATTGCTCGGCTTCAAGTTTTTCTTTCTTCATTTTACTCGGATAAGGAAGTGGTGGTTGATATGGTTTAACATAAGGTTTAGCCTTAACTGTGTTATCTTCATTAACCTTTTCAACTACCGGTTCTTTTTCCTTATCTTGATCAGGTTGTGGTTCTTGTGGAGTAGGAATAGTTTCATCAGAAGTTACAGGTATTTCAGGTGGTTTAAGTGTTGTACCACTTCTTGTGGTAATAGCTTTAGCTGTTTCATTCCGGGGGTTAGCATTTGTATCGCTTGGTAGACTTCCCGGTTTTCTTTCACCTATTAACCTTGCTAGGTTACTTACTTCTTGTTCCAGATTTTGAATAGAAGCTTGTTGATTTCTAAATGCTTGAGCATTTTGTTCATTGGTTTGTTTTTGAGATGTGAAAAACTGCGTTTGAGTTTCAACTAGCTTCGTCATCATATCTTCTAAATTCGGCTTTTTATCATCGGTTTGTTGTGGTGGTTTGTTTTGAAAATTCGGTCTTTGCTGATTGTAAGTATTATTGGATATTTGTTGATTGCTAGGACCTTGTTGGTTGTTGTATGGAATATTTCGGTTATAATTCTGGTTTTGATTGTAAATCGGTCTTGGCGGTTGATAATTATTCTGATAATTATTTCCAGGCCTTTGGTTTATGTATGAAATATTCTCTCTTTGTTCCATTGTTAATTCAATATTTAGACAATCTTTTGTCAAATGTGGTCCTCCACACTGCTCACAACTAATTCGTATAGCATGAATATCCTTAGTCATCTTTTCCATTCGTCTCTCGAAAGCATCTATCTTTGCTGAAATGGAATCTAAGTCATGGCTAGAATCGGCTCTAGCTGCTTTAGATGATCTAATGATGTCTTTTTCTTGGTGCCACTCATGTGAGTGGGAAGCAGTATTATCAATAATTTTGTAAGCATCAGTTTCGGTTTTTTTCATAATAGAACCACCAGCTGCTATATCTATGTCTTTCCTTGTAGTGATGTCGCATCCTTGGTAGAATATTTGTACTATTTGACAAGTGTCTAAACCATGTTGCGGACATCCTCTTAACAACTTTCCATATCTTGTCCACGCCTCATATAGAGTTTCATTTGGCTTCTGTGTGAACGTAACAATTTCTGCTTGAAGTCTTACGGCTTTAGATGCAGGAAAGAATTGTTTAAGAAATTTATCAATTAAAACATCCCATGTATCGATCGCCCCTTCGGGTAACGATTCCAACCAATCTTTGGCTTCTCCCTTTAAAGTCCAGGGAAATAACATGAGATATATCTGTTCATCCTCCACTTCTCGGATTTTAAATAGTGTGCAGATCCTATTAAAGGTACGTAGATGTTCATTTGGATCTTCCTTCGGCGCACCACTAAATTGGCATTGATTAGTCACCATGTGTAAAATTTGTCCTTTGATTTCATAATCTGGCGCATTAATGTCTGGATGAGTAATTGCGTGACCTTGGCCAGTGCGTTTAGCTCTCATTCGGTCTTCCATACTTAAAGGTTCCAGATTCTCCATAATTGAATTTGTGGAATCGGTATCACTAGATGATTCTGATTTAATAGTTCGTTCCTCAACAATCTCTGTTTGAATGATTGGTGGTTCCGGAGGAAAGTTTAATGGTTCAGGATCTATGAACCGTTCCTGAATATTTTCTGGATTCTCAATTGTGATATTGTTTTCAAAAACTGGATTATCGGAAATTTGAGTTGAAGTACTCGGTCGACTCGATGACGATTCTAAAGAAAAATCAACGGCGGTTATATTTGTTAAACGATGTCTTGATCGAGTTACAGGTGGTGAACGTACAAAAGGTGGTGAACGTCTTGCTCGGTGCATTCACAGAATATCCTATTAGTTTTTAAAAGGAAAGAAAAATTATAATAAGTTATCCAATCAATAGACTTTTCTGATTTTGCCCACGTTTCGAATAGCCAAAAGATGCAGCAGAGGGGCAGGATTCGTTTGGTCTCAATATAATTGAGGACTGTTTGGCTCCAATAACCCGGTCCACGTACAAATCCAACTATTACTACGAACCAGAAAATTTTGATGTCTATTAATTTAACCACTCAAAATAAATTTTCGTAATTTTAAGAAATTTAGATAAGAAGTAGAATAAAATTCTAAGTCCTAAAAACTAGAATGGCGAGAAATAAGAAAGAAAAAGAGTTCGTCGCAAAAGGTCGAAAAAGAAATGGTTGAAAAATAAAAGGTGACGGAAAAATAAAAGAAACTTATAAAAACTTAAAAATACTTAACTAATTTATCCTTATTACTACAACTAACTTAAAATTATAATCGCAAATTGAAATTACTAATTGGAATGATAATTGATACATAGTAAAAGGTCTAAAAATATTAAAGCTTACAAGAAAAACTAAATCCCAAATGGAAATAACTTAAAAAGAAACTAAAACTTAAAAAGGCGTCGCAAAATTCTAAAGCACCTAAATCTTAGTATAAAGAAAAAGCACTTAAGGAATTCTACGGCAAAGCCTAAAAATCTAGGAGTAAAAATAACTATAGCTAAAACTAAGTTTAAAATTAATTATGAGCTAAAAAAAATACAAATATTACGCTACAACGATTAAAAAGGTACAAAATATAAAAATATACAAAAAGTTGTAAAAAGTACAATTTTTATAAAAATATTATTTTTATATTATTTATTTAATAAAAACTACTAATTTTACAATTTAATAAAAACTTATTAAAACTAAATACATATATAAAGTAAAAAGTAAAAATAAAACTAAAATTAATAATAATAATAATAATTAAGTAATTAATAATAATAATAATAAATTAAAACCCGTGATTAGGGTTTTGTCCGTGTGTCAGAGGGTCTCCGCGAGTTGCGGTGAATAAAGAGGAAAACCCCGCGAGTCGCGGGGATTCAGAATTCAGTTGACAGATTGTACTTTTACGCGTTTTTCTTTATTTTTTTTTTTTTTTTTTTTTTATTTTGTTTTCTGTTTTTAATTTAAATAAACGATTTTTAATAAAATTTATATTTTTATAAATTAAAATAAAGATAAAGAAACTTATAAAACTTAAATATTTAACAAAATCCTAAAAATACTTATATTTTTGTTTTTCTTTTTATATTTTTGAATAATTAAAACGTAATTTTTACAAAAACGACTTTTAATAAAAGTAAATAAAAATCTTTTTTTTTTTTTTTTTATTAGCGTTGCGCTTCCGGCTTTTAAGATGTTCCCCGGCAGCGGCGCCAAAAATACTTGATGTTTCGCGAGGTGTATATAAAATAGTTATTAAATTTTAGCAGGAAATACTATTAAATACGATACAATTTTACACAAGATATTTATTTATTTATAGAATGGATATACTTAAACCTTGCTACAACACTTATAGGCAGTGTACCTAATCGTACAGTAGTGTAGTTTTTAGTAAGTCCGGTTCGTTCCACAGGGAGATCTTTAAGCAAAGCTCAACGCTATATTAGTTTACTTTTATAAAAATACAAATATATATATAAGTAATATTATTATTATAAAGAGGGGTTTTTACCGTTTAATGACCGGTTTGTCGATTTTAAAACTTTAGTCGCAGTTAAAACCTAATGTAAAATATAAAATAAATACAAGACTTTAAATTAAAGCGTAAAGTAAATAACGATAATGAAATTGCGAATAATAAAAATGCGATAAAATTAAATTGCGATAATTAAAAAGTACGATAATTAAAAGTGCGATAAAATGAAATAACAATAAATAAAAGTGCGATAATTAGAAGTGCAATTAAATATAAAATAAAGGAAATAAAATATGAAATAAAAGAATTATGCTTATTTAAACTTCCGTAATCATGATGTTTGACGTGTTGATTTTAGTTTTATGCCCATGGGTTAATTGTCCTTTGTCCTGGATTATTCAATATGTCCGTCTGGTTTTTGTCCATAACAGTCCATCAGTCATAAATATAAATTGCAAGTGTCCTTGTCAAATTATTATTATACCCGAAGATAAATATTCCAACTAATTGGGGATTCGAATTGTAACAAGGTTTTAATACTTTGTTTAATGAATACACCAGGTTATCGACTGCGTGTAAACCAAGGTTTTACTACTTTGTTAACAATTACACCAATTACCCTTGAATGTAATTTCACCCCTGTTTTAATTATTCTAGTGGCTATTAATCCATTCCCGTGTCCGGTTAAATGAACGATTATTCGTACATATAAATACCCCGCCCATCGTGTCCGATCGAGTGTATATGGTAATTTATAGGGACGCCCAATTGTAAATCTTTATATTAACATTAACAAACTTTCATTTAGTTAAACAAATATAAAGCCCATTAATAGCCCATAGCCTAGTTTCCACAAGTGTCGTTCTTTTATCCAAACCCCAATTATGGTACAAAGCCCAATTACCCAATTTTAGTAATTAGCCCAACATCATGATTACTTTGTTTTAAATAAGCATAATAATAACTTAGCTACGAGACATTAATATAAAAAGGTTGAACATAACTTACAATGATTAAAAATAGCGTAGCGTTACACGGACAGAATTTCGACTTACACCCTTACAACATTCGCTAACATACCCTTATTATTAGAATTATAATTAAAATTAAAATATAAATTATAAATATAAATATATATTACTCGTATATATTGAGAGAGAGATGAAAATAATGTGTTAAATTCGATCAGAATTCGGTTGGCTTTATAGCCAGAAATGAATTTTGGGGCTCCGCGACTCGCGGCAAAAAGCCCTTCAAACTCCGCGAGTCGCGGAGAGGTATTTTCACTTTACACCCTTGGAGTTTCTGGCTGCCGATAGTTTTTAATATATATATATAATATATATATAATTAATATAATTAATTATATATTATATTATATTTATATACATAGTTAACTTGTAATTTTTAGTCCGTTGCGTCGAGCGTTAAGAGTTGACTCTAGTCCCGGTTCCGGATTTTCGAACGTCCTCGCGTACAATTTAATATCTTGTACTTTGCGTTTTGAATCTTGTACTCTTGTGATTTCGAGACGTTTCTTATCAATATTTGGAACCTTTTTGATTGTCTTTTGTACTTTTGAGCTTTTTGGTCGTTTGCGTCTTCAATTCGTCGAATCTGTCTTTTATCTTCACCTTTTATTATTTAAACGAATATCACTTGTAAATAGAACAATTGCAACTAAAAGCTTGTCTTTCTTGAGGAATAATGCTATGAAATATATGTTCGTTTAACGAATATCACTTGTAAATAGAACAATTGCAACTAAAAGCTTGTCTTTCTTGAGGAATAATGCTATGAAATATATGTTCGTTTTTAGCATTATCAGAGATAAATTATTTGGATAATTTATATATAATTGTTTATAGGTTTAAATGATTATGTTGTGTTATATTTTATAAAAATGTTTATAAAATGTGAAAGTAACAAAATAAATACATGTTTATATATATATATATATATATATATATATATATATATATATATATATATATATATATATATATATATATATATATATATATATATATATATATCAAGTATAACATTATTATTTTATAAAAGGAGTGTGCAGAATTTTTTGGTCTTCAAGACAATATCCCATGCTCATTTGTTACTTTCAACTCACACACAACCTTAGAGGTGCATGCTATTTACTTGAACCAAAGCTTGACCACTTCACTTAAGTGTATCTTGACATTTTAACTTGAAAAAAAACTGCAATAATCAGAATTCTGCATAGTGCAGGCCGTGGGCTTTTTTTTTGGCTCAAAGGGAGTTCTTATTTTTTTAAGCTCAATTCAAGTGTCTAATTAAATCCTAACTAAAGTATTAGGTGTTGGGTAAAAGTTTGGGGTATTATCTCTTGAGGTTTCATTGCTTTGAAGCTCCATTCATCATCAACTCTTGGAGATAGCTGCTGTCCAAAATTCAGCCCTCAAACAATCTTTGAGGAGGTATAAACACTCTTCTTTACTTGTTATATTTGTAAGCATATTATCTAGACTTGATATCCACTTGGAATTCAACTAAAATGGTTTAATATATACACTTGTTTTCTTAATATATCATGCTTCCGCTTGCTATATTTCTTACTAAATTGATTTAGTAATTATCTTAACATTAAGAACATGTTGTTATATTGAATTCCAACATTGGTATCTAGAGCCGAGGTCTTTGGAATATGCTTCTTATTTGGTTTATAAACCCATGAATTTTGTAATCTATAAACATGCATGAAAGTAGATTACAAAAACTTTTCAGGTTTGGAGGGTTGCTTGGTTTGGCCAAATTCTTGGACACCAAAATGGGTTTTGGGTTGTTCCATTTTGGTCATATTTATTGTTCACAATCATAGCCACGACCTTGTGTTTGAATGGATGTTCGTTTGGTTGATTTATTCATTTGGTATGTAATAATTAATTCATTCATTTGGTTGTAATATTCATTCATATGGTTATGTAATTTATTTCATATTTGGTATGTAAAATAGATTAGGTTGTATTTTCATTTTTTAGAAAAATGTATTAGGATATATTTTTTGTAAAAATGAAGATGAAAAGATGGAGTCAAAGGAAGAACACAAGAAGAATCTACTTGGTTGCAAGATTGAGTGGGAGATTTAAAATCTCCTACTTTGTGTTATAACCCCTTCACCGGTGGCGTTTGTTTTCGACTAAACAAATGTCCACCAAAATGGCTTGATTGTGAACATATTGTTTTGCATACATGGTTGTGTTGTTTGATTATGGTTTTTATGTTTGATTACTACAAGTTATCACACATGTTAACAACAAGCAAAACTACATTTAATTGGTTAAATTAAAAATAGTTAACAACATGCAAAACGACAAATTTAATTGGTTAAATTAAAAGTGGCAAAAGACCTTAATAAATGGTTATTAAGAACAAGAAAATGATCACATATAATATGGTTTATATCAAGTAATTGGCTAAATTACATGACATGAAAATGGATTTCAAATGAACCATACACTAAATGCATGTTGGTGTATGGCATAAAAGTTTTCTCAAACTAGAAATAATGAAAACTTAAAATCCCTTTAACAAACAAGGTAAACAAGTTAAACGCCATCCTTTTGTGTGACACTTAGACATATTAGGTAACTCATGATGGGATAAAGGTCACCTAACCGTCATGAACAAACTAATATGATTAAGGTGAATTTTGCATGCTTGTGGGATAAAGGTCACCTAACCACTTGTATGTTAAGTTTACACGTTTACATAAGTAGGACGACTTGATTTGGAAATCGTGAACTTAGGATCACCGAAGCATGATGAACAAATAGGCATTGATGGGATAATATGCCATGCAAAAGGATTGCATGATCCCATAACTTAGAAGTTACAAAAGGATTGCAATTGTCATATAATGACTACCTAGCTAAATCAAATGACGGGATAAAGGTCGCCTAACCGAAATTTGGTTTACCGTTGGATTCTAAAATTTAATAAATATCAATTGGATTTAAAGGATATTGATTGTTAAATTAAAATTGATACTTAAACAACTTTGTTACATTTTGTAGATGGCCGCCAATAACAACAACAACATTCCTAACGCACCTATTGACTTTAACAACCTATCGTTGAGGTCAATCCTCGAAAAAGAAAAACTCAACCATACGAACTTCATGGATTGGTTCCGCAATCTAAGAATTGTCCTCAAACTAGAGGACAGGGCGTATGTGTTGGAAGACCCCATTCCCGATCAACCGGACGAGGATGATACGGAAGCCATGGCTTATTGGGAGAAATATTGCACCGATTCGTTGCAAGTTTCTTGCCTCATGCTTGGGACTATGATACCCGAACTCCAAAAGGATTTTGAGCATCATAGTGCATATGACATGATCACACAGTTGAAGGAGATGTTCCTTCAACAAGCTCGTGTCGAGCGCTTCAAAACGGTTCGAGCGCTTCATGCATGTCGGATGGACGACACCCAATCCGTTTCATCTTATGTCCTTAAGATGAAAAGCCTAATTGATCGTGCAAACCGTCTAAACTGCAACGTGTCTAATGAATTAGCCACAGACCTTATCCTTAACTCATTGTCAAAGAGGTTTGACACATTCGTGTTAAATTATAACATGAATGGATGGGATAAAAGCATTGGCGAATTACATGCCATGCTTAAGACGGCAGAAGCAAGCATGGGTAAAAGGACTTCACCCGTGTTTACGATCAATGAAGGCGGGTCCAAAAACAATAACACTCCTAAGCCGAAGGTGGCTAAAAGGAAAGGACCCGCCTACCAAGGCAAGGGCAAGGGAAAGGGGAAGATGGTTACCCCAACCAACAACAAGAAGCAAAAGGTTGTCGGTAAAGCTAACCCCAAGGAAGATCCGTGCTTCGGTTGCGGTGAAATGGGTCACTGGAAACGCAACTGCCCGGTCTACCTTAAGGAGTTGAAGGAAAAGAGGGATGCAGGGCAACCCTCAGGTAATGTATATATGGTATACATTGAGCTTAGTATTACTTCTTCTAATACATGGGTATTAGACACAGGATGTGGAACTCACATTAGCAATTCTATGCAGGGGTTCAAAAGAAGTAAGCAAGAAGCGGGAACATCAAGTCTCTACATGGGAAATGGAGCTAAGGTGAACGTAGTAGCTCAAGGAGACTTCATTTTAAAGCTTCCAAGTGGTTTGGAGCTTATTTTGGAAAATGTTTTGTATGCACCAGATTTATCACGAAACATTATTTCTGTATCCCGTTTGAAACAATGTGGTTTTAATCTTAATTTCATTAATGATGATATCCATGTTTCTTTAAATAACGTGTTCTATGTAGTGACCCGGGAATTTCCGATCAAATTTAAACTTTAATCTTTATATGTTTTCGACACGATAAGTGAAATATGTAATGTTGAGTCTTGAAAGTTTTGAAATCTATATTCATGTAAACAAATACCCTTTGACTATGCCCGACGATTCACGAACATTTGTGGGTAATTGAATGTGTGTTTATATATATATAATGTATAAATATTATTTTGATATTATGTAATTAGTAAACATTACATAAGTAATGAGGTGTAACATTAATATATTAAATGTAACTACAAGTTAAAAAAATATAACTGTTATGACAAATATTACCATTTCTAATTTCAATAATATCAATAATAGTAATATTAATAAATATTAAATATTATTATTATTTTTTTTAAAAAATTTAATGGTATGACTATCAAAATAAATACTTAAAATATAAATATTACTATAAGAATCATTAAAAATTATTATTTAGTTGTAATTTAGATATTACTACGTAATAGATAATATGATTAATACTATTATTATTATTATTAATATTATTACTTTTATAATTATAATCACCATTAGTAATGAATATGAAACTTAACAAAATTAACAATATTGTTATTATTATTACCTTATTATTATTGTTAATATTATTATTATTAAATCTATTATTATTATTATTATTATTAATATCTTTATATAATTTTATGTTTAATAAGAAAATGTAGATACTAACAAATGCATTTAGCCATCTCAATCTATTTTTTCAGCTTTTCCTTTTCTCCTATTTCTAATTGATTGTTTCTGTCTCTGATATAGTTAGCTGTCTAAATCTATCGTACCAATTAGTGCTAAAAACCATATGCACCAAGCCAAAATCTGTTGCAATTCCATATCAACTTTATTTTTGTTATGAATACTTATTCATTCTTATTTGTCCAGTTAATAAGAGCTGTCGACCTAATCTCATTACAAAACAATCGATCACCACCATCATCACTCGTATATTTTTTTTTCCTTCTCTTTCGTTTTCTATTATATGAAACAAGTACCATCTACCACTCTTTAAACAACCACCAACCCGTCACACATGCTGCTACAACTCCTGTTTTCTGTTAATATCGAAATCCCCACAACCCAACATTATAATCTCCATACAACCACCAGGAATCATCACCATTCACCACCATTAACATCGGGTATAATTATTACAACTCCTGCTGTTACATCCGCCACTATTGCAGGTACACTACTACTATTCTTCCATCACCACCACCACATACGATCATAAAATTTCTGCTATAATGAATAGAAACCACCTGCAGCCACGGCTACCACCGCCACCTTCACAACCACTATAAACCATTTAAATATCACCAAGAACAAACATCCACGAAAGTTAATCGAGACCATCAACAATCACATAAATCACCACCTTAACACCTTCAAACCGTCACACCTTTACCATCTTCATCACCGATCACCCCTAACAAAGACCACCTTCATCGTTCTCAAAACTGCGTTTGTATTTTGCTGTTTCTTTTTAATCCTTTTTGTAAAACTGCTAGTATATATTTTCGGTTACCATAAGCATGTGAGAAAAGAATATTTGTGGGACAAGTAAAACTTAATGGCAGACAACCACACCACTTGCAATTAAACAAATATGGGAACTTTGCATGCGTTGATTTTTTTTTTTTTGGCAATGAGTGTTTTAACTTTGCATGCGTGATCTTTAATACCATTTATGGGGCCGAGATTTTTAATTACTTTTGGGACCGAAATTTATGGTCTTGTTGGGTCACGGTTAGTTGTCCACTGGACAAGGTAATAGATTGTAATATTACAAGATGATATAGATAATGATAATTGACGATGTATGGACGGATTATGATAATGATATATGATATAGAATGGTTTGACGAGAATGAATGATGATGATTTGAAGGTGTGAAGATGATGATAAAACCGTAATAACGAAGAAGATGATGTCGGGTACATAAATATGATGAGGATCGTAACGAATGAATGATGATGATGATTATATGATTTAAGCTTGAAAATAACGAATAAATCGTTTACAAGGATCAAATTTAATTCTATTAGATGATAGGATTAATGATGATGAACATGGGAGGTTAAATGGATTTGTTTGATGAAGAAGATGAATAAGGAACTCGGGTTATAATTGATTCGAGTGGGTTTATTAACAGAAAAGAGAGGAACAGAGGGACGGTTAGGTTGCTAGCGGGGGAGCGAGAGGTTGCGGGTTCGAGTCCGGGCACTGCCATTCTATTCTTTACAAAGCCTATTTTATGTGAGGTAGTAATTTTTTTGTTATCTTTTATTATTATTATTATTATTATTATTATTAATATTATTATTATTGTTAATACTAATTGTTATTATTATTATTGTTAATGTAATGATAAGTAGTGTTATTATTAACATTATTATTATGATTATCATTAACATAATTATTATTATCATTATCATTATTACTAATATTATATTATTAGTATTATTATTATTAGGTTTATAAATATTATCATCAATGATAAAATTATCATTTTTAGTATTGTCCTTAAGTAATATTGTTATTATCGTTATTAACATTATTATTAACTTTATCATATTATTATTATAAGTATTATTAATAATATTACTAAATTTATCATTTTAAGTATTATTATCACTATTATGATTATAATTATTATTATTATCATTTTATAAATATTAGAACTTTTATTAGTAACATAGGTATATTATTAGTATCAGTATCATTTATAATTATTAATATTGACGGAAGTATTATTATTAAAATTATCACTTTTATTAAAATGATTATCATTAACGGGTAGTGTTATTAATAAAAGTTAATATAATCATTACTAAAAAGTATCATTACTCTAAATATGTATATTTTTCTTATAAAGACTATTATTAATACTCCCATTATTATTATTAAGAAAATTATTATTTCTATCAGTATACTTATCCTAGTATTATTGTAACTATATTATGTAAACAAAATATTACTTATATAAAAAGATATATAATATAACACTTAACTATATTAATGTTATTATTTATTTAAATAGATAAAATAACATATAATTTATTAATATAAAATTTTTATCATTAATAATAATATATAAATTTGTTCGATTTCGATTGTATGTTTTAATATAAATATGAATAATATAGGTTCGTGAATCCGAGGCCAACCCTACACTTGTTCAATATCGTCATATGTATTTTTACTACAAAATACATTAGGTGAGTTTTCATTACTCCCTTTTTATATATATTTT
This sequence comes from Rutidosis leptorrhynchoides, assembly GCF_046630445.1. Classification (NCBI taxonomy): domain Eukaryota; kingdom Viridiplantae; phylum Streptophyta; class Magnoliopsida; order Asterales; family Asteraceae; genus Rutidosis; species Rutidosis leptorrhynchoides. The sequence goes on from NC_092335.1 coordinate 576,430,433, forward strand.
TGGGACTGAGAATACAGGCGCTGCTTTTATAAATGTTTTACGATATAGACACAGGTAATCGAAACTACATTCTATGGTTGAATTATCGAAGTCGAATATGCCCCTTTTTATTAAGTCTGGTAATCTAAGAATTAGGGAACAGACACTCTAATTAACGCGAATCCTAAAGATAGATCTATCGGGCCCAACAAGCCCCATCCAAAGTACCGGATGCTTTAGTACTTCGAAATTTATATCATGTCCGAAGGAGGATCCCGGAATGATGGGGATATTCTTATATACATCTTGTTAATGTCGATTACCAAGTGTTCAATCCATATGAATGATATTTTTGTCTCTATGCATGGAACGCTTATTTATGAGAACTTGAAATGAAAATCTTGTGGTCTATTAAAATTGATGAAAATGATTATTTATTTTAAACTAATGAACTCACCAACCTTTTGGTTGACACTTTAAAGCATGTTTATTCTCAGGTATGAAAGAAATCTTCCGTTGTGCATTTGCTCATTTTAAGGATATTACTTGGAGTCATTCATGACATATTTCAAAAGACGTTGCATTCGAGTCGTTGAGTTCATCAAGATTAATATTAAGTCAATTATAGTTAGATATATTATGAAATGGTATGCATGCCGTCAACTTTCGATGTAATGAAATATTGTCTTTTCAAAAACGAATGCAATGTTTGTAAAATGTATCATATAGAGGTCAAGTACCTCGCGATGTAATCAACTATTGTGAATCGTTTATAATCGATACGGACTTCGTCCGGATGGATTAGGATGGGTCTCTACAGTTGGTATCAGAGCGGTGGTCTTAGCGAACCAGGTCTTGCATTAGCGTGTCTAACTGATAGCTGTTTAGATGCATTAGTGAGTCTGGACTTCGACCGTGTCTGCATGTCAAAAGTTTTGCTTATCATTTCGTGTCGAAAATTACCTGCTTATCATTCTTAGAGAATCACTTGCTTATCATCCTTAGTCTAGACACATCTTATTGCATTGATTGCATGATTAGTGTATAGACAAAATTCATATCTTAGCATATCTGCTAATTCATATCTTAGTGTATCTGTTATTGTAAACGTTGCCTGTCATTTTCCGTAGATTTCTCCGTAACTTATGGGATTTTAGTATTATATATGCATATGTAAATCATGTACTGCAGGGTACTAATCTACATCCTATAATCTATTTCTTATCGAAAATCCTTCATCTGATCGTATGAGATGAATCCCTCCACCAGTTCGAGTCCCTCAGATTTCAATAGCTATTCCGATAGTTATTCCGACAACTATTCCGACATGGATATTCACCTAAACTCCGAAACGGTGTCACCAGAATGAATCAACCAATCATCCATCCCCAATTCATCTGATGGGTTCGTAGTCGACTTAATCAATGGAGACGCGAAGAAGGTGATCATTTCACCAACCGAATTTATCTCTTGGCGATGAACCTGAAACACTTGTCAGCGAACCAGTCCGAAACACCATATTTACCCTCAATTCCAGGATATCTCGCAATGATTATATGGTATCCCAAAATCCCCAACCTTATTCATCCGCTTGTTTCAACCGACAATCATTCCGGTGTAATAGAAGAAGTCAACGAGCTTCGTGCTTGAGTAATCAATCTAGAAAATATCGTGCAAAACGTACCAGCTTCAGCAACATCACTGACACCAACAGTACCACCAACATCAATACCAGTACCATCAACAATCCATGCCGCAACAACTCATTTTGTATCTAGAGTATAATCATTGTTCTACGTATCGTTCTACATCAATTATCTTCATTCTACATGGCGATCAAGTAATCTCTAAATATTTTAGAGATTATGTATTCTTATTCTAACGGTAAACCAAATGAGACTAAAATCATATTAACTCATTAAATCTATATTACATCTGAAGAAAATATATATATGAAAGTATATTTTCATAAAGTTTGTAATTAAAAAGTCTTTCGTACAAACTATTAATGATGAAAATATTTTAACGGGTAGGTAATACCCGAGGAATATTTAGATTTCACATTAATAAGTTACAATGTACATTCTTCGAATATGATTCAAAAATCATTTACTATCCTACTTACTCCACATATATTCGTATCTGTTCACCAAAGAATAACCATTTTCATTCCAATTAAATTTCACATACGAGTTTCTGCCGATCAAAACCCAAGTCAAGATTTGACAAGTGGCATAATGAAGAAAATAATGAACAAAATAAAATTTATTAGTAACCAATTAATTAACTACGTAAAACTTTAAAACTATGTTAACTGTTCCTAGCTAACTGTTACTATATGACTATTTCCTTAAAATATACTAGTTTTGGTGGAGCTATTGAACTATTGGACTACTATTATGTGTAGTGACCCGAACTTTTCCATGTTTATATATATTAATTGAGATTGATATTTACATGATTAAATGTTTCCAACATGTTAAGCAATCAAACTTGTTAAGACTTGATTAATTGAAATAGGTTTCATATAGACAATTGACCACCCAAGTTGACCGGTGATTCACGAAAGTTAAAACTTGTAAAAACTATATGATGACATATATATGGTTATATATATAGTTAACATGATATTATGATAAGTAAACATATCATTAAGTATATTAACAATGAACTACATATGTAAAAACAAGACTACTAACTTAATGATTTTGAAACGAGACATATATGTAACGATTATCGTTGTAACGACATTTAATGTATATATATCATATTAAGAGATATTTACATCATAATATCATGATAATATAATAATTTAAAATCTCTTTTGATATTATAAACATTGGGTTAACAACATTTAACAAGATCGTTAACCTAAAGGTTTCAAAACAACATTTACATGTAACGACTAACGATGACTTAACGACTCAGTTAAAATGTATATACATGTAGTGTTTTAATATGTATTCATACACTTTTGAAAGACTTCAAGACACTTATCAAAATACTTCTACTTAACAAAAATGCTTACAATTACATCCTCGTTCAGTTTCATCAACAATTCTACTCGTATGCACCCGTATTCGTACTCGTACAATACACAGCTTTTAGATGTATGTACTATTGGTATATACACTCCAATGATCAGCTCTTAGCAGTCCATGTGAGTCACCTAACACATGTGGGAACCATCATTTGGAAACTAGCATGAAATATCTCATAAAATTATAAAAATATGAGTAATCATTCATGACTTATTTACATGAAAACAAAATTACATATCCTTTATATCTAATCCATACACCAACGACCAAAAACACCTACAAACACTTTCATTCTTCAATTTTCTTCATCTAATTGATCTCTCTCAAGTTCTATCTTCAAGTTCTAAGTGTTCTTCATATATTCTACAAGTTCTAGTTACATAAAATCAAGAATACTTTCAAGTTTGCTAGCTCACTTCCAATCTTGTAAGGTGATCATCCAACCTCAAGAAATCTTTGTTTCTTACAGTAGGTTATCATTCTAATACAAGGTAATAATCATATTCAAACTTTGGTTCAATTTCTATAACTATAACAATCTTATTTCAAGTGATGATCTTACTTGAACTTGTTTTCGTGTCATGATTCTGCTTCAAGAACTTCGAGCCATCCAAGGATCCGTTGAAGCTAGATACATTTTTCTCTTTTCTAGTATGTTTATCCAAGGAACTTAAGGTAGTAATGATGTTCATAACGTCATTTGATTCATACATATAAAGCTATCTTATTCGAAGGTTTAAACTTGTAATCACTAGAACATAGTTTAGTTAATTCTAAACTTGTTCGCAAACAAAAGTTAATCCTTCTAACTTGACTTTTAAAATCAACTAAACACATGTTCTATATCTATATGATATGCTAACTTAATGATTTAAAACCTGGAAATACGAAAAACACCGTAAAACCGGATTTACGACGTCGTAGTAACACCGCGGGCTGTTTTGGGTTAGTTAATTAAAAACTATGATAAACTTTGATTTAAAGGTTGTTATTCTGAGAAAATAATTTTTATTATGAACATGAAACTATATCCAAAAATTATGGTTAAACTCAAAATGGAAGTATGTTTTATAAAATGGTCATCTAGACGTCGTTCTTTCGACTGAAATGACTACCTTTAAAAAAACGACTTGTAACTTATTTTTTCGACTATAAACCTATACTTTTTCTGTTTAGATTCATAAAATAGAGTTCAATATGAAACCATAGCAATTTGATTCACTCAAAACGGATTTAAAATGAAGAAGTTATGGGTAGAACAAGATTGGATAATTTTTCTCATTTTAGCTACGTGAAAATTGGTAACAAATCTATTCCAACCATAACTTAATCAACTTGTATTGTATATTATGTAATCTTGAGATACCATAGACACGTATACAATGTTTCGACCTATCATATCGACACATCTATATATATATTTCGGAACAACCATAGACACTCTATATGTGAATGTTGGAGTTAGCTATACAGGGTTGAGGTTGATTCCAAAATATATATAGTTTGAGTTGTGATCAATACTGAGATATGTATACACTGGGTCGTGGATTGATTCAAGATAATATTTATCGATTTATTTCTGTACATCTAACTGTGGACAACTAGTTGTAGGTTACTAACGAGGACAGCTGACTTAATAAACTTAAAACATCAAAATATATTAAAAGTGTTGTAAATATATTTTGAACATACTTTAATATATATGTATATATTGTTATAGGTTCGTGAATCAACAGTGGCCAAGTCTTACTTCTCGACGAAGTAAAAATATGTGAAAGTGAGTTATAGTCCCACTTTTAAAATCTAATATTTTTGGGATGAGAATACATGCAGGTTTTATAAATGATTTACAAAATAGACACAAGTACGTGAAACTACATTCTATGGTTGAATTATCAAAATCGAATATGCCCCTTTTTATTAAGTCTGGTAATCTAAGAATTAGGGAACAGACACCATAATTGACGCGAATCCTAAAGATAGATCTATTGGGCCTAACAAACCCCATCCAAAGTACCGGATGCTTTAGTACTTCGAAAATTATATCATATCCGAAGGGTGTCCCGGAATGATGGGGATATTCTTATATATGCATCTTGTTAATGTCGGTTACCAGGTGTTCACCATATGAATGATTTTTATCTCTATGTATGGGATGTGTATTGAAATATGAAATCTTGTGGTCTATTATTATGATTTGATATATATAGGTTAAACCTATAACTCACTAACAATTTTTTTGTTGACGTTTAAAGCATGTTTATTCTCAGGTGAATATTAAGAGCTTCTGCTGTTGCATACTAAAATAAGGACAAGATTTGGAGTCCATGTTTGTATGATATTGTGTAAAAACTGCATTCAAGAAACTGATTTCGATGTAACATATTTGTATTGTAAACCATTATGTAATGGTCGTGTGTAAACAGGATATTTTAGATTATCATTAATTGATAATCTACGTAAAGCTTTTTAAACCTTTATTTATGAAATAAAGGTTATGGTTTGTTTTAAAATGAATGCAGTCTTTGAAAAACGTCTCATATATCGGTCAAAACCTCGCAACGAAATCAATTAATATGGAACGTTTTTAATCAATAAGAACGGGACATTTCAGTTGGTATCCGAGCGTTGGTCTTAGAGAACCAGAATTTTGCATTAGTGTGTCTTATCGAGTTTGTTAGGATGCATTAGTGAGTCTGGACTTCGACCGTGTTTACTTGAAAAATGATTGCTTAACAAATTTTGTTGGAAACTATATATTTTTAACATGTGAATATTATGTGATATAATAATCTCTTAACGCGTTTGATATTATGTGATAGATGTCTACCTCTAGAACAAGTCCCATTGACTCACCTAATAATAATGAAGAGTCAAATGTAAATTGGAATGATTCGTGGACTGATTCACAAGTTCCCGAAGAGGAACCGGAAGAAGAGTCGGAACCGAAAGAAGAATCGGAACCGGAAGAAGAATCGGAACCGGATGAAGAAATAGAACCGGTGGGGGAAATAATAAAACGGTTAAGTAAAAGAAAATCCTCAACCAACGACCAAGGTTAATTATGGTCAATGGTGTAATGACCCGGACTTTTTCGATCGATCTATACTTATAAGATTAATATTTACATAAATTAAACCTTACCAACATGATAAGCAATCCAAATTGTTGAGATTTATGTTTTTGAAAAGAGTTTTACACAACGTTTGACCGTCTAGTTTGACCGATGATATCACGAACTATATAATATATGATAATTATACGTTTGTGTATATATATGTATATATACATATTTAACATGATCTAAGGATGTTTTAATATCTCATTTTGTATTAATAACAATAAGTTATAAGTATATTTTGAAACTACTAATTTAAGTTTTCAAAACAATAACCATACGTAACGTTATTTGACATAAATACTTATGACCTATAATGTTTATACATATATCATATAATTAATGTATTTAATCACTTTTTAAGGACTTAAATACATAAAACAATATAAGTGTATTTACAAAAGATAGTTATATTTGAATCCTCGTTCCGTTTTCTCAAGATTTCTATACGTATATCAAGGGTATATGTACCCGTATCATACCCAGCTTCTATACGTATTTACTATTGGTATATACACATCAAATCAACATCTAAATCAGCCATATTACTGCCCTCCAAGAGAGGTAACCTTGATTGGATGCTAGCATGGAAAATTTCACAAGATTACAACATAAAAATCTTGTTTTGTCCCCCCCCATTCACGAAATTTTAACCTTATATACCCCATCCATTTTTCAATTTTTACTACATCATTTCTCTAGCTAGGAACACACACTTACAAGCCTCATGCATCCCTAAGAAATCCAGCAAAAATCCTCTCAAGAATCACCTTAATAACCACCATATCAAGATCAAACAAAAACACAACAAAATACTACTTTCATTTCAAGTTTATGTCCTAAGTTGCTTCCAATCTTCAATCCAACTCCACCACTCTTTGGTTCTAGGATTTTTCTTATTTCTTACAGCAATCTTGTCCAAGTAACTTGAGGTAGTAACTTTGTTCATAACCTTATTCGATTCATATATATATAACTATCTTATTTTATGGTATACAATTTTAACAACAAGAACATAGTTTGAATGATTTCAAACTTGTTTGCAAACTAAATAGATCCTTCTAACTTAACTTTTAAAATACTTCAAGACCTGTAATATATCATAAATATATGCTAACTTAACAAGGTAAAACTTGGTTTTTCAAAGAACACCTTAAAAACTGAATTTACGACGTCGGAGTGCAACCGGGGGCTGTTTTGGGTTGGATAATTAAAAACTATTTTGAACTTTGAATTGGAGGCTTATTTTCTGGAAAATTGATATTTACTATGAATATGTTAACACATAAAAATTTCATGATTTAACTCAAAGTATAAGTATTTTTAGAAAAATAATCATTTAAGGTTGTTTACATGATGGAAAATGATCAACTCCATAAGTTTCACTAAAGTTTGACCTATGACCTGTGATTTCGAATTCAAACTAAGGTATTTACAGTTCATAGTCTTAAAGAGGGACTCGATCCAAGGAAGTGGCAAGTTGAATCAACGAAAACGGAGTTGTAACGAAGAAACTATGACCAAAACGAGATCGGATATCTAAGACTAGTTTAGCTACGAAAATAATTGGAGAAAATTAAATAAATCACATCTTTTTAAAATAACATGATATTTTATATATATGTACTCATAATTTAATTTTATATGGTTCAGGATCACCCGTAAACAATACGAGAAGATTAATCATAAGATCCCATGATTGTACGCAACACGTCATTTGACAACACCGGTACTTTATGTACGCAACACGTCATTTGACAACACCGGTACCGTGGGTCAAGATTAATCTCGACCAATACGTATACGATGGGGGTTTTTATTTATTTCATTGGGGGTTTATTAAACACCTAAAAATGAACCATTAAAATTGAATTACTAACATCGGACTGCTAACTACGGACTAAGAAATTATTAAAACTATTAAAAGTATAAAAAGTATATATATGTGACGATTGTTTAAAATAGAAATATATTGATAAACTATATATGGATAGGTTCGTGATATCAATCGGAGACCAAGTCGAAATTACATATCTTCAAGACGAAAGTGAGTATATAGTCCCACTTTTAAACTCTAAGTATTTCGGGATGAGAATACATGTATTTTATGTTTTACGTTATGGACACAAGTAACTGAAAAATATATTCTACGTTGAGTTGTACCACTGGCATACTTCCCTGTAGCTTGGTAACTGTTATTTACACCGGTATTGTAAACGCGAATCCTGTTGATAGATCTATCGGGCCTGACAACCCCAACCGGACTGGACGACCAGTATTCAACGGTTGCACAGTACTTCGTTTCGTGACTACACTTGGTACGGTGTAGTAAGATTTCATAATAAAGGGAATATGCGACGTGATTAAATGTTAAGTATGGTTACCAAGTGCTCAACCACTTAGAATATTTTTATTAAAATGTTTATATATGAAATCTTGTGGTCTATATATATATATTGCTGCCGACATTAAACCTATATCTCACCAACTTTATGTTGACGTTTTAAGCATGTTCATTCTCAGGTGATAATTAGAAGCTTCCGCTGCAACATGTTGAATTTAAGCAAGATCTTGAGTATGCATATTTGTGTCAAAAATAAAACTGCATATCCGAGGAATTGTAATGTAAAATATGCTAGAAATCGTATTGTTATCATCACATGTAAAGTTTGTAAGTCTAAGATTATCGCTAAACGATAATCATCTTTTTATTGTCTAAAGCTTGTATTAAAATAAGAGTTATGGTTTGTAATGTAAAATAAATGCAGTTGTTCTTTTAAAAATGTCGCATATAGAGGTCAATACCTCGCAATGAAATCATACGTTATCAGACTCGTTCTTATGGTTAAGGACGGGTTATGACATGTGGTATCAGAGTGGTGGTCTTAGCGAACCAGGTTTGCATTAGTGTGTCTAACTGATAAGTCGTTAGGATACATTAGTAAGTCTGGACTTTGACCGGGTCTGATTTAAAAACCATTGCTTATCATTGTTGGTTAAAATTTATATGTAAATATTATGTAGTACTAATGGGTTAGTTGTTATGTGATAGATGTCGGGCTCAAAACTTATTATCACATTCAGCGACTCCGAATCAGAATCTTCAGATGGTGTTTCAGTCATTAACCTATCCGATGACGAAAATAATATCTTTGGGGAAGACTCACAAATTCCGGATGAACCAACAATAAAGAACCCGGAAAGTGAACCCGAGGAGGAAAGTGAACCCGAGGAGGAAAGTGAACCAGAGGAGGAAAGTGAACCCGAGGAAGAAATACAAGAAATTACGAAAGACAAGTTCGAACTAGGAAAGAAACGAAAGGCTAATGAATTAGAAAATTCAAATCCTGAGTTTAATAAGGATGATGTGGCACCAACTCCACTAGACACTACCACCCCTATTCCCGCTATTCCTATTCGTTCTATCTCGGCATCCAGTTCTTCAGTCCCACAGCCAAAATATAGGCAGACAGCCAGGATAAGCGTTAAGCGATTCTTTGAACCTAAACGTCCTAGAAAATAGACCAAACGATGCGCTGCCGTATTAAACCATGGGATCATATAATGTTTTGTATAATATTATTAGTGTGGTTTGCTTAATGTTTGATGTAAGATAAGCATATGTAAAATAGTGAAGTGTGAAATGCAATAATTTTCCATGGTTAAGTATTATTTAGATGGTAGTAATTGATTCTGTACTAAGCTATTAAGTATGGACATTAACGGGTAGGTACTACCCTAGATATAATTATAAAACGCTAATAAGAAGAAAAGGCTTTTATAATAATACCTGGTTTATATTATTAATAAGCTATAATGTACTGTAAATATACACTACATCTATAATATTCCATGTGAATAATTATTTTCTTTTCATTCTTATAGAAGAATATGGCGTGATTGAACCGAATGACGAAACAAGAAATCCAGGAACTCATCAATCAGCGAGTGAACGACAGAATGTTATGGGTCGAGGCTGCAAGAGGTGCTGCAGTTAACCCAAATCCTCGTGTGGGGTGCACTTACAAAACTTTTCAAGCTTGCAAGCCCTCATCATTCAGTGGAACGGAAGGACCGATCGGTTTAACCCGGTGGATAGAAAAGATGGAGACTGTGTTTAAAATCAGTGGTTGTGTTGAAAAGGACATGACCAAGTATGCATCGTGCACTTTACAAGATAGTGCACTCATGTGGTGGAAAAATTATGTGAAGGCTGTAGGAGGAGATGTAGCTTATGATACTCCATGGGAAGAATTCAAAACAATGTTAATCAACGAATATTGTCCAAGGAACGAGGTTAGGAAGTTGGAAGATGAATTACGAAGTCTGAAGGTTGTTGGTACTGAAATCACCAACTACAATCAGCGATTCATGGAATTAGTTTTGCTATGTCCTGAATTGGTTCCAACCGAAGAACGGAAGATTGAAATGTACAAAGATGGTTTGCCCAAAAAGGTCAAGGCAAATGTTACAGCATCGAAACCTAAGACAATTCATGAAGCTATAACCATGGCAAACGAGCTAATGGATCAGGTCATCTTGGATAAGAAAGCATCCAATACTGATGTGAAGGTATCAGGTAACAAAAGAAAGTGGAATGGAAGTTATGATCGAGGTAATCAACAACAATCTTTTAAGAAACAAGAAACCACGCAAGGTGCGGGTAGTGGTTCAGGCTTTGGTTATAAAGGACAAAATCCTTTATGCAACCGATGCCACAAACATCACTCTGGTTACTGTAATGTGGTATGCAACAAATGTAATCGAAAGGGTCATCTTGCTGAAGATTGTAGGGCTCTCGTTACAAATACAAATGGTACCAAGACTCCTGCCACTAATGCAAATAGAACTGCTTTGGCTACTGTTACTTGTTATGGATGTGGGAAACAGGGTCATTATAAGAGCCAGTGCCCGAATCCAGAGAAGAATATCGGACCTGCACGAGGGAGAGCATTTGTTATTAATGCTAGAGAGGCGTGTGAAGACCCGGAGCTTGTTACGGGTACGTTTACCATTAATAACTTATCCGCATCTATTATATTTGATACTGGTGCTGATAGAAGTTATGTGTGTAGAGACTTTCACGCTAAATTGAATTGTTCATCATTACCTCTAGATGCTAAGTACATGATTGAGTTAGCTAATGGTAAACTAATTAAAGCCGATAAAATTTGCCGTGATTGTAAAATAAATTTAGCCGGAGAAACGTTTAAAATTGACTTGATACCCGTAGAATTAGGAAGTTTTGATGTAATAGTCGGCATGGACTGGATGTCCAAAGTAGGAGCTGAAGTTGTGTGTGCCAAGAAGGCAATTCGCATTCCTAGTAAGGATAAAATACCGGTGATGATTTATGGAGAGAAGGGTAATTCAAAGCTAAAACTCATTAGTTATTTGAAAGCTCAAAAGTGCTTGAAGAAAGGGTGATATGCTATCTTAGCACATGTTAATAAAGTCGAAAAGAAAGAAAAAGAGAAGTGCATCAATGACGTGCCTGTGGCAAGAGATTTTCCTGAAGTATTTCCGGAAGAGTTGCCGGGATTACCTCCATTTAGATCTGTAGAATTTCAAATAGATTTAGTACCAGGAGCTGCACCAGTTGCCCGTGCTCCATATAGACTTGCACCATCCGAGTTAAAAGAACTTCAGAGTCAGTTAAAAGAATTACTGGATCGTGGATTTATACGACCAAGTACTTCACCGTGGGGAGCTCCGATTCTATTTGTTAAAAAGAAAGATGGATCTTTTAGGATGTGTATAGATTATCGTGAATTAAATAAGTTAACTATCAAGAATCGGTATCCACTACCGAGAATTGACGACTTATTTGATCAACTCCAAGGATCGTGTGTGTACTCGAAAATTGACCTAAGATCGGGCTATCATCAATTACGCGTCAAAGAAGAAGATATACCGAAAACTGCTTTTCGGACACGTTATGGTCATTACGAATTTTTGGTCATGCCGTTTGGGTTGACAAATGCGCCAGCTGTATTCATGGACCTCATGAATCGAGTTTGTAGTCCATATTTAGATAAGTTTGTTATCGTTTTCATTGATGATATTCTTATCTATTCCAAGAGTGAGCAAGAGCATGAGCAGCATTTAAGGTTGATATTAGAGTTGTTGAGAAAAGAACAGCTATATGCTAAATTTTCTAAATGTGCTTTCTGGTTGAAAGAAGTGCAATTTCTTGGCCACGTTGTTAGTAGCAAAGGAATTCAGGTTGATCCAGCAAAAATTGAAGCCATCAAAAAATGGGAGACTCCTAAGACACCAACGCAGATACGCCAATTTTTGGGTTTAGCCGGTTATTATAGAAGGTTTATTCAAGATTTTTCCCGAATAGCTAAGCCGTTGACAGCGTTAACGCAAAAAGGGAAGAAATATGAATGGACCTCTGAGCAGGAGAGTACATTTCAATTACTAAAGAAGAAGTTAACTACGGCGCCTATTTTATCATTACCAGAAGGGAACGATGATTTTGAAATATATTGTGACGCTTCGCGACAAGGTTTTGGTTGCGTTCTTATGGAACGGAAGAAAGTTATTGCATACGCATCCCGACAATTGAAGATTCACGAGCGGAATTATACGACGCATGATCTAGAACTGGGAGCAGTCGTGTTTGCATTGAAGATATGGAGACACTACTTGTATGGGGTTAAATGCACTGTGTTTACTGATCATAAAAGCCTTCAACATATTTTCGATCAAAACAGCTGAACATGAGGCAACGTAGGTGGGTTGAGTTAATAAATGACTATGATTGTGAAATTCGTTATCATCCCGGGAAAGCGAACGTGGTGGCCGACGCTCTAAGCAGAAAGGAACAAGAACCAATTCGAGTATGAGCGATGAACATAAAAATTCGCATGAATCTCAACTCACAAATCAAAGAAGTTCAACGAGAAGCACTTACTAAAGAAAATATAGGAAATGAAATAATGAAGAAGTATGAGAAGCAACTCGTTATACGGGAAGACGGAATTTGATATTTTGCAAACCGTATTTGGGTACCGAAGTTGGGTGGATTAAGGAAGTTGATATTGAACGAGGCACATAAGACAAGATACTCGATACATCCTGGAGTTGGAAAGATGTACCAAGATCTTAAGACACATTATTGGTGGCCTAATTTAAAGACAGACGTTGCAACATATGTTGGGGAGTGTTTAACTTGTTCCAAAGTCAAAGCAGAACACCAGAAGCCGTCAGGGTTACTTCAACAACCAGAAATCCCAGAATGGAAATGGGATGGTATTACCATGGATTTCATCACGAAGTTACCAAAGACTGCCTGGGGATACGATACCATTTGGGTAATTGTTGATCGTCTTACCAAATCTGCACATTTCTTGCCTATAAAGGAAACGGATAGAATGGAGAAACTATTACGATTATATATAAAGGAAATTGTTTCAAGGCATGGAATACCTATTTCCATTATATCTGATCGTGATAGTAGATTTACCTCAAAGTTCTGGCAATCACTACAGGAGGCACTAGGAACTCGTTTGGATATGAGCACCGCATATCATCCGCAAACCGACGGGCAGAGTGAAAGAACGATTCAAACTCTTGAAGACATGCTCAGGGCATGTGTGATCGATTTTGGAAACGGATGGGATAAATATCTACCATTAGCAGAATTCTCGTATAATAATAGTTATCATGCGAGCATTAAAGCTGCGCCATTCGAAGCATTGTACAGAAGGAAGTGTAGATCTCCTATTTGTTGGAATGAAGTAGGAGATCGACAATTAACTAGTCCCGAGATCATACACGAAATGACTGAGAAGATAGTACAAATCAAGGAGAGATTGAAAACAGCCCGTAGTCGCCAAAAGAGCTACGCCAATGTCTGAAGGAAACCATTAGAGTTTTAGATCGGTGACATGGTTATGCTAAAGGTGTCACCTTGGAAAGGTGTAATACGTTTCGGTAAAAGAGGTAAACTGAACCCAAGATATGCAGGCCCGTTCAAGATCATCGAACGCATTGGACCGGTAGCTTATCGACTCGAGTTACCGCAACAACTCGCCGGAGTACACAATACATTTCACGTCTCGAACCTTAAAAAGTGTCTTGCAAAGGAAGACCTCACCATTCCTCTTGAAGAAATTCAAGTTGACGAGAAACTACAATTCATAGAAGAACCAATCGAGATCATGGACCGTGAAGTTAAACGGCTCAAGCAGAGCAACATACCGATCGTTAAAGTTCGTTGGAATGCACGAAGAACCCCGAGTTTACTTGGGAGCGAGAGGATCAAATGAAACAAAAATACCCGCATTTGTTTCCCGATGACGCAAAATAGGTACGATTTTAAAATTTCGGGACGAAATTTATTTAACGGGTAGGTACTGTAATGACCCGGACTTTTTCGATCGATCTATACTTATAAGATTAATATTTACATAAATTAAACCTTACCAACATGATAAGCAATCCAAATTATTGAGATTTATGTTTTTGAAAAGAGTTTTACACAACGTTTGACCGTCTAGTTTGACCGATGATATCACGAACTATATAATATATGATAATTATACGTTTGTGTATATATATGTATATATACATATTTAACATGATCTAAGGATGTTTTAATATCTCATTTTGTATTAATAACAATAAGTTATAAGTATATTTTGAAACTACTAATTTAAGTTTTCAAAACAATAACCATACGTAACGTTATTTGACATAAATACTTATGACCTATAATGTTTATACATATATCGTATAATTAATGTATTTAATCACTTTTTAAGGACTTAAATACATAAAACAATATAAGTGTATTTACAAAAGATAGTTATATTTGAATCCTCGTTCCGTTTTCTCAAGATTTCTATACGTATATCAAGGGTATATGTACCCGTATCATACCCAGCTTCTATACGTATTTACTATTGGTATATACACATCAAATCAACATCTAAATCAGCCATATTACTGCCCTCCAAGAGAGGTAACCTTGATTGGATGCTAGCATGGAAAATTTCACAAGATTACAACATAAAAATCTTGTTTTGTCCCCCCCCATTCACGAAATTTTAACCTTATATACCCCATCCATTTTTCAATTTTTACTACATCATTTCTCTAGCTAGGAACACACACTTACAAGCCTCATGCATCCCTAAGAAATCCAGCAAAAATCCTCTCAAGAATCACCTTAATAACCACCATATCAAGATCAAACAAAAACACTACAAAATACTACTTTCATTTCAAGTTTATGTCCTAAGTTGCTTCCAATCTTCAATCCAAATCCACCACTCTTTGGTTCTAGGATTTTTCTTATTTCTTACAGCAATCTTGTCCAAGTAACTTGAGGTAGTAACTTTGTTCATAACCTTATTCGATTCATATATATATAACTATCTTATTTTATGGTATACAATTTTAACAACAAGAACATAGTTTGAATGATTTCAAACTTGTTTGCAAACTAAATAGATCCTTCTAACTTAACTTTTAAAATACTTAAAGACCTGTAATATATCATAAATATATGCTAACTTAACAAGGTAAAACTTGGTTTTTCAAAGAACACCTTAAAAACTGAATTTACGACGTCGGAGTGCAACCGGGGGCTGTTTTGGGTTGGATAATTAAAAACTATTTTGAACTTTGAATTGGAGGCTTATTTTCTGGAAAATTGATATTTACTATGAATATGTTAACACATAAAAATTTCATGATTTAACTCAAAGTATAAGTATTTTTAGAAAAATAATCATTTAAGGTTGTTTACATGATGGAAAATGATCAACTCCATAAGTTTCACTAAAGTTTGACCTATGACCTGTGATTTCGAATACAAACTAAGGTATTTACAGTTCATAGTCTTAAAGAGGGACTCGATCCAAGGAAGTGGCAAGTTGAACCAACTAAAACGGAGTTGTAACGAAGAAACTATGACCAAAACGAGATCGGATATCTAAGACTAGTTTAGCTACGAAAATAATTGGAGAAAATTAAATAAATCACATCTTTTTAAAATAACATGATATTTTATATATATGTACTCATAATTTAATTTTATATGGTTCAGGATCACCCGTAAACAATACGAGAAGATTAATCATAAGATCCCATGATTGTACGCAACACGTCATTTGACAACACCGGTACTTTATGTACGCAACACGTCATTTGACAACACCGGTACCGTGGGTCAAGATTAATCTCGACCAATACATATACGATGGGGGTTTTTATTTATTTCATTGGGGGTTTATTAAACACCTAAAAATGAACCATTAAAATTGAATTACTAACATCGGACTGCTAACTACGGACTAAGAAATTATTAAAACTATTAAAAGTATAAAAAGTATATATATGTGACGATTGTTTAAAATAGAAATATATTGATAAACTATATATGGATAGGTTCGTGATATCAATCGGAGACCAAGTCGAAATTACATATCTTCAAGACGAAAGTGAGTATATAGTCCCACTTTTAAACTCTAAGTATTTCGGGATGAGAATACATGTATTTTATGTTTTACGTTATGGACACAAGTAACTGAAAAATATATTCTACGTTGAGTTGTACCACTGGCATACTTCCCTGTAGCTTGGTAACTGTTATTTACAGCGGTATTGTAAACGCGAATCCTGTTGATAGATCTATCGGGCCTGACAACCCCAACCGGACTGGACGACCAGTATTCAACGGTTGCACAGTACTTCGTTTCGTGACTACACTTGGTACGGTGTAGTAAGATTTCATAACAAAGGGAATATGCGACGTGATTAAATGTTAAGTATGGTTACCAAGTGCTCAACCACTTAGAATATTTTTATTAAAATGTTTATATATGAAATCTTGTGGTCTATATATATATATTGCTGCCGGCATTAAACCTATATCTCACCAACTTTATGTTGACGTTTTAAGCATGTTCATTCTCAGGTGATAATTAGAAGCTTCCGCTGCAACATGTTGAATTTAAGCAAGATCTTGAGTATGCATATTTGTGTCAAAAATAAAACTGCATATCCGAGGAATTGTAATGTAAAATATGCTAGAAATCGTATTGTTATCATCACATGTAAAGTTTGTAAGTCTAAGATTATCGCTAAACGATAATCATCTTTTTATTGTCTAAAGCTTGTATTAAAATAAGAGTTATGGTTTGTAATGTAAAATAAATGCAGTTGTTCTTTTAAAAATGTCGCATATAGAGGTCAATACCTCGCAATGAAATCATACGTTATCTGACTCGTTCTTATGGTTAAGGACGGGTTATGACAAATGGTGTTTCTGCCAAGGAAGCAAAATATTGGGAGGATTACCAATTCTCCGATGAATTGGATTCCGACGAGAATTTCGATGATGTTATAGAAATTACCCCAACTGAATTTAAAAAGGCAAAAGAAAATAATAAGGGAAAGGGCATAAAAATAGAGAAATCTAATTCCAACCCCGATGAACTTTATATGTATCGTCAACCCCCAAAGTCCTTAAGTTGTAACAATGACCCGGGAACCTCTAAACCACCAGGTTTTCTAAACCAATGTGGAAAATTACGGCTCGTATTAGGGGAACATCATATATCCCTAGAAACTTGGCAAAACGAACCAAAACCGAAGAAGAAGAAACAAGCGAGTCGGAATAAGATAGTTGTATTCGTGTGGTGTAATATATGTAATATAGTGTGCTTATGCTTTATGATATATGTAAAAATTGCTTGTATTAATAAGTATTTTTTTTATGAATCTAACTCTTGTCTATTTTACAGTATAAAAACACAAAATGGATAGACAACCTAATATTTTAAGAGACCTACCCGGAGACATGATTGATGAAATCTTGTCTAGAGTCGGTCAGAATTCTTCGGCATAACTATTTAAGGCGAGATCAGTTTGTAAGACATTCGAAGAACGTTCCAAGAATGCCTTGGTTTATAAAAGGCTTTCGTTCGAAAGATGGGGGATATCACATTGGGAAATCCATAAGTTACGATGTGTTTACTTTGACGCATATATTGCGGAGAACCCAAATGCTATTTTACGCAATGGGTTAAGAAATTATTTTGACTCAATATATCCGAATATTGGACTTCGTGATTTAGAAAAAGCGGCTAACATACAACATAAAGAAGCATGTTATGCTTACGGATTAGTAATGTTCGCTTCTCACCAAAGTGAGAACAAGAACATCGGGCTACAACTATTAAACAAAACGTTCCCACAAGTGACGGAGTCGGTAATTGGGGTAAGAAATGAGGTTTTTAGATTGTTACGGGACTGTTGGACATTACGTAACCCTCATCCCTTTGACGACGTTACAACACGCTGTCTTATCAACGGCCATAACGGTTATGTTCCACAAGACCAAGGATGGGAAGTAATCCTAGTAAAACCAGAATTCATGACTTGTTTCTGGACGTATGAATTACGTGTCTTTATTGCCTTTGCTGAACGACTTGTGTACTAGCTAGAATTATCTTCACAACCATCTTGTATCAAATTTATTGTGTGCTATATTTCATGCTATATGTAAAATAAGCGGTATTGTAAGTTTGTAAAATATTGTGTAAAAGTTTGAACGCGAAATATTATTATAATCAGTTTTTCATATAGAATTGTAGTAGTTGAATTGTATATTAGCTACTAAGTATGAACTTAACGGGTAGGTACTACCCGAATTTAAACTTATAAAATGCTAATATGAAGAAAAAGCTTTTATAAATGAGTTCATATTATGCTACGAAATACTATTATCTACTCTTAATATTCTGTATGATTAACTTGTTCCATTTGACTATTTTGAAGGAAATGGCACCGACTACTCGACACACCGTGAATATGAATGAAGAGGAATTCCGTACTTTTCTAGCTTCAAACATAGCCGCAGTACAGGCTGCGCTACATACCAACAATAACCTTGGATCTAGCAGTACAGGAAATCGTGTAGGATGCACCTACAAAGAATTCACTGCCTGCAAACCTTTGGAATTTGATGGAACTGAAGGACCGATCGGATTGAAACGGTGGACTGAGAAGGTCGAATCGGTGTTTGCCATAAGTAAGTGTACTAAAGAGGACAAAGTGAAGTACGCTACGCATACCTTCACAGGTTCTGCGTTAACATGGTGGAATACCTATCTAGAGCAAGTGGGACAAGACGACGCATACGCACTACCGTGGTCAGCATTCAAGCACTTGATGAACGAGAAGTACCGTCCCAGAACCGAGGTCAATAAACTCAAGACAGAACTTAGAGGGTTACGAACCCAAGGATTTGATATTACCACGTACGAAAGACGATTCACAGAATTGTGCCTATTGTGTCCGGGAGCATTCGAAGATGAGGAAGAGAAGATCGACGCGTTTGTGAAAGGATTACCGGAAAGAATCCAAGAAGATATAAGTTCACACGAGCCCGCCTCCATACAACAGGCATGTAGAATGGCTCACAAACTAGTGAACCAGATTGAAGAAAGAATTAAAGAACAGACTGCTGAAGAGGCCAATGTGAAGCAAGTCAAAAGAAAGTGGGAGGAAAACGGTGATAAGAATCACCAACACAACAACAACAGCAATTACAATAATAATCGCAACAATTATCCCAACAATCGCAACATCAATCGCAACTATAACAAACGGCCCAACAACAACAACAACAACAACAACAATAACAACAGCAACTACAACAATCATCCCAACAACAATAATAACCGCAACAACAACAACAATCAGAAGCAGCTATGCCAAAGGTGTGAAAAGTATCACTCGGGGTTCTGCACTAAATTTTGCAACAAGTGTAAAAGAAATGGTCATAGCGCGGCGAAGTGTGAGGTCTACGGACCAGGGGTTAATAGAACGAAAGGAACAAATGGTGTCGGAACGAGTAATGGCGGAGCAAGTAGTGTCGGAGCAAGTTATGCCAATGTAGTTTGTTATAAATGTGGAAAACCGGGCCACATTATTAGAAATTGCCCGAACCAGGAGAACACGAATGGATAAGGCCGCGGAAGAGTTTTCAATATTAATGCGGTAGAGGCACAGGAAGACCCGGAGCTTGTTACGGGTACGTTTCTTATTGACAATAAATCTGCTTACGTTTTATTTGATTCGGGTGCGGATAGAAGCTATATGAGTAGAGATTTTTGTGCTAAATTAAGTTTCCATTGACGCCTTTGGATAGTAAATTTTTACTCGAATTAGCAAATGGTAAATTAATTTCAGCAGATAATATATGTCGGAATCGAGAAATTAAACTGGTTAGCGAAACATTTAAGATTGATTTGATACCAGTAGAGTTAGGGAGTTTTGATGTGATAATCGGTATGGACTGGTTGAAAGAAGTGAAAGCAGAGATCGTTTGTCACAAAAATGCAATTCGCATTATACGAGAAAAAGGAAAATCCTTAATGGTGTACGGAGAAAAGGGCAACACGAAGCTACATCTTATTAGTAATTTGAAGGCACAAAAACTAATAAGAAAAGGTTGCTATGCTGTTCTAGCACACGTCGAGAAAGTACAAAGTGAAGAAAAGAGCATCAATGATGTTCCCATTGCAAAAGAATTTCCCGATGTATTTCCGAAAGAATTACCGGGATTACCCCCACATCGATCCGTTGAATTTCAAATAGATCTTGTACCAGGAGCTGCACCAATAGCTCGTGCTCCTTACAGACTCGCACCCAGCGAGATGAAAGAACTGCAAAGTCAATTACAAGAACTTTTAGAGCGTGGTTTCATTCGACCAAGCACATCACCGTGGGGAGCTCCTGTTTTGTTTGTCAAGAAGAAAGATGGTACATTCAGGTTGTGTATCGACTACCAAGAGTTGAACAAACTTACCATCAAGAACCGCTACCCACTACCGAGAATCGATGACTTATTTGATCAACTACAAGGCTCGTCTGTTTATTCAAAGATTGACTTACGTTCCGGGTATCATCAAATGCGGGTGAAAGAAGATGATATTCCAAAGACTGCTTTCAGAACACGTTACGGTCATTACGAGTTTATGGTCATGCCGTTTGGTTTAACTAATGCACCAGCTGTGTTCATGGACCTTATGAACCGAGTGTGTGGACCATACCTTGACAAGTTTGTCATTGTTTTCATTGATGACATACTTATTTACTCAAAGAATGACCAAGAACACGGTGAACATTTGAGAAAGGTGTTAGAAGTATTGAGGAAGGAAGAATTGTACGCTAAGTTTTCAAAGTGTGCATTTTGGTTGGAAGAAGTTCAATTCCTCGGTCACATAGTGAACAAAGAAGGTATTAAGGTGGATCCGGCAAAGATAGAAACTGTTGAAAAGTGGGAAACCCCGAAAACTCCGAAACACATACGCCAATTTTTAGGACTAGCTGGTTACTACAGAAGGTTCATCCAAGACTTTTCCAGAATAGCAAAACCCTTGACTGCATTAACGCATAAAGGGAAGAAATTTGAATGGAATGATGAACAAGAGAAAGCGTTTCAGTTATTGAAGAAAAAGCTAACTACGGCACCTATATTGTCATTGCCTGAAGGGAATGATGATTTTGTGATTTATTGTGATGCATCAAATCAAGGTCTCGGTTGTGTATTAATGCAACGAACGAAGGTGATTGCTTATGCATCTAGACAATTGAAGATTCACGAACAAAATTATACGATGCATGATTTGGAATTAGGCGCGGTTGTTTTTGCATTAAAGACTTGGAGGCACTACTTATATGGGGTTAAAAGTATTATATATACCGACCACAAAAGTCTTCAACACATATTTAATCAGAAACAACTGAATATGAGGCAGCGTAGGTGGATTGAATTATTGAATGATTACGACTTTGAGATTCGTTACCACCCGGGGAAGGCAAATGTGGTAGCCGATGCCTTGAGCAGGAAGGACAGAGAACCCATTCGAGTAAAATCTATGAATATAATGATTCATAATAACCTTACTACTCAAATAAAGGAGGCGCAACAAGGAGTTTTAAAAGAGAGAAATTTAAAGGATGAAATACCCAAAGGATCGGAGAAGCATCTTAATATTCGGGAAGACGGAACCCGGTATAGGGCTGAAAGGATTTGGGTACCAAAATTTGGAGATATGAGAGAAATGGTACTTAGAGAAGCTCATAAAACCAGATACTCAATACATCCTGGAACGGGGAAGATGTACAAGGATCTCAAGAAACATTTTTGGTGGCCGGGTATGAAAGCCGATGTTGCTAAATACGTAGGAGAATGTTTGACGTGTTCTAAGGTCAAAGCTGAGCATCAGAAACCATCAGGTCTACTTCAACAACCTGAAATCCCAGAATGGAAATGGGAAAACATTACCATGGATTTCATCACTAAATTGCCAAGGACTGCAAGTGGTTTTGATACTATTTGGGTAATAGTTGATCGTCTCACCAAATCAGCACACTTCCTGCCAATAAGAGAAGATGACAAGATGGAGAAGTTAGCACGACTGTATTTGAAGGAAGTCGTCTCCAGACATGGAATACCAATCTCTATCATCTCTGATAGGGATGGCAGATTTATTTCAAGATTCTGGCAGACATTACAGCAAGCATTAGGAACTCGTCTAGACATGAGTACTGCCTATCATCCACAAACTGATGAGCAGAGCGAAAGGACGATACAAACGCTTGAAGACATGCTACGAGCATGTGTTATTGATTTCGGAAACAGTTGGGATCGACATCTACCGTTAGCAGAATTTTCCTACAACAACAGCTACCATTCAAGCATTGAGATGGCGCCGTTTGAAGCACTTTATGGTAGAAAGTGCAGGTCTCCGATTTGTTGGAGTGAAGTGTGGGATAGACAAATTACGGGTCCGGAGATTATACAAGAAACTACCGAGAAGATCATCCAAATTCAACAACGGTTGAAAACCGCCCAAAGTCGACAAAAGAGCTACGCTGACATTAAAAGAAAAGATACAGAATTTGAAATTGGAGAGATGGTCATGCTTAAAGTTGCACCTTGGAAGGGCGTTGTTAGATTTGGTAAACGAGGGAAATTAAATCCAAGGTATATTGGACCATTCAAGATTATTGATCGTGTCGGACCAGTAGCTTACCGACTTGAGTTACCTCAACAACTCGCGGCTGTACATAACACTTTCCATGTCTCGAATTTGAAGAAATGTTTTGCTAAAGAAGATCTCACTATTCTGTTAGATGAAATCCAAATCAACGAAAAACTTCAATTCATCGAAGAACCCGTCGAAATAATGGATCGTGAGGTTAAAAGACTTAAGCAAAACAAGATACCAATTGTTAAGGTTCGATGGAATGCTCGTAGAGGACCCGAGTTCATCTGGGAGTGTGAAGATCAGATGAAGAAGAAATACCCGCATCTATTTCCAGAAGATTCGTCAACACCTTCAACAGCTTAAAATTTCGGGACGAAATTTATTTAACGGGTAGGTACTGTAGTGACCCGAACTTTTCCATGTTTATATATATTAATTGAGATTGATATTTACATGATTAAATGTTTCCAACATGTTAAGCAATCAAACTTGTTAAGACTTGATTAATTGAAATAGGTTTCATATAGACAATTGACCACCCAAGTTGACCGGTGATTCACGAACGTTAAAACTTGTAAAAACTATATGATGACATATATATGGTTATATATATAGTTAACATGATATTATGATAAGTAAACATATCATTAAGTATATTAACAATGAACTACATATGTAAAAACAAGACTACTAACTTAATGATTTTGAAACGAGACATATATGTAACGATTATCGTTGTAACGACATTTAATGTATATATATCATATTAAGAGATATTCGTACATCAAAATATCATGATAATATAATAATTTAAAATCTCTTTTGATATTATAAACATTGGGTTAACAACATTTAACAAGATCGTTAACCTAAAGGTTTCAAAACAACATTTACATGTAACGACTAACGATGACTTAACGACTCAGTTAAAATGTATATACATGTAGTGTTTTAATATGTATTCATACACTTTTGAAAGACTTCAAGACACTTATCAAAATTCTTCTACTTAACAAAAATGCTTACAATTACATCCTCGTTCAGTTTCATCAACAATTCTACTCGTATGCACCCGTATTCGTACTCGTACAATACACAGCTTTTAGATGTATGTACTATTGGTATATACACTCCAATGATTAGCTCTTAGCAGTCCATGTGAGTCACCTAACACATGTGGGAACTATCATTTGGAAACAAGCATGAAATATCTCATAAAATTACAAAAATATGAGTAATCATTCATGACTTATTTACATGAAAACAAAATTACATATCCTTTATATCTAATCCATACACCAACGACCAAAAACACCTACAAACACTTTCATTCTTCAATTTTCTTCATCTAATTGATCTCTCTCAAGTTCTATCTTCAAGTTCTAAGTGTTCTTCATATATTCTACAAGTTCTAGTTACATAAAATCAAGAATACTTTCAAGTTTGCTAGCTCACTTCCAATCTTGTAAGGTGATCATCCAACCTCAAGAAATCTTTGTTTCTTACAGTAGGTTATCATTCTAATACAAGGTAATAATCATATTCAAACTTTGGTTCAATTTCTATAACTATAACAATCTTATTTCAAGTGATGATCTTACTTGAACTTGTTTTCGTGTCATGATTCTGCTTCAAGAACTTCGAGCCATCCAAGGATCCGTTGAAGCTAGATCTATTTTTCTCTTTTCCAGTATGTTTATCCAAGGAACTTAAGGTAGTAATTATGTTCATAACATCATTCGATTCATACATATAAAGCTATCTTATTCGAAGGTTTAAACTTGTAATCACTAGAACATAGTTTAGTTAATTCTAAACTTGTTCGCAAACAAAAGTTAATCCTTCTAACTTGACTTTTAAAATCAACTAAACACATGTTATATATCTATATGATATGCTAACTTAATGATTTAAAACCTGGAAACACGAAAAACACCGTAAAACTGGATTTACGACGTCGTAGTAACACCGCGGGCTGTTTTGGGTTAGTTAATTAAAAACTATGATAAACTTTGATTTAAAGGTTGTTATTCTGAGAAAATGATTTTTATTATGAACATGAAACTATATCCAAAAATTATGGTTAAACTCAAAATGGAAGTATGTTTTATAAAATGGTCATCTAGACGTCGTTCTTTCGACTGAAATGACTACCTTTACAAAAATGACTTGTAACTTATTTTTCCGACTATAAACCTATAATTTTTCTGTTTAGATTCATAAAATAGAGTTCAATATGAAACCATAGCAATTTGATTCACTCAAAACGGATTTAAAATGAAGAAGTTATGGGTAAAACAAGATTGGATAATTTTTATCATTTTAGCTACGTGAAAATTGGTAACAAATCTATTCCAACCATAACTTAATCAACTTGTATTGTATATTATGTAATCTTGAGATACCATAGACACGTATACAATGTTTCGACCTATCATATCGACACATCTATATATATTTTGGAACAACCATAGACACTCTATATGTGAATGTTGGAGTTAGCTATACAGGGTTGAGGTTGATTCCAAAATATAGATAGTTTGAGTTGTGATCAATACTGAGATACGTATACACTGGGTCGTGGATTGATTGAAGATAATATTTATCGATTTATTTCTGTACATCTAACTGTGGACAACTAGTTGTAGGTTACTAACGAGGACAACTGACTTAATAAACTTAAAATATCAAAATATATTAAAAGTGTTGTAAATATATTTTGAACATACTTTAATATATATGTATATATTGTTATAGGTTCGTGAATCAACAGTGGCCAATTCTTACTTCTCGACGAAGTAAAAATCTGTGAAAGTGAGTTATAGTCCCACTTTTAAAATCTAATATTTTTGGGATGAGAATACATGCAGGTTTTATAAATGATTTACAAAATAGACACAAGTACGTGAAACTACATTCTATGGTTGAATTATCAAAATCGAATATGCCCCTTTTTATTAAGTCTGGTAATCTAAGAATTAGGGAACAGACACCCTAATTGACGCGAATCCTAAAGATAGATCTATTGGGCCTAACAAACCCCATCCAAAGTACCGGATGCTTTAGTACTTCGAAATTTATATCATATCCGAAGGGTGTCCCGGAATGATGGGGATATTCTTATATATGCATCTTGTTAATGTCGGTTACCAGGTGTTCACCATATGAATGATTTTTATCTCTATGTATGGGATGTGTATTGAAATATGAAATCTTGTGGTCTATTATTATGATTTGATATATATAGGTTAAACCTATAACTCACCAACAATTTTTTTGTTGACGTTTAAAGCATGTTTATTCTCAGGTGAATATTAAGAGCTTCCGCTGTTGCATACTAAAATAAGGACAAGATTTGGAGTCCATGTTTGTATGATATTGTGTAAAAACTGCATTCAAGAAACTGATTTCGATGTAACATATTTGTATTGTAAACCATTATGTAATGGTCGTGTGTAAACAGGATATTTTAGATTATCATTAATTGATAATATACGTAAAGCTTTTTAAACCTTTATTTATGAAATAAAGGTTATGGTTTGTTTTAAAATGAATGCAGTCTTTGAAAAACGTCTCATATAGAGGTCAAAACCTCGCAACGAAATCAATTAATATGGAACGTTTTTAATCAATAAGAACGGGACATTTCATTATGGACAATTAAAAATTATTAAAAGAGTAGGAAATATTAAATACAACACTTTTCGACTTAAAAGATTGTAAGTAAATTTCATCTTCTACAGTTAAATATTTCCTCAAGTTGCCACTTGATCTCATTTTAAACCTCATTTGTATCTTGATGATTACAATCTGCGTTCAAACCATTCATGATTCTTGAAAACACCTTAATCAAGAGGATGAATCAACCGCGCTTTATCTACGAGAGAAAAAGATTGATGCATATAGTTATGCACCTAAAAACACTCGGAATCTGAGTAAACGCTTAAAACGTATCTGTGCTAGCTCTTTGGCGTTGTTATTACCGAAAATAACTTTGCTATTCATTTTCAAAATAGCAAATTTTGTCACAGCTCCAGCAAGTCAACTTCGACTTTTCATTCGAAGTAGCCTTACTATAATCCTGATATATACAATTACCCTTTTGATACCGGAGAATTCTTTTATATTCCACCACATTACCAGCAAATGTACCAGCAACCTTGTCGCTCTTTAGTTTAAATCCCTCCGACACATCCCTATATTTATCTATTGAAGTCTCGTCATGTACTCATCCGCATCTTGTAATGAGAATTGCCATAACAATTACCAGGAATCAGCAATCAGTACTTTAAAAACTCACAGCATATTTACATCAACAGTTATATGTATGACATTTATCTCTTAGAATTATGATCTCTCATTTTGAAACTCTGAAAAGCACTCAGTCACAAATCGATACTCTGAATGTTGAAAAAGCTGATTGAAGCAGCAGAAACCATAGACAACCGTAAACGACCTTAATTATCGAAAGTTTGATGATAAAGAATAGTATGTTGGAAAAGCTCAGAAAAGTTGGAACTGGAAAACGGATTGGGCTAATCACGAAGGAGATCAAGGACAAATACAAGGACCATACCATATATTCAAAGAATCCAGGTAATTCTGGATCTGATGAAACCTTCAACGAATATCTTACTCCGTACTCATGTTAAAATCTTGCGGAAAAATTTTTCTCCATCAATCATCAAACTTAGAAATTCCAAAATATCATCATCAATATCTTCGATAATTCTGAGGATATTTTCATAAATATTCTCGTTCGAAATTATATACCTCCTCGTGCTTCCCGTGCATCATTATATTGGAAACAATCAATAGAAAATATAGTACCGAAAAGTGGATTATGCGAAAATATGAAAGAAGCCGTGGACAAATCACAAAGAATAAGTCTGACTTCAAATAATCTAAATGATTCAATGTCTGCTGTAGTCTTTAGCGAATATTTTGCTCATTACTCTAAACCCATACGGACAATAGTCTCCATCATCCTCTGATCTTAGATATTCAAAGATATTATCGTACCTTTCATTATAAATATCCTCGATATTTCTGAATATATTTTTATAACTAATACTATCTGAAATCATTTATCTCTTCGTGCTATCAGTGTTACATCATATAGAAACTGTTAGTTTCTATATTCTGTAAACTTTCGAGCTTAAAATATGAATGTTATTGAAGTAATGTTGAGAACTGATGCATGAGTTAGTATAATATAATGACACTTGATCAACGTGATTATATTACAGTAAGTCATGCTGAGTTCTAATGGGACATGATGGTTCACAGTAGATCATACCACCATCATGTGTTATGTTACATAACTCTTTCATTCTAATTAACTTCTGAACATATCAAGAAAGTATATTCTTGATAGCTCTATTCCCAATGATTCTGGTAATTTGATGAATCAAATCGTGTTATCACGTTCTTTCTTGATTATAACATTAAATTCATTCGAAACTCCATACTTACAAATTCTAGACCATTACTCGTTTTACTAGAGATTGAGAGGAGATTAAAAAGATGAAGAGCTCCGAAACATAAAGGAAGATATAAAACTCGACAACAACACTGAAATTACAATAATTAAAAATTAAAACATCACGACAATTGAAAATTAAAAGATTACAATCAAACTACTCGTCGTCGTCAATTGTCATCTACAAAGTAGCGTTCACCAGTCATTTCACCATCCGTGAGGTACTCTGGAGACATCGGTATTTCTCTTGATGCCTCAACTGCTACTTCAGCTGATTCATCGAGGTAACGATAACCCAACATCTCTTCATCTTCAAGAACCGCATACAAAGAAATGCGTTTACCGCGATCTTCAATGGTATCTTTTATAAAGTACCATTGATCATCGGTACACAGAAAACTTGCCCTACAATCCGCATCATAATCGTCTTTATAAAAGAACACAGACGTGAATTCACACGGAACTTTTTCCTTCAGAAAGGATAACAAGTCTTGTAAACCAACATCACGAATGTCGATACCTTCAAACGAAATACTGTCGCCCCACACATATTCCTTTATTTGATTACGGAAATCACCTCCGTAATGAATATCGAATGAAACAATCATTGGGGGAAGTAGTAACATTTTGCAGTTTGGGAGTGCTTGATTTTGATTTTGAGAAAGGTGGAAATATAAAAGAAATATATGTTTGAGTGTATAAAATTAAGTATATGGTTAGTGTTTATATAGTGTAAAAGTAACCGTTGAGATAGCCGTTGGAATTTTTTTTTATTTTACTAACGACAAAAAAAAAAAAAAAAAATGGGCAAGTTTTTGGGCAAAGGTGGACGATGCCCGTTGGGACCTCTCTCATGATAATTTCATTCGTGCTCTTCGAATAATCAAATTACTTTATCCAGATTACGCCCTGTGATAAAATTCTATTTATCAACTCATATTTGTCATGAAAACATTCTTATTGTTAGCCATGACAACCTCACTCAAATTTCGGGACGAAATTTCTTTAACGGGTAGGTACTGTAGTGACCCGGGAATTTCCGATCAAATTTAAACTTGAATCTTTATATGTTTCCGACACGATAAGCGAAATATGTAATGTTGAGTCTTGAAAGTTTTGAAATCTATATTCATGCAAACAAATAACCTTTGACTATGCCCGACGATTCACGAACATTTGTGGGTAATTGAATGTGTGTTTATATATATATAATGTATAAATATTATTTTGATATTATGTAATTAGTAAACATTACATAAGTAATGAAGTGTAACATTAATATATTAAATGTAACTACAAGTTAAAAAAATATAACTGTTATGACAAATATTACCATTTCTAATTTCAATAATATCAATAATAGTAATATTAATAAATATTAAATATTATTTATTTTTTTAAAAATTTAATGGTATGACTATCAAAATAAATACTTAAAATATAAATATTACTATAAGAATCATTAAAAATTATTATTTAGTTGTAATTTAGATATTAATAGATAATATGATTAATACTATTATTATTATTAATATTATTACTTTTATAATTATAATCACCATTAGTAATGAATATGAAACTTAACAAAATTAACAATATTGTTATTATTATTACCTTATTATTATTGTTAATATTATTATTATTAAATCTATTATTATTATTATTATTATTATTATTATTATTATTATTATTATTATTATTATTATTATTATTAATATCTTTATATAATTTTATGTTTAATAAGAAAATGTAGATACTAACAAATGCAGTTAGCCATCTCAATCTATTTTTTCAGCTTTTCCTTTTCTCCTATTTCTAATTGATTGTTTATGTCTCTGATATAGTTAGCTGTCTAAATCTATCGTACCAATTAGTGCTAAAAACCATATGAACCAAGCCAAAATCTGTTGCAAGTCCATATCAACTTTATTTTTGTTATGAATACTTATTCATTCTTATTTGTCCAGTTAATAAGAGTTGTCGACCTAATCTCATTACAAAACAATCGATCACCACCATCATCACTCGTATATTTTTTTTCCTTCTCTTTCGTTTTCTATTATATGAAACAAGTACCATCTACCACTCTTTAAACAACCACCAACCCGTCACACATGCTGCTACAACTCCTGTTTTCTGTTAATATCGAAATCCCCACAACCCAACATTATAATCTCCATACAACCACCAGGAATCATCACCATTCACCACCATTAACATCAGGTATAATTATTACAACTCCTGCTGTTACATTCGCCACTATTGCAGGTACACTACTACTATTCTTCCATCACCACCACCACATACGATCATAAAATTTCTGCTGTAATGAATAGAAACCACCTGTAGCCACGGCTACCACCGCCACCTTCACAACCACTATAAACCCATTTAAATATCACCAAGAACAAACATCCACGAAAGTTAATCGAGACCATCAACAATCACATAAATCACCACCTTAACACTTTCAAACCGTCACACCTTCACCATCTTCATCACCGATCACCCCTAACAAAGACCACCTTCATCGTTCTCAAAACTGCGTTTGTATTTTGCTGTTTCTTTTTAATCCTTTTTGTAAAACTGCTAGTATATATTTTCGGTTACCATAAGCATGTGAGAAAAGAATATTTGTGGGACAAGTAAAACTTAATGGCAGACAACCACACCACTTGCAATTAAACAAATATGGGAACTTTGCATGTGTTGAATTTTTTTTTTTGGAAATGAGTGTTTTAACATTGCATGCGTGATCTTTAATACCATTTATGGGGCCGAGATTTTTAATTACTTTTGGGACCGAAATTTATGGTCTTGTTGGGTCACGGTTAGTTGTCCACTGGACAAGGTAATAGATTGTAATATTACAAGATGATATAGATAATGATAATGGACGATGTACGGACGGATTATGATAATGATATACGATATAGAATGGTTTGACGAGAATGAATGATGACGATTTGAAGGTGTGAAGATGATGATAAAACCGTAGTAACGAAGAAGATGATGTCGGGTACATAAATATGATGAGGATCGTAACGAATGAATGATGATGATGATTATATGATTTAAGCTTGAAAATAACGAATAAATCGTTTACAAGGATCGAATTTAATTCTATTAGATGATAGGATTAATGATGATGAACATGGGAGGTTAAATGGATTTGTTTGATGAAGAAGATGAATAAGGAACTCGGGTTATAATTGATTCGAGTGGGTTTATTAACAGAAAAAAGA
Organism: Rutidosis leptorrhynchoides; assembly: GCF_046630445.1. Classification (NCBI taxonomy): domain Eukaryota; kingdom Viridiplantae; phylum Streptophyta; class Magnoliopsida; order Asterales; family Asteraceae; genus Rutidosis; species Rutidosis leptorrhynchoides. The sequence continues at coordinate 576,462,319 of NC_092335.1, forward strand.
GGAACAGAGGGACGGTTAGGTTGCTAGCGGGGGAGCGAGAGGTTGCGGGTTCGAGTCCGGGCACTGCCATTCTATTCTTTACAAAGCCTATTTTATGTGAGGTAGTAATTTTTTTGTTATCTTTTATTATTATTATTATTATTATTATTATTATTATTATTATTATTATTATTATTATTATTAATATTATTATTGTTAATACTAATTGTTATTATTATTATTGTTAATGTAATGATAAGTAGTGTTATTATTAACATTATTATTATGATTATCATTAACATAATAATTATCGTTATCATTATTACTAATATTATATTATTAGTATTATTATTATTAGGTTTATAAATATTATCATCAATGATAAAATTATCATTTTTAGTATTGTCCTTAAGTAATATTGTTATTATCGTTATTAACATTATTATTAACTTTATCATATTATTATTATAAGTATTATTAATAATATTACTAAATTTATCATTTTAAGTATTATTATCACTATTATGATTATAATTATTATTATTATCGTTTTATAAATATTAGAACTTTTATTAGTAACATAGGTATATTATTAGTATCAGTATCATTTATAATTATTAATATTATTAATATTGACGGAAGTATTATTATTAAAATTATCACTTTTATTAAAATGATTATCATTAACGGGTAGTGTTATTAATAAAAGTTAATATAATCATTACTAAAAAGTATCATTACTCTAAATATGTATATTTTTCTTATAAAGACTATTATTAATACTCCTATTATTATTATTAAGAAAATTATTATTTCTATCAGTATACTTATCCTAGTATTATTGTAACTATATTATGTAAACAAAATATTACTTATATAAAAAGATATATAATATAACACTTAACTATATTAATGTTATTATTTATTTAAATAGATAAAATAACATATAATTTATTAATATAAAATTTTTATCATTAATAATAATATATAAATTTGTTCGATTTCGATTGTATGTTTTAATATAAATATGAATAATATAGGTTCGCGAATCCGAGGCCAACCCTACACTTGTTCAATATCGTCATATGTATTTTTACTACAAAATACATTAGGTGAGTTTTCATTACTCCCTTTTTATATATATTTTTGGGACTGAGAATACATGCGCTGCTTTTATAAATGTTTTACGATATAGACACAAGTAATCGAAACTACATTCTATGGTTGAATTATCGAAGTCGAATATGCCCCTTTTTATTAAGTCTGGTAATCTAAGAATTAGGGAACAGACACTCTAATTGACGCGAATCCTAAAGATAGATCTATCGGGCCCAACAAGCCCCATCCAAAGTACCGGATGCTTTAGTAATTCGAAATTTATATCATGTCCGAAGGAGGATCCCGGAATGATGGGGATATTCTTATGTACATCTTGTTAATGTCGATTACCAGGTGTTCAATCCATATGAATGATATTTTTGTCTCTATGCATGGAACGCTTATTTATGAGAACTTGAAATGAAAATCTTGTGGTCTATTAAAATTGATGAAAATGATTATTTATTTTAAACTAATGAACTCACCAACCTTTTGGTTGACACTTTAAAGCATGTTTATTCTCAGGTATGAAAGAAATCTTCCGTTGTGCATTTACTCATTTTAAGGATATTACTTGGAGTCATTCATGACATATTTCAAAAGACGTTGCATTCGAGTCGTTGAGTTCATCAAGATTAATATTAAGTCAATTATAGTTAGATATATTATGAAATGGTATGCATGCCGTCAACTTTCGATGTAATGAAATATTGTCTTTTCAAAAACGAATGTAATGTTTGTAAAATGTATCATATAGAGGTCAAGTACCTCGCGATGTAATCAACTATTGTGAATCGTTTATAATCGATACGGACTTCGTCCGGATGGATTAGGACGGGTCTCTACATTCTATTTTAAGGCTTCGTCTTCGAATGGTATTTATGAATTGGTTCATGATGACACAGCATACAATAGCTCAATATACCATGCAAACACCAAGAAACTCAAAAGGGATTTGAGTGATTCCTACTTATGGCATTGTCGCCTTGGTCACATTAACAAGAACCGAATGTATACACTTCAAAAGAATGGACTTTTGAAATCAAATGAACTAGACTCGTTTGATGTATGTGAGTCTTGCTTACAAGGCAAAATGACTAAAGCACCTTTCAAAGGGACCTATGAAAGGGCTAAGGAGTTATTGGGATTAATACATTCGGATGTATGTGGACCCTTTAAGCCCATAGCTAGGAATGGTGAAAGATACTTCGTTACTTTCATTGATGACTTCGGTCGTTTTGGATATGTCTACTTGTTAAGACATAAGGACGAAACTTTTGAAGTATTCAAAGAATATCAAAACGAAGTACAAAATCAACTCAATAAGACAATCAAGGTACTTCGTACCGATAGAGGAGGTGAATACCTAAGCGATGCTTTCCAAGATCATCTTAGAAGTTGTGGGATTATCTCACAACTTACTCCACCCGGGACACCACAACTTAATGGAGTTTCCGAAAGGAGGAACCGAACCCTAATGGATATGGTTCGATCTATGATGGCTAGAAGCTCGTTACCTCTATCATTTTGGGGTTATTGTCTATGCTTCGTGGCTCGTATTTTAAATATAGCCCCAACCAAGAAAGTGGAATGAACACCTCATGAGATGTGGTTTGGAAAACCTCCATCTCTATCATACTTAAAGGTATGGGGATGTGAAGCTTATCCTAAGCGTTACGTCCCTAATAAGTTGAATGCTCGATCCACGAAGTGTATCTTCATAGGATATCCCAAGGATGATATGGGATACTATTTCTATGATCCAACCAAGCAAAATGTATTTGTTGCTCGAAAGGCTGAATTTCTTGAAACTAAGTTCCTAATGGAAGGAAATAGTGAAAGGAAGATAGATCTTGAAGAGGTTCAAGATCAAGTAGATGATACACAATTGGCTGACACTAGCACTCAACATGAAAATGTTGAGAGTGATCAGATGTATGATCAAAATACACAAGACGTTCGCAAATCTGGTAGGATTAGTAATCCTCCTGAGAGATATTGGTTTCTCATGGATGGTTGCTATGTGGTTAATTTGGATGAACCAACAAACTACCAAGATGCTTTATCAAGGATTGATAAGGATAAATGACAGGAAGCCATGAACGCTGAGATGCAATCCATGTATGACAACCAAGTTTGGGAACTGGTTGTACAACCTACTGGCTCAAGGCTAGTTGATTGTAAATGGCTTTTCAAAATGAAAACCGACATACATGGAAACTTGGATACATATAAAGCTAGACTTGTAGCAAAAGGTTTCACTCAAACTCAAGGGGTTGACTATGATGAAACTTTTTCGCCTGTGGCAATGCTAAAGTCTATTAGGATATTATTTGCCATTGCTGCTCATTATGATTATGAAATATGGCAAATGGATGTCAAGACCGCTTTCCTAAATGGATATCTTATGGAAGATGTCTATATGGTTCAGCCTGAAGGTTTTGTTGATCCGAAATATCCTAAAAAGGTATGCAAGTTAAAGAAGTCAATCTACGGATTGAAACAAGCATCTAGAATGTGAAATCATCGTTTTAATGAGGAAGTCGAGAAATTTGACTTCATTAAAAATGGTGATGAAGCTTGTGTATATAAGAAAGCTAGTGGGAGCACTATCATGTTCCTTGTACTATATGTGGATGATATATTGTTATTTAGAAATGATATTCCGGCAATGCAAGGAGTTAAAACTTGGCTAAGTAAATGCTTCTCCATTAAGGATCTTGGAGAAGCACAATACATTTTAGGGATTGGGATCTACAGGAAGAGATCCAAGAAATTGATAGGTTTGAATCAAAGTGCATACATTGAAAAGATCTTGAAAAGGTTCAAGATGGAAAACTCTAAGAAAGGTTTGGTACCTATTCAAAGAGGAACGCTCCTTAGTTCATCTCAGTGCCCCACCATGAAAGATGAACAAGAGAGAATGAAGAAAGTCCCATATGCGTCTGCCATTGGGTCAATCATGTATGCAATGATATGCACTAGACCGGATGTGTCATGCGCTCTTAGCCTGACGAGCAGATACCAGAATAACCCAGGAAACAGTCATTGGATTGCTGTTAAAAGTATATTGAAATACCTTAGGAGGACTAAGGATATGTTTCTAATATATGGGTCTGGTGAGGAGGAAGTTGCTGTAAGAGGTTACGTGGATGCGAGTTTCCAAACTGATCGAGATGATTCTCGATCACAATCCGGTTATGTCTTCACGTTAAATGGAGGTGCAGTCTCTTGGAAGAGTTCAAAATAGGATGTTGTTGCTTTATCCACTACAGAGTCGGAGTACATCACCGCATCATTGGCAGCTCAGGAAGCTGCATGGATGAAGAAATTCATTGACGACTTAGGAGTAGTCCCTTCCATTCAGGACCCTCTTGAGATCTTTTGTGACAACGAGGGTGTGATTGCTCAAATCAAAGAACCCCGTGCTCACCAAAAGACCCGTCACATTGAGTGGAGATTCAACTACATAAGGGATGAAGTTGAAAAGGGAAAGATATGTACTCGCAAAGTTCACACAGATCTTAACATAGCGGATCCTCTCACGAAGCTCTTACATGGAACAAAACATACTGGACATGTTTGTAGTGACCCAAACTTTTCCATGTTTATATATATTAATTGAGATTGATATTTACATGATTAAATGTTTCCAACATGTTAAGCAACCAAACTTGTTAAGACTTGATTAATTGAAATATGTTTCATATAGACAATTGAGCACCCAAGTTGACCGGCGATTCACGAACGTTAAAACTTGTAAAAACGACATGACAATATATATATGAATATACATATGGTTAACGTGAGATTATGATAAGTAAGTATCTCCATAAGTATATTAACAATGAGTTATATACATATAAACAAGACTACTAACTTAAGGATTTCAAAACGAGACATATATGTAACGATTATCGTTGTAACGACATTTAAATGTATATATATCAGATTAAGATATATTAATATATCATAATATCATGATAATATAATAATTTAACATCTTATTAGATATAATAAACAATGGGTTAACAACATTAATTGAGATCGTTAACTTAAAGGTTTCAAAACAACACTTACATGTAACGACTAACGATGACTTAACGACTCAGTTAAAATGTATATACATGTAGTGTTTTAATATGTATTTATACACTTTTGAAAGACTTAAATACACTTATCAAAATACTTCTACTTAACAAAAATGCTTACAATTACATCCTCGTTCAGTTTCATCAACAATTCTACTCGTATGCACCTGTATTCGTACTCGTACAATACACAGCTTTTAGATGTATGTACTATTGGTATATACACTCCAATGATCAGCTCTTAGCAGCCCATGTGAGTGACCTAACACATGTGGGAACCATCATTTGGCAACTAGCATGAAATATCTCATAAAATTACAAAAATATGAGTAATCATTCATGACTTATTTACATGAAAACAAAATTACATATCCTTTATATCTAATCCATACACCAACGACCAAAAACACCTACAAACACTTTCATTCTTCAATTTTCTTCATCTAATTGATCTCTCTCAAGTTCTATCTTCAAGTTCTAAGTGTTCTTCATATATTCTACAAGTTCTAGTTACATAAAATCAAGAATACTTTCAAGTTTGCTAGCTCACTTCCAATCTTGTAAGGTGATCATCTAACCTCAAGAAATCTTTGTTTCTTACAGTAGTTTATCATTCTAATACAAGGTAATAATCATATTCAAACTTTGGTTCAATTTCTATAACTATAACAATCTTATTTCAAGTGATGATCTTACTTGAACTTGTTTTCGTGTCATGATTCTGCTTCAAGAACTTCGAGCCATCCAAGGATCCATTGAAGCTAGATCCATTTTTCTCTTTTCCAGTAGGTTTATCCAAGGAACTTAAGGTAGTAATAATGTTCATAACATCATTCGATTCATACATATAAAACTATCTTATTCGAAGGTTTAAACTTGTAATCACTAGAACATAGTTTAGTTAATTCTAAACTTGTTCGCAAATAAAAGTTAATTCTTCTAACTTGACTTTTAAAATCAACTAAACACATGTTCTATATCTATATGATATGCTAACTTAATGATTTAAAACCTGGAGACACGAAAAACACCGTAAAACCGGATTTACGCCGTCGTAGTAACACCGCGGGCTGTTTTGGGTTAGTTAATTAAAAACTATGATAAACTTTGATTTAAAAGTTGTTATTCTGAGAAAATGATTTTTATTATGAACATGAAACTATATCCAAAAATTATGGTTAAACTCAAAGTGGAAGTATGTTTTCTAAAATGGTCATCTAGACGTCGTTCTTTCGACTGAAATGACTACCTTTACAAAAACGACTTGTAACTTATTTTTCCGACTATAAACCTATACTTTTTCTGTTTAGATTCATAAAATAGAGTTCAATATGAAACCATAGCAATTTTATTCACTCAAAACGGATTTAAAATGAAGAAGTTATGGGTAAAACAAGATTGGATAATTTTTCTCATTTTAGCTACGTGAAAATTGGTAACAAATCTATTCCAACCATAACTTAATCAACTTGTATTGTATATTATGTAATCTTGAGATACCATAGACACGTATACAATGTTTCGACCTATCATGTCGACACATCTATATATATTTCGGAACAACCATAGACACTCTGTATGTGAATGTTGGAGTTAGCTATACAGGGTTGAGGTTGATTCCAAAATATATATAGTTTGAGTTGTGATCAATACTGAGATACGTATACACTGGGTCGTGGATTGATTCAAGATAATATTTATCGATTTATTTCTGTACATCTAACTGTGGACAACTAGTTGTAGGTTACTAACGAGGACAGCTGACTTAATAAACTTAAAACATCAAAATATATTAAAAGTGTTGTAAATATATTTTAAACATACTTTGATATATATGTATATATTGTTATAGGTTCGTGAATCAACCAGTGGCCAAGTCTTACTTCTCGACGAAGTAAAAATCTGTGAAAGTGAGTTATAGTCCCACTTTTAAAATCTAATATTTTTGGGATGAGAATACATGCAGGTTTTATAAATGATTTACAAAATAGACACAAGTACGTGAAACTACATTCTATGGTTGAATTATCGAAATCGAATATGCCCCTTTTTATTAAGTCTGGTAATCTAAGAATTAGGGAACAGACACCCTAATTTACGCGAATCCTAAAGATAGATCTATTGGGCTTAACAAACCCCATCCAAAGTACCGGATGCTTTAGTACTTCGAAATTTATATCATATCCGAAGGGTGTCCCGGAATGATGGAGATATTCTTATATATGCATCTTGTTAATGTTGGTTACCAGGTGTTCACCAAATGAATGATTTTTATCTCTATGTATGGGATGTGTATTGAAATATGAAATCTTGTGGTCTATTATTATGATTTGATATATATAGGTTAAACCTATAACTCACCAACATTTTTGTTGACGTTTTAAGCATGTTTATTCTCAGGTGATTATTAAGAGCTTCCGCTGTCGCATACTTAAATAAGGACAAGATTTGGAGTCCATGCTTGTATGATATTGTGTAAAAACTGCATTCAAGAAACTTATTTTGTTGTAACATATTTGTATTGTAAACCATTATGTAATGGTCGTGTGTAAACATGATATTTTAGATTATCATTATTTGATAATCTACGTAAAGCTTTTTAAACCTTTATTGATGAAATAAAGGTTATGGTTTGTTTTAAAATGAATGCAGTCTTTGAAAAACGTCTCATATAGAGGTCAAAACCTCGCAACGAAATCAATTAATATGGAACGTTTTTAATCAATAAGAACGGGACATTTCAGTTGGTATCCGAGCGTTGGTCTTAGAGAACCAGAATTTTGCATTAGTGTGTCTTATCGAGTTTGTTAAGATGCATTAGTGAGTCTGGACTTCGACCGTGTTTACTTGAAAAATGATTGCTTAACAAATTTTTTTGGAAACTATATATTTTTAACATGTGAATATTATGTGATATATTAATCTCTTAACGCGTTTGATATTATGTGATAGATGTCTACCTCTAGAACAAGTCCCATTGACTCACCTAATAATAATGAAGAGTCAAATGTAAATTGGAATGATTCGTGGACTGATTCACAAGTTCCCGAAGAGGAACCGGAAGAAGAGTCGGAACCGGAAGAAGAATCGGAACCGGAAGAAGAATCGGAACCGGATGAAGAAATAGAACCGGTGGGAGAAATAATAAAACGGTTAAGTAAAAGAAAATCCTCAACCAACCGACCAAGGTTAATTATGGTCAATGGTGTTTCCGCCAAGGAAGCAAAATATTGGGAGGATTACCAATTCTCCGATGAATCGGATTCCGACGAGAATTCCGATGATGTTATAGAAATTACCCCAACTGAATTCAAAAAGGCAAAAGAAAATAATAAGGGAAAGGGCATAAAAATAGAGAAATCTAATTCTAACCCCGATGAACTTTATATGTATCGTCAACCCCCGAAGTCCTTAAGTTGTAACAATGACCCGGGAACCTCTAAACCACCAGGTTTTTCTAAACCAATGTGGATAACGACGGCTCGTATTAGGGGAACATCATATATCCCTAGAAACTTGGCAAAACGAACCAAAACCAAAGAAGAAGAAACAAGCGAGTCGGAATAAGATAGTTGTATTCGTGTGGTGTAATATATGTAATATAGTGTGCTTATGCTTTATGATATATGTAAAAATTGCTTGTATTAATAAGTTTTTTTTTTATGAATCTAACTCTTTTCTATTTTACAGTATAAAAACACAAAATGGATAGACAACCCAATATTTTAAGAGACCTACCCGGAGACATGATTGATGAAATCTTGTCTAGAGTCGGTCAGAATTCTTCGGCACAACTATTTAAGGCGAGATCTGTAGTGACCCGAACTTTTCCATGTTTATATATATTAATTGAGATTGATATTTACATGATTAAATGTTTCCAACATGTTAAGCAATCAAACTTGTTAAGACTTGATTAATTGAAATATGTTTCATATAGACAATTGACCACCCAAGTTGACCGGTGATTCACGAACGTTAAAACTTGTAAAAACTATATGATGACATATATATGGATATATATATAGTTAAAATGATACTATGATAAGTAAACATATCATTAAGTATATTAACAATGAACTACATATGTAAAAACAAGACTACTAACTTAATGATTTTTAAACGAGACATATATGTAACGATTATCGTTGTAAAGACATTTAATGTATATATATCATATTAAGAGATATTCATACATGATAATATCATGATAATATAATAATTTAAAATCTCATTTGATATTATAAACATTGGGTTAACAACATTTAACAAGACCGTTAACCTAAAGGTTTAAAAACAACACTTACATGTAACGACTAACGATGACTTAACGACTCAGTTAAAATGTATATACATGTAGTGTTTTAATATGTATTTATACACTTTTGAAAGACTTCAATACACTTATCAAAATACTTCTACTTAACAAAAATGCTTACAATTACATCCTCGTTCAGTTTCATCAACAATTCTACTCGTATGCACCCGTATTCATACTCGTACAATACACAGCTTTTAGATGTATGTACTATTGGTATATACACTCCAATGATCAGCTCTTAGCAGCCCATGTGAGTCACCTAACACATGTGGGAACCATCATTTGGCAACTAGCATGAAATATCTCATAAAATTACAAAAATATGAGTAATCATTCATGACTTATTTACATGAAAACAAAATTACATATCCTTTATATCTAATCCATACACCAATGACCAAAAACACCTACAAACACTTTCATTCTTCAATTTTCTTCATCTAATTGATCTCTCTCAAGTTCTATCTTCAAGTTCTAAGTGTTCTTCATAAATTCCAAAAGTTCTAGTTTCATAAAATCAAGAATACTTTCAAGTTGCTAGCTCACTTCCAATCTTGTAAGGTGATCATCCAACCTCAAGAAATCTTTGTTTCTTACAGTAGGTTATCATTCTAATACAAGGTAATAATCATATTCAAACTTTGGTTCAATTTCTATAACTATAACAATCTTATTTCAAGTGATGATCTTACTTGAACTTGTTTTCGTGTCATGATTCTGCTTCAAGAACTTCGAGCCATCCAAGGATCCGTTGAAGCTAGATCCAATTTTCTCTTTTCCAGTAGGTTTATCCAAGGAAATTAAGGTAGTAATGATGTTCATAACATCATTCGATTCATACGTATAAAGCTATCTTATTCGAAGGTTTAAACTTGTAATCACTAGAACATAGTTTAGTTAATTCTAAACTTGTTCGCAAACAAAAGTTAATCCTTCTAACTCGACTTTTAAAATCAACTAAACACATGTTCTATATCTATATGATATGCTAACTTAATGATTTAAAACCTGAAAACACGAAAAACACCGTAAAACCGGATTTACGCCGTCGTAGTAACACCGCGGGCTGTTTTGGGTTAGTTAATTAAAAACTATGATAAACTTTGATTTAAAAGTTGTTATTCTGAGAAAATGATTTTTATTATGAACATGAAACTATATCCAAAAATTATGGTTAAACTCAAAGTGGAAGTATGTTTTCTAAAATGGTCATCTAGACGTCGTTCTTTCGACTGAAATGACTACCTTTACAAAAACGACTTGTAACTTATTTTTCCGACTATAAACCTATACTTTTTCTGTTTAGATTCATAAAATAGAGTTCAATATGAAACCATAGCAATTTGATTCACTCAAAACGGATTTAAAATGAAGAAGTTATGGGTAAAAAAAGATTGGATAATTTTTCTCATTTTAGCTACGTGAAAATTGGTAACAAATCTATTCCAACCATAACTTAATCAACTTGTATTGTATATTATGTAATCTTGAGATACCATAGACACGTATACAATGTTTCGACCTATCATGTCGACACATCTATATATATTTCGGAACAACCATAGACACTCTATATGTGAATGTTGGAGTTAGCTATACAGGGTTGAGGTTGATTCCAAAATATATATAGTTTGAGTTGTGATCAATACTGAGATACGTATACACTGGGTCGTGGATTGATTCAAGATAATATTTATCGATTTATTTCTGTACATCTAACTGTGGACAACTAGTTGTAGGTTACTAACGAGGACAGCTGACTTAAGAAACTTAAAACATCAAAATATATTAAAAGTGTTGTAAATATATTTTGAACATACTTTGATATATATGTATATATTGTTATAGGTTCGTGAATCAACCAGTGGCCAAGTCTTACTTCCCGAAGAAGTAAAAATCTGTGAAAGTGAGTTATAGTCCCACTTTTAAAATCTAATATTTTTGGGATGAGAATACATGCAGGTTTTATAAATGATTTACAAAATAGACACAAGTACGTGAAACTACATTCTATGGTTGAATTATCGAAATCGAATATGCCCCTTTTTATTAAGTCTGGTAATCTAAGAATTAGGGAACAGACACCCTAATTGACGCGAATCCTAAAGATAGATCTATCGGGCCCAACAAGCCCCATCCAAAGTACCGGATGCTTTAGTACTTCGAAATTTATATCATATTCGAAGGGTGTCCCGGAATGATGGGGATATTCTTATATATGCATCTTGTTAATGTCGATTACCAGGTGTTCACCATATGAATAATTTTTATCTCTATGTATGGGATGTATATTGAAATATGAAATCTTGTGGTCTATTGTTACAATTTGATATATATAGGTTAAACCTATAACTCACCAACATTTTTGTTGACGTTTAAAGCTTGTTTATTCTCAGGTGAATACTAAGAGCTTCCGCTGTTGCATACTAAAATAAGGACAAGATTTGGAGTCCATGTTTGTATGATACTGTGTAAAAACTGCATTCAAGAAACTGATTTCGATGTAACATATTTGTATTGTAAACCATTATGTAATGGTCGTGTGTAAACAGGATATTTTAGATTATCATTATTTGATAATCTACGTAAAGCTTTTTAAACCTTTATTTATGAAATAAAGGTTATGATTTGTTTTAAAAATGAATGCAGTCTTTGAAAAACGTCTCATATAGAGGTCAAAACCTCGCAACGAAATCAATTAATATGGAACGTTTTTAATCAATAAGAACGGGACATTTCAGTTGGTATCAGAGCGTTGGTCTTAGAGAACCAGAATTTTGCATTAGTGTGTCTTATCGAGTTTGTTAGGATGCATTAGTGAGTCTGGACTTCGACCGTGTTTACTTGAAAAATGATTGCTTAACAAATTTTGTTGGAAACTATATATTTTTAACATGTGAATATTATGTGATATATTAATCTCTTAACGCGTTTAATATTATGTGATAGATGTCCACCTCTAGAACAAGTCCCATTGACTCACCTAATAATAATGAAGAGTCAAATGTAAATTGGAATGATTCGTGGACTGATTCACAAGTTCCCGAAGAGGAACCGGAAGAAGAGTCGGAACCGGAAGAAGAATCGGAACCGGAAGAAGAATCGGAACCGGATGAAGAAATAGAACCGGTGGGGGAAATAATAAAACGGTTAAGTAAAAGAAAATCCTCAACCAACCGACCAAGGTTAATTATGGTCAATGGTGTTTCCGCCAAGGAAGCAAAATATTGGGAGGATTACCAATTCTCCGATGAATCGGATTCCGACGAGAATTCCGATGATGTTATAGAAATTACCCCAACTGAATTTAAAAAGGCAAAAGAAAATAATAAGGGAAAGGGCATAAAAATAGAGAAATCTAATTCCAACCCCGATGAACTTTATATGTATCGTCAACCCCCGAAGTCCTTAAGTTGTAACAATGACCCGGGAACCTCTAAACCACCAGGTTTTTCTAAACCAATGTGGATAACGACGGCTCGTATTAGGGGAAAATCATATATCCCTAGAAACTTGGTAAAACGAACCAAAACCGAAGAAGAAGAAACAAGCGAGTCGGAATAAGATAGTTGTATTCATGTGGTGTAATATATGTAATATAGTGTGCTTATGCTTTATGATATATGTAAAAATTGCTTGTATTAATAAGTATTTTTTTTATGAATCTAACTCTTGTCTATTTTACAGTATAAAAACGCAAAATGGATAGACAACCCAATATTTTAATAGACCTACCCGGAGACATGATTGATGAAATCTTGTCTAGAGTCGGTCAGAATTCCTCGGCACAACTATTTAAGGCGAGATCAGTTTGTAAGACATTCGAAGAACGTTCCAAGAATGTCTTGGTTTATAAGAGACTTTCGTTTGAAAGATGGGGGATATCACATTGGGAAACCCATAAGTTACGATGTGTTTACTTTGACGCATATATTGGGGGGAACCCAAATGCGATTTTACGCAACGGGTTAAGAAATTATTTTGACTCAATGTATCCGAATATAGGACTTCATGATTTAGAAAAAGCGGCTAACATGCAACATAAAGAAGCATGCTATGCTTATGGGTTAGTAATGTTCGCTTCTCACCAAAGTGAGAAAAAGAACATCGGGCTACAGCTATTAAACAAAACGTTCCCACAAGTGACGGAGTCGGTAATTGGGGTAAGAAATGAGGTTTTTAGATTGTTACGGGACTGTTGGACATTACGTAACCCTCGTCCCTTTGACGACGTTACAACACGCTATCTTATCAACGGCCATAACGGTTATGTTGCACAAGACCAAGGATGGGAAGTAGTCCTAGTAAAACCAGAATGCATGACTTGTTTCTGGACGTATGAATTACGTGTCTTTATTGCCTTTGCTGAACGACTTGTGTACTAGCTAGAATTATCTTCACAACTATCTTGTATCAAAGTTATTGTGTGCTATATTTCATGCTTTATGTAAAATAAGCAGTATTGTAAGTTTGTAAAATATTGTATAAAAGTTTGAACGCGAAATATTATTATAATCAGTTTTTCATATAGAATTGTAGTAGTTGAATTGTATATTAGCTACTAAGTATGAACTTAACGGGTAGGTACTACCCGAATTTAAACTTACAAAACGCTAATATGAAGAAAAAGCTTTTATAAATGAGTTCATATTATGCTACGAAATACTATTAACTACTCTTAATATTCTGTATGATTAACTTGTTCCATTTAACTATTTTGAAGGAAATGGCACCGACTACTCGACACACCGTGAATATGAATGAAGAGGAATTCCGTACTTTTCTAGCTTCAAACATAGCCGTAGTACAGGCTGCGCTACATACCAACAATAACCTTGGATCTAGCAGTACAGGAAATCGTGTAGGATGCACCTACAAAGAATTCACTGCCTGCAAACCTTTGGAATTTGATGGAACCGAAGGACCGATCGGATTGAAACGGTGGACAGAGAAGGTTGAATCGGTGTTTGCCATAAGTAAGTGTACTGAAGAGGACAAAGTGAAGTACGCTACGCATACCTTCACAGGTTCTGCGTTAACATGGTGGAATACCTATCTAGAGCAAGTGGGACAAGACGATGCGTACGCACTACCGTGGTCAGCATTCAAGCACTTGATGAACGAGAAGTACCGTCCCAGAACCGAGGTCAATAAGCTCAAGACAGAACTTAGAGGGTTACGAACCCAAGGATTTGATATTACCACGTACGAAAGACGATTCACAGAATTGTGCCTATTGTGTCCGGGAGCATTCGAAGATGAGGAAGAGAAGATCGACGCGTTTGTGAAAGGATTACCGGAAAGAATCCAAGAAGATATAAGTTCACACGAGCCCGCCTCCATACAACAGGCATGTAGAATGACTCACAAACTAGTGAACCAGATTGAAGAAAGAATTAAAGAACAGACTGCTGAAGAGGCCAATGTGAAGCAAGTCAAAAGAAAGTGGGAGGAAAACGGTGATAAGAATCACCAATACAACAACAACAGCAATTATAACAATAATCGCAACAACTATCCTAACAATCGCAACATCAATCGCAACTACAACAAACGGCCCAACAACAACAACAAAAACAACAGCAACCACAACAATCATCTTAACAACAATAATAACCGCAACAACAACAACAATCAGAAGCCGCTATGCCAAAGGTGTGAAAAGTATCACTCGGGGTTCTGCACCAAATTTTGCAACAAGTGTAAAAGAAATGGTCATAGCGCAGCGAAGTGTGATGTCTACGGACCAGGGGTTAACAGAACGAAAGGAACAAATGGTGTCGGAACGAGTAATGGCGGAGCAAGTAGTGTCGGAGCAAGTTATGCCAATGTAGTTTGTTATAAATGTGGAAAACCGGGCCACATTATTAGAAATTGCCCGAACCAGGAGAACACGAATGGACAAGGCCGCGGAAGAGTTTTCAATATTAATGTGGCAGAGGCACAGGAAGACCCGGAGCTTGTTACGGGTACGTTTCTTATTGACAATAAATCTGCTTACGTTTTATTTGATTCGGGTGCGGATAGAAGCTATATGAGTAGAGATTTTTGTGCTAAATTAAGTTGTCCATTGACGCCTTTGGATAGTAAATTTTTACTCGAATTAGCAAATGGTAAATTAATTTCAGCAGATAATATATGTCGGAATCGAGAAATTAAACTGGTTAGCGAAACATTTAAGATTGATTTGATACCAGTAGAGTTAGGGAGTTTTGATGTGATAATCGGTATGGACTGGTTGAAAGAAGTGAAAGCAGAGATCGTTTGTTACAAAAATGCAATTCGCATTATACGAGAAAAAGGAAAACCCTTAATGGTGTACGGAGAAAAGGGCAACACGAAGCTACATCTTATTAGTAATTTGAAGGCACAAAAACTAATAAGAAAAGGTTGCTATAATGTTCTAGCACACGTCGAGAAAGTACAAACTGAAGAAAAGAGCATCAATGATGTTCCCATTGCAAAAGAATTTCCCGATGTATTTCCGAAAGAATTACCGGGATTACCCCCACATCGATCCGTTGAATTTCAAATAGATATTGTACCAGGAGCTGCACCAATAGCTCGTGCTCCTTACAGACTCGCACCCAGCGAGATGAAAGAAATGCAAAGCCAATTACAAGAACTTTTAGAGCGTGGTTTCATTCGACCAAGCACATCACCGTGGGGAGCTCCTGTTTTGTTTGTCAAGAAGAAAGATGGTACATTCAGGTTGTGTATCGACTACCGAGAGTTGAACAAACTTACCATCAAGAACCGCTACCCACTACCGAGAATCGACGACTTATTTGATCAACTACAAGGCTCGTCTGTTTATTCAAAGATTGACTTACGTTCCGGGTATCATCAAATGCGGGTGAAAGAAGATGATATTCCAAAGACTGCTTTCAGAACACGTTACGGTCATTACGAGTTTATGGTCATGCCGTTTGGTTTAACTAATGCACCAGCTGTGTTCATGGACCTTATGAACCGAGTGTGTGGACCATACCTTGACAAGTTTGTCATTGTTTTCATTGATGACATACTTATTTACTCAAAGAATGACCAAGAACACGGTGAACATTTGAGAAAGGTGTTAGAAGTATTGAGGAAGGAAGAATTGTACGCTAAGTTTTCAAAGTGTGCATTTTGGTTGGAAGAAGTTCAATTCCTCGGTCACATAGTGAACAAAGAAGGTATTAAGGTGGATTCGGCAAAGATAGAAACTGTTGAAAAGTGGGAAACCCCGAAAACTCCGAAACACATACGCCCGTTTTTAGGACTAGCTGGTTACTACAGAAGGTTCATCCAAGACTTTTCCAGAATAGCAAAACCCTTGACTGCATTAACGCATAAAGGGAAGAAATTTGAATGGAATGATGAACAAGAGAAAGCGTTTCAGTTATTGAAGAAAAAGCTAACTACGGCACCTATATTGTCATTGCCTGAAGGGAATGATGATTTTGTGATTTATTGTGACGCATCAAAGCAAGGTCTCGGTTGTGTATTAATGCAACGAACGAAGGTGATTGCTTATGCGTCTAGACAATTGAAGATTCACGAACAAAATTATACGACGCATGATTTGGAATTAGGCGCGGTTGTTTTTGCATTAAAGACTTGGAGGCACTACTTATATGGGGTCAAAAGTATTATATATACCGACCACAAAAGTCTTCAACACATATTTAATCAGAAACAACTGAATATGAGGCAGCGTAGGTGGATTGAATTATTGAATGATTACGACTTTGAGATTCGTTACCACCCGGGGAAGGCAAATGTGGTAGCCGATGCCTTGAGCAGGAAGGACAGAGAACCCATTCGAGTAAAATCTATGAATATAATGATTCATAATAACATTACTACTCAAATAAAGGAGGCGCAACAAGGAGTTTTAAAAGAGGGAAATTTAAAGGATGAAATACCCAAAGGATCGGAGAAGCATCTTAATATTCGGGAAGACGGAACCCGGTATAGGGCTGAAAGGATTTGGGTACCAAAATTTGGAGATATGAGAGAAATGGTACTTAGAGAAGCTCATAAAACCAGATACTCAATACATCCTGGAACGGGGAAGATGTACAAGGATCTCAAGAAACATTTTTGGTGGCCGGGTATGAAAGCCGATGTTGCTAAATACGTAGGAGAATGTTTGACGTGTTCTAAGGTCAAAGCTGAGCATCAGAAACCATCAGGTCTACTTCAACAACCCGAAATCCCAGAATGGAAATGGGAAAACATTACCATGGATTTCATCACTAAATTGCCAAGGACTGCAAGTGGTTTTGATACTATTTGGGTAATAGTTGATCGTCTCACCAAATCAGCACACTTTCTGCCAATAAGAGAAGATGACAAGATGGAGAAGTTAGCACGACTGTATTTGAAGGAAGTCGTCTCCAGACATGGAATACCAATCTCTATTATCTCTGATAGGGATGGCAGATTTATTTCAAGATTCTGGCAGACATTACAGCAAGCATTAGGAACTCGTCTAGACATGAGTACTGCCTATCATCCACAAACTGATGGGCAGAGTGAAAGGACGATACAAACGCTTGAAGACATGCTACGAGCATGTGTTATTGATTTCGGAAACAGTTGGGATCGACATCTACCATTAGCAGAATTTTCCTACAACAACAGCTACCATTCAAGCATTGAGATGGCGCCGTTTGAAGCACTTTATGGTAGAAAGTGCAGGTCTTCGATTTGTTGGAGTGAAGTGGGGGATAGACAGATTACGGGTCCGGAGATTATACAAGAAACTACTGAGAAGATCATCCAAATTCAACAACGGTTGAAAACTGCCCAAAGTCGACAAAAGAGCTACGCTGACATTAAAAGAAAAGATATAGAATTTGAAATTGGAGAGATGGTCATGCTTAAAGTTGCACCTTGGAAAGGCGTTGTTCGATTTGGTAAACGAGGGAAATTAAATCCAAGGTATATTGGACCATTCAAGATTATTGATCGTGTCGGACCAGTAGCTTACCGACTTGAGTTACCTCAACAACTCGCGACTGTACATAACACTTTCCACGTCTCGAATTTGAAGAAATGTTTTGCTAAAGAAGATCTCACTATTCCGTTAGATGAAATTCAAATCAACGAAAAACTTCAATTCATCGAAGAACCCGTCGAAATAATGGATCGTGAGGTTAAAAGACTTAAGCAAAACAAGATACCAATTGTTAAGGTTCGATGGAATGCTCATAGAGGACCCGAGTTCACCTGGGAGCGTGAAGATCAGATGAAGAAGAAATACCCGCATCTATTTCCAGAAGATTCGTCAACACCTTCAACAGCTTAAAATTTCGGGACGAAATTTATTTAACGGGTAGGTACTGTAGTGACCCGAACTTTTCCATGTTTATATATATTAATTGAGATTGATATTTACATGATTAAATGTTTCCAACATGTTAAGCAATCAAACTTGTTAAGACTTGATTAATTGAAATATGTTTCATATAGACAATTGACCACCCAAGTTGACCGGTGATTCACGAACGTTAAAACTTGTAAAAACTATATGATGACATATATATGGATATATATATAGTTAAAATGATACTATGATAAGTAAACATATCATTAAGTATATTAACAATGAACTACATATGTAAAAACAAGACAACTAACTTAATGATTTTTAAACGAGACATATATGTAACGATTATCGCTGTAAAGACATTTAATGTATATATATCATATTAAGAGATATTCATACATGATAATATCATGATAATATAATAATTTAAAATCTCATTTGATATTATAAACATTGGGTTAACAACATTTAACAAGACCGTTAACCTAAAGGTTTAAAAACAACACTTACATGTAACGACTAACGATGACTTAACGACTCAGTTAAAATGTATATACATGTAGTGTTTTAATATGTATTTATACACTTTTGAAAGACTTCAATACACTTATCAAAATACTTCTACTTAACAAAAATGCTTACAATTACATCCTCGTTCAGTTTCATCAACAATTCTACTCGTATGCACCCGTATTCGTACTCGTACAATACACAGCTTTTAGATGTATGTACTATTGGTATATACACTCCAATGATCAGCTCTTAGCAGCCCATGTGAGTCACCTAACACATGTGGGAACCATCATTTGGCAACTAGCATGAAATATCTCATAAAATTACAAAAATATGAGTAATCATTCATGACTTATTTACATGAAAACAAAATTACATATCCTTTATATCTAATCCATACACCAACGACCAAAAACACCTACAAACACTTTCATTCTTCAATTTTCTTCATCTAATTGATCTCTCTCAAGTTCTATCTTCAAGTTCTAAGTGTTCTTCATAAATTCCAAAAGTTCTAGTTTCATAAAATCAAGAATACTTTCAAGTTGCTAGCTCACTTCCAATCTTGTAAGGTGATCATCCAACCTCAAGAAATCTTTGTTTCTTACAGTAGGTTATCATTCTAATACAAGGTAATAATCATATTCAAACTTTGGTTCAATTTCTATAACTATAACAATCTTATTTCAAGTGATGATCTTACTTGAACTTGTTTTCGTGTCATGATTCTGCTTCAAGAACTTCGAGCCATCCAAGGATCCGTTGAAGCTAGATCCATTTTTCTCTTTTCCAGTAGGTTTATCCAAGGAAATTAAGGTAGTAATGATGTTCATAACATCATTCGATTCATACGTATAAAGCTATCTTATTCGAAGGTTTAAACTTGTAATCACTAGAACATAGTTTAGTTAATTCTAAACTTGTTCGCAAACAAAAGTTAATCCTTCTAACTTGACTTTTAAAATCAACTAAACACATGTTCTATATCTATATGATATGCTAACTTAATGATTTAAAACCTGAAAACACGAAAAACACCGTAAAACCGGATTTACGCCGTCGTAGTAACACCGCGGGCTGTTTTGGGTTAGTTAATTAAAAACTATGATAAACTTTGATTTAAAAGTTGTTATTCTGAGAAAATGATTTTTATTATGAACATGAAACTATATCCAAAAATTATGGTTAAACTCAAAGTGGAAGTATGTTTTCTAAAATGGTCATCTAGACGTCGTTCTTTCGACTGAAATGACTACCTTTACAAAAACGACTTGTAACTTATTTTTCCGACTATAAACCTATACTTTTTCTGTTTAGATTCATAAAATAGAGTTCAATATGAAACCATAGCAATTTGATTCACTCAAAACGGATTTAAAATGAAGAAGTTATGGGTAAAACAAGATTGGATAATTTTTCTCATTTTAGCTACGTGAAAATTGGTAACAAATCTATTCCAACCATAACTTAATCAACTTGTATTGTATATTATGTAATCTTGAGATACCATAGACACGTATACAATGTTTCGACCTATCATGTCGACACATCTATATATATTTCGGAACAACCATAGACACTCTATATGTGAATGTTGGAGTTAGCTATACAGGGTTGAGGTTGATTCCAAAATATATATAGTTTGAGTTGTGATCAATACTGAGATACGTATACACTGGGTCGTGGATTGATTCAAGATAATATTTATCGATTTATTTCTGTACATCTAACTGTGGACAACTAGTTGTAGGTTACTAACGAGGACAGCTGACTTAAGAAACTTAAAACATCAAAATATATTAAAAGTGTTGTAAATATATTTTCAACATACTTTGATATATATGTATATATTGTTATAGGTTCGTGAATCAACCAGTGGCCAACTCTTACTTCCCGACGAAGTAAAAATCTGTGAAAGTGAGTTATAGTCCCACTTTTAAAATCTAATATTTTTGGGATGAGAATACATGCAGGTTTTATAAATGATTTACAAAATAGACACAAGTACGTGAAACTACATTCTATGGTTGAATTATCGAAATCGAATATGCCCCTTTTTATTAAGTCTGGTAATCTAAGAATTAGGGAACAGACACCCTAATTGACGCGAATCCTAAAGATAGATCTATCGGGCCCAACAAGCCCCATCCAAAGTACCGGATGCTTTAGTACTTCGAAATTTATATCATATCCGAAGGGTGTCCCGGAATGATGGGGATATTCTTATATATGCATCTTGTTAATGTCGATTACCAGGTGTTCACCATATGAATAATTTTTATCTCTATGTATGGGATGTATATTGAAATATGAAATCTTGTGGTCTATTGTTACAATTTGATATATATAGGTTAAACCTATAACTCACCAACATTTTTGTTGACGTTTAAAGCATGTTTATTCTCAGGTGAATACTAAGAGCTTCCGCTGTTGCATACTAAAATAAGGACAAGATTTGGAGTCCATGTTTGTATGATACTGTGTAAAAACTGCATTCAAGAAACTGATTTCGATGTAACATATTTGTATTGTAAACCATTATGTAATGGTCGTGTGTAAACAGGATATTTTAGATTATCATTATTTGATAATCTACGTAAAGCTTTTTAAACCTTTATTTATGAAATAAAGGTTATGATTTGTTTTAAAAATGAATGCAGTCTTTGAAAAACGTCTCATATAGAGGTCAAAACCTCGCAACGAAATCAATTAATATGGAACGTTTTTAATCAATAAGAACGGGACATTTCAAGATCAGTTTGTAAGACATTCGAAGAACGTTCCAAGAATGCCTTGGTTTATAAAAGGCTTTCGTTCGAAAGATGGGGGATATCACATTGGGAAATCCATAAGTTACGATGTGTTTACTTTGACGCATATATTGCGGGGAACCCAAATGCTATTTTACGCAATGGGTTAAGAAATTATTTTGACTCAATATATCCGAATATTGGACTTCGTGATTTAGAAAAAGCGGCTAACATGCAACATAAAGAAGCATGTTATGCTTACGGATTAGTAATGTTCGCTTCTCACCAAAGTGAGAACAAGAACATCGGGCTTCAACTATTAAACAAAACGTTCCCACAAGTGACGGAGTCGGTAATTGGGGTAAGAAATGAGGTTTTTAGATTGTTACGGGACTGTTGGACATTACGTAACCCTCGTCCCTTTGACGATGTTACAACACGCTGTCTTATCAACGGCCATAACGGTTATGTTCCACAAGACCAAGGATGGGAAGTAATCCTAGTAAAACCAGAATGCATGACTTGTTTCTGGACGTATGAATTACGTGTCTTTATTGCCTTTGCTGAACGACTTGTGTACTAGCTAGAATTATCTTCACAACCATCTTGTATCAAATTTATTGTGTGCTATATTTCATGCTATATGTAAAATAAGCGGTATTGTAAGTTTGTAAAATATTGTGTAAAAGTTTGAACGCGAAATATTATTATAATCAGTTTTTCATATAGAATTGTAGTAGTTGAATTGTATATTAGCTACTAAGTATGAACTTAACGGGTAGGTACTACCCGAATTTAAACTTATAAAACGCTAATATGAAGAAAAAGCTTTTATAAATGAGTTCATATTATGCTACGAAATACTATTAACTACTCTTAATATTCTGTATGATTAACTTGTTCCATTTGACTATTTTGAAGGAAATGGAACCGACTACTCGACACACCGTGAATATGAATGAAGAGGAATTCCGTACTTTTCTAGCTTCAAACATAGCCGCAGTACAGGCTGCGCTACATACCAACAATAACCTTGGATCTAGCAGTACAGGAAATCGTGTAGGATGCACCTACAAAGAATTCACTGCCTGCAAACCTTTGGAATTTGATGGAACCGAAGGACCGATCGGATTGAAACGGTGGACCGAGAAGGTCGAATCGGTGTTTGCCATAAGTAAGTGTACTGAAGAGGATAAAGTGAAGTACGCTACGCATACCTTCACAGGTTCCGCGTTAACATGGTGGAATACCTATCTAGAGCAAGTGGGACAAGACGATGCGTACGCACTACCGTGGTCAGCATTCAAGCACTTGATGAACGAGAAGTACCGTCCCAGAACTGAGGTCAATAAGCTCAAGACTGAACTTAGAGGGTTACGAACCCAAGGATTTGATATTACCACGTACAAAAGACGATTCACAGAATTGTGCCTATTGTGTCCGGGAGCATTCGAAGATGAGGAAGAGAAGATCGACGCATTTGTGAAAGGATTACCGGAAAGAATCCAAGAAGATATAAGTTCACACGAGCCCGCCTCCATACAACAGGCATGTAGAATGGCTCACAAACTAGTGAACCAGATTGAAGAAAGAATTAAAGAACAGACTGCTGAAGAGGCCAATGTGAAGCAAGTCAAAAGTAAGTGGGAGGAAAACGGTGATAAGAATCACCAATACAACAACAACAGCAATTACAACAATAATCGCAACAATTATCCCAACAATCGCAACATCAATCGCAACTACAACAAACGGCCCAACAACAACAACAACAACAATAACAGCAGCAACTACAACAACCATCCCAACAACAATAATAACCGCAACAACAACAACAATAATCAGAAGCAGCTATGCCAAAGGTGTGAAAAGTATCACTCGGGGTTCTGCACCAAATTTTGCAACAAGTGCAAAAGAAATGGTCATAGCGCGGCGAAGTGTGAGGTCTACGGACCAGGGGTTAATAGAACGAAAGGAACAAATGGTGTCGGAACGAGTAATGGCGGAGCAAGTAGTGTCGGAGCAAGTTATGCAAATGTAGTTTGTTATAAATGTGGAAAACCGGGCCACATTATTAGAAATTGCCCAAACCAGGAGAACACGAATGGACAAGGCCGCGGAAGAGTTTTCAATATTAATGCGGCAGAGGCACAGGAAGACCCGGAGCTTGTTACGGGTACGTTTCTTATTGACAATAAATCTGCTTACGTTTTATTTGATTCGGGTGCAGATAGAAGCTATATGAGTAGAGATTTTTGTGCTAAATTAAGTTGTCCATTGACGCCTTTGGATAGTAAATTTTTACTCGAATTAGCAAATGGTAAATTAATTTCAGCAGATAATATATGTCGGAATCGAGAAATTAAACTGGTTAGCGAAACATTTAAGATTGATTTGATACCAGTAGAGTTAGGGAGTTTTGATGTGATAATCTGTATGGACTGGTTGAAAGAAGTGAAAGCAGAGATCGTATGTTACAAAAATGCAATTCGCATTATACGAGAAAAAGGAAAACCCTTAATGGTGTACGGAGAAAAGGGCAACACGAAGCTACATCTTATTAGTAATTTGAAGGCACAAAAACTAATAAGAAAAGGTTGCTATGCTGTTCTAGCACACGTCGAGAAAGTACAAACTGAAGAAAAGAGCATCAATGATGTTCCCATTGCAAAAGAATTTCCCGATGTATTTCCGAAAGAATTACCGGGATTACCCCCACATCGATCCGTTGAATTTCAAATAGATCTTGTACCAGGAGCTGCACCAATAGCTCGTGCTCCTTACAGACTCGCACCCAGCGAGATGAAAGAACTGCAAAGCCAATTACAAGAACTTTTAGAGCGTGGTTTCATTCGACCAAGCACATCACCGTGGGGAGCTCCTGTTTTGTTTGTCAAGAAGAAAGATGGAACATTCAGGTTGTGTATCGACTACCGAGAGTTGAACAAACTTACCATCAAGAACCGCTACCCACTACCGAGAATCGATGACTTATTTGATCAACTACAAGGCTCGTCTGTTTATTCAAAGATTGACTTACGTTCCGGGTATCATCAAATGCGGGTGAAAGAAGATGATATTCCAAAGACTGCTTTCAGAACACGTTACGGTCATTACGAGTTTATGGTCATGCCGTTTGGTTTAACTAATGCACCAGCTGTGTTCATGGACCTTATGAACCGAGTGTGTGGACCATACCTTGACAAGTTTGTCATTGTTTTCATTGATGACATACTTATTTACTCAAAGAATGACCAAGAACACGGTGAACATTTGAGAAAGGTGTTAGAAGTATTGAGGAAGGAAGAATTGTACGCTAAGTTTTCAAAGTGTGCATTTTGGTTGGAAGAAGTTCAATTCCTCGGTCACATAGTGAACAAAGAAGGTATTAAGGTGGATCTGGCAAAGATAGAAACTGTTGTAAAGTGGGAAACCCCGACGCATGATTTGGAATTAGGCGCGGTTGTTTTTGCATTAAAGTGGGAGTTTTCGGGGTTTCCCACTTTTCAACAGTTTCTATCTTTGCCGGATCCACCTTAATACCTTCTTTGTTCACTATGTGACCGAGGAATTGAACTTCTTCCAACCAAAATGCACACTTTGAAAACTTAGCGTACAATTCTTCCTTCCTCAATACTTCTAACACCTTTCTCAAATTTTCACCGTGTTCTTGGTCATTCTTTGAGTAAATAAGTATGTCATCAATGAAAACAATGACAAACTTGTCAAGGTATGGTCCACACACTCGGTTCATAAGGTCCATGAACACAGCTGGTGCATTAGTTAAACCAAACGGCATGACCATAAACTCGTAATGACCGTAACGTGTTCTGAAAGCAGTCTTTGGAATATCATCTTCTTTCACCCGCATTTGATGATACCCGGAACGTAAGTCAATCTTTGAATAAACAGACGAGCCTTGTAGTTGATCAAATAAGTCATCGATTCTCGGTAGTAGGTAGCGGTTCTTGATGGTAAGTTTGTTCAACTCTCGCTAGTCGATACACAACCTGAATGTACCATCTTTCTTCTTGACAAACAAAACAGGAGCTCCCCACGGTGATGTGCTTGGTCGAATGAAACCACGCTCTAAAAGTTTTTGTAATTAGCTTTGCAGTTCTTTCATCTCGCTGGGTGCGAGTCTGTAAGGAGCACGAGCTATTAGTGCAGCTCTTGGTACAAGATCTATTTGAAATTCAACGGATCGATGTGGGGGTAATCCCGGTAATTCTTTCGGAAATACATCGGGAAATTCTTTTGCAATGGGAACATCATTGATGCTCTTTTCTTCAGTTTGTACTTTCTCGACGTGTGCTAGAACAGCATAGCAACCTTTACTTATTAGTTTTTGTGCCTTCAAATTACTAATAAGATGTAGCTTCGTGTTGCCCTTTTCTCCGTACACCATTAAGGGTTTTCCTTTTTCTCGTATAATGCGAATTGCATTTTTGTAACATACGATCTCTGCTTTCACTTCTTTCAACCAGTCCATACCGATTATCACATCAAAACTCCCTAACTCTACTGGTATCAAATCAATCTTAAATGTTTCGCTAACCAGTTTAATTTCTCGATTCCGACATATATTATCTGCTGAAATTAATTTACCATTTGCTAATTCGAGTAAAAATTTACTATCCAAAGGCGTCAATGGACAACTTAATTTAGCACAAAAATCTCTACTCATATAGCTTCTATCCGCACCCGAATCAAATAAAACGTAGGCAGATTTATTGTCAATAAGAAACGTACCCGTAACAAGCTCCGGGTCTTCCTGTGCCTCTGCCGCATTAATATTGAAAACTCTTCCGCGGCCTTGTCCATTCGTGTTCTCCTGGTTCGGGCAATTTCTAATGATGTGGCCCGGTTTTCCACATTTATAACAAACTACATTGGCATAACTTGCTCCGACACTACTTGCTCCGCCATTACTCGTTCTGACACCATTTGTTCCTTTCGTTCTATTAACCCCTGGTCCGTAGACCTCACACTTTGCCGCGCTATGACCATTTCTTTTACACTTGTTGCAAAATTTGGTGCAGAACCCCGAGTGATACTTTTCACACCTTTGGCATAGCTGCTTCTGATTGTTGTTGTTGTTGCGGTTATTATTGTTGTTGGGATGATTGTTGTAGTTGCTGTTGTTGTTGTTGTTGTTGTTGTTGTTGTCGTTGTTGTTGTTGGGCCGTTTGTTGTAGTTGCGATTGATGTTGCGATTGTTGGGGTAATTGTTGCGATTATTGTTGTAATTGCTGTTGTTGTTGTATTGGTGATTCTTATCACCGTTTTCCTCCCACTTTCTTTTCACTTGCTTCACATTGGCCTCTTCAGCAGTCTGTTCTTTAATTCTTTCTTCAATCTGGTTCACTAGTTTGTGAGCCATTCTACATGCCTGTTGTATGGAGGCGGGCTCGTGTGAACTTATATCTTCTTGGATTCTTTCCGGTAATCCTTTCACAAACGCGTCGATCTTCTCTTCCTCATCTTCGAATGCTCCCGGACACAATAGGCACAATTCTGTGAATCGTCTTTCGTACGTGGTAATATCAAATCCTTGGGTTCGTAACCCTCTAAGTTCAGTCTTGAGCTTATTGACCTCAGTTCTGGGACGGTACTTCTCGTTCATCAAGTGCTTGAATGCTGACCACGGTAGTGCGTACGCATCGTCTTGTCCCACTTGCTCTAGATAGGTATTCCACCATGTTAACGCGGAACCTGTGAAGGTATGCGTAGCGTACTTCACTTTATCCTCTTCAGTACACTTACTTATGGCAAACACCGATTCGACCTTCTCGGTCCACCGTTTCAATCCGATCGGTCCTTCGGTTCCATCAAATTCCAAAGGTTTGCAGGCAGTGAATTCTTTGTAGGTGCATCCTACACGATTTCCTGTACTGCTAGATCCAAGGTTATTGTTGGTATGTAGCGCAGCCTGTACTGCGGCTATGTTTGAAGCTAGAAAAGTACGGAATTCCTCTTCATTCATATTCACGGTGTGTCGAGTAGTCGGTGCCATTTCCTTCAAAATAGTCAAATGGAACAAGTTAATCATACAGAATATTAAGAGTAGTTAATAGTATTTCGTAGCATAATATGAACTCATTTATAAAAGCTTTTTCTTCATATTAGCGTTTTATAAGTTTAAATTCGGGTAGTACCTACCCGTTAAGTTCATACTTAGTAGCTAATATATAATTCAACTACTACAATTCTATATGAAAAACTGATTATAATAATATTTCGCGTTCAAACTTTTACACAATATTTTACAAACTTACAATACCGCTTATTTTACATATAGCATGAAATATAGCACACAATAAATTTGATACAAGATGGTTGTGAAGATAATTCTAGCTAGTACACAAGTCGTTCAGCAAAGGCAATAAAGACACGTAATTCATACGTCCAGAAACAAGTCATGCATTCTGGTTTTACTAGGACTACTTCCCATCCTTGGTCTTGTGGAACATAACCGTTATGGCCGTTGATAAGACAGCGTGTTGTAACGTCGTCAAAGGGACGAGGGTTACGTAATGTCCAACAGTCCCGTAACAATCTAAAAACCTCATTTCTTACCCCAATTACCGACTCCGTCACTTGTGGGAACGTTTTGTTTAATAGTTGTAGCCCGATGTTCTTGTTCTCACTTTGGTGAGAAGCGAACATTACTAATCCGTAAGCATAACATGCTTCTTTATGTTGCATGTTAGCCGCTTTTTCTAAATCACGAAGTCCAATATTCGGATATATTGAGTCAAAATAATTTCTTAACCCATTGCGTAAAATAGCATTTGGGTTCCCCGCAATATATGCGTCAAAGTAAACACATCGTAACTTATGGATTTCCCAATGTGATATCCCCCATCTTTCGAACGAAAGCCTTTTATAAACCAAGGCATTCTTGGAACGTTCTTCGAATGTCTTACAAACTGATCTCGCCTTAAATAGTTGTGCCGAAGAATTCTGACCGACTCTAGACAAGATTTCATCAATCATGTCTCCGGGTAGGTCTCTTAAAATATTGGGTTGTCTATCCATTTTGTGTTTTTATACTGTAAAATAGATAAGAGTTAGATTCATAAAAAAAAATACATATTAATACAAGCAATTTTTACATATATCATAAAGCATAAGCACACTATATTACATATATTACACCACACGAATACAACTATCTTATTTCGACTCGCTTGTTTCTTCTTCTTCGGTTTTGGTTCGTTTTGCCAAGTTTCTAGGGATATATGATGTTCCCCTAATACGAGCCGTCGTTATCCACATTGGTTTAGAATAACCTGGTGGTTTAGAGGTTCACGGGTCATTGTTACAACTTAAGGACTTCGGGGGTTGACGATACATATAAAGTTCATCGGGGTTGGAATTAGATTTCTCTATTTTTATGCCCTTTCCCTTATTATTTTCTTTTGCCTTTTTAAATTCAGTTGGGGTAATTTCTATAACATCATCGGAATTCTCGTCGGAATTCGATTCATCGGAGAATTGGTAATCCTCCCAATATTTTGCTTCCTTGGCGGAAACACCATTGACCATAATTAACCTTGGTCGGTTGGTTGAGGATTTTCTTTTACTTAACCATTTTATTATTTCCCCCACCGGTTCTATTTCTTCATCCAGTTCCTCCTCTTCCGGTTCTGATTCTTCTTCCGGTTCCGACTCTTCTTCCGGTTCCTCTTCGGGAACTTGTGAATCAGTCCACGAATCATTCCAATTTACATTTGACTCTTCATTATTATTAGGTGAGTCAATGGGACTTGTTCTAGAGGTAGACATCTATCACATAATACCAAACGCGTTAAGAGATTAATATATCACATAATATTCACATGTTAAAAATATATAGTTTCCAACAAAATTTGTTAAGCAATCATTTTTCAAGTAAACACGGTCGAAGTCCAGACTCACTAATGCATCCTAACAAACTCGATAAGATACACTAATGCAAAATTCTGGTTCTCTAAGACCAACGCTCGGATACCAACTGAAATGTCCCATTCTTATTGATTAAAAACGTTCCATATTAATTGATTTCGTTGCGAGGTTTTGACCTCTATATGAGATGTTTTTCAAAGACTGCATTCATTTTTAAAACAAACCATAACCTTTATTTCATAAATAAAGGTTTAAAAAAAGCTTTACGTAGATTATCAAATAATGATAATCTAAAATATCCTGTTTACACACGACCATTACATAATGGTTTACAATACAAATATGTTACATCGAAATCAGTTTCTTGAATGCAGTTTTTACACAATATCATACAAACATGGACTCCAAATCTTGTCCTTATTTTAGTATGCAACAGCGGAAGCTCTTAATATTCACCTGAGAATAAACATGCTTTAAACGTCAACAAAAATGTTGGTGAGTTATAGGTTTAACCTATATATATCAAATCGTAACAATAGACCACAAGATTTCATATTTCAATACACATCCCATACATAGAGATAAAAATCATTCATATGGTGAACACCTAGTAACCGACATTAACAAGATGCATATATAAGAATATCCCCATCATTCTGGGATCCTCCTTCGGACATGATATAAATTTCGAAGTACTAAAGCATCCGGTACTTTGGACGGGGTTTGTTAGGCCCAATAGATCTATCTTTAGGATTCGCGTCAATTAGGGTGTCTGTTCCCTAATTCTTAGATTACCAGACTTAATAAAAAGGGGCATATTCGATTTCGATAATTCAACCATAGAATGTAGTTTCACGTACTTGTGTCTATTTTGTAAATCATTTATAAAACCTGCATGTATTCTCATCCCAAAAATATTAGATTTTAAAAGTGGGACTATAACTCACTTTCACAGATTTTTACTTCGTCGAGAAGTAAGACTTGGCCACTGTTGATTCACGAACCTATAACAATATATACATATATATTAAAGTATGTTCAAAATATATTTACAACACTTTTAATATATTTTGATGTTTTAAGTTTATTAAGTCAGCTGTCCTCGTTAGTAACCTACAACTAGTTGTCCACAGTTAGATGTACAGAAATAAATCGATAAATATTATCTTGAATCAATTCACGACCCAGTGTATACGTATCTCAGTATTGATCACAACTCAAACTATATATATTTTGGAATCAACCTCAACCCTGTATAGCTAACTCCAACATTCACATATAGAGTGTCTATGGTTGTTCCGAAATATATATAGATGTGTCGACATGATAGGTCGAAACATTGTATACGTGTCTATGGTATCTCAAGATTACATAATATACAATACAAGTTGATTGAGTTATGGTTGGAATAGATTTGTTACCAATTTTCACGAAGCTAAAATGAGAAAAATTATCCAATCTTGTTTTACCCATAACTTCTTCATTTTAAATTCGTTTTGAGTGAATCAAATTGCTATGGTTTCATATTGAATTCTATTTTATGAATCTAAACATAAAAAGTATAGGTTTATAGTCGGAAGAATAAGTTACAAGTTGTTTTTGTAAAGGTAGTCATTTCAGTCGAAAGAACGACGTCTAGATGACCATTTTAGAAAACATACTTCCACTTTGAGTTTAACCATAATTTTTGGATATAGTTTCATGTTCATAATAAAAATCATTTTCTCAAAATAACAACTTTTAAATCAAAGTTTATCATAGTTTTTAATTAACTAACCCAAAACAGCCCGCGGTGTTACTACGACGGCGTAAATCCGGTTTTACGGTGTTTTTCGTGTTTCCAGGTTTTAAATCATTAAGTTAGCATATCATATAGATATAGAACATGTGTTTAGTTAATTTTAAAAGTCAAGTTAGAAGGATTAACTTTTGTTTGCGAACAAGTTTAGAATTAACTAAACTATGTTCTAGTGATTACGAGTTTAAACCTTCGAATAAGATAGTTTTATATATATGAATCGAATGATGTTATGAACATCATTACTACCTCAAGTTTAGTAGGTAAACCTACTGGAAGTGACAAGAAATGATCTAGCTTCAAAGGATCTTGGATGGCTTGAAAGTTCTTGAAGTAGGATCATGACACAAAAACAAGTTCAAGTAAGATTTTTACTCGAATTAAGATAGTTTATAGTTATAGAAATTGAATCAAAGTTTGAATATGAATATTACCTTGAATAAGAAAGATAACCTACTATATATAACAAAGGTTTCTTGATCTTAGATGATTACTTGGAATGGATTAGAAAGCTTGGAAGTAAATTAGTAAACTTGAAGGGATTTTTGAAGTGTTCTTGAAGTGTTCTTCCTATGATGATTATAGCTTGATTCTTGAAGTGATTTTTGATGAAGATGATGATTAACTACTGGAAAAATACGTTCATAATAGTGTGGGTGTGTTGAGAGAGAATTAGAAAGAGAATTGGAAGTGAAATGGAGTGAATGATGAGTGGTAATTGGTGAGTGGGGTTAAAAGGAGTTCTAGTTAGTTGACTAGCTCATGGTAGAAGTTAAAATTGATTAGTCATACATGACATAATCATGAGTGGAATCCCATGCTAGTTCCTATTGGTATATACCCATAGTAAGTACGTTTTGAAGCTGTGTATAATACGGGTAAAAATACGACTGGAATTCTTGATGAAAGAAAAGAATGAGAAAGTAACTGTAACCATTTTCGTTAAGTATGAGTGTTTTGATATATGTCTTGAAGTCTTCCAAAAGTATTTTAATACATCTAAATACACTACATGTATATACATTTTAACTGAGTCGTTAAGTCATCGTTAGTCGTTACATGTAAGTGTTGTTTTGAAACCTTTAGGTTAACGATCTTGTTAAATGTTGTTAACCCAATGTTTATAATATCAAATGAGATTTTAAATTATTATATTATCATGATATTATCATGTATGAATATCTCTTAATATGATATATATACATTATGTAGTGACCCGAACTTTTCCATGTTTATATATATTAATTGAGATTGATATTTACATGATTAAATGTTTCCAACATGTTAAGCAATCAAACTTGTTAAGACTTGATTAATTAAAATATGTTTCATATAGACAATTGACCACCCAAGTTGACCGGTGATTCACGAACATTAAAACTTGTAAAAACTATATGATGACATATATATGGATATATATATATAGTTAACATGATACTATAATAAGTAAACATATCATTAAGTATATTAACAATGAACTACATATGTAAAAACAAGACTACTAACTTAATGATTTTTAAACGAGACATATATGTAATGATTATCGTTGTAAAGACATTTAATGTATATATATCATATTAAGAGATATTCATACATGATAATATCATGATAATATAATAATTTAAAATCTCATTTGATATTATAAACATTGGGTTAACAACATTTAACAAGATCGTTAACCTAAAGGTTTCAAAACAACACTTACATGTAACGACTAACGATGACTTAACGACTCAGTTAAAATGTATATACATGTAGTGTTTTAATATATATTTATACACTTTTGAAAGACTTCAATACACTTATCAAAATACTTCTACTTAACAAAAATGCTTACAATTACATCCTCGTTCAGTTTCATCAACAATTCTACTCGTATGCACCCGTATTCGTACTCGTACAATACACAGCTTTTAGATGTATGTACTATTGGTATATACACTCCAATGATCAGCTCTTAGCAGCCCATGTGAGTCACCTAACACATGTGGGAACCATCATTTGGCAACTAGCATGAAATATCTCATAAAATTACAAAAATATGAGTAATCATTCATGACTTATTTACATGAAAACAAAATTACATATCCTTTATATCTAATCCATACACCAACGACCAAAAACACCTACAAACACTTTCATTCTTCAATTTTCTTCATCTAATTGATCTCTCTCAAGTTCTATCTTCAAGTTCTAAGTGTTCTTCATAAATTCCAAAAGTTCTAGTTTCATAAAATCAAGAATACTTTCAAGTTTGCTAGCTCACTTCCAATCTTGTAAGGTGATCATCCAACCTCAAGAAATCTTTGTTTCTTACAGTAGGTTATCATTCTAATACAAGGTAATAATCATATTCAAACTTTGGTTCAATTTCTATAACTATAACAATCTTATTTCAAGTGATGATCTTACTTGAACTTGTTTTCGTGTCATGATTCTGCTTCAAGAACTTCGAGCCATCCAAGGATCCGTTGAAGCTAGATCCATTTTTCTCTTTTCCAGTAGGTTTATCCAAGGAACTTAAGGTAGTAATGATGTTCATAACATCATTCGATTCATACATATAAAGCTATCTTATTCGAAGGTTTAAACTTGTAATCACTAGAACATAGTTTAGTTAATTCTAAACTTGTTCGCAAACAAAAGTTAATCCTTCTAACTTGACTTTTAAAATCAACTAAACACATGTTCTATATCTATATGATATGCTAACTTAATGATTTAAAACCTGGAAACACGAAAAACACCGTAAAACCGGATTTACGCCGTCGTAGTAACACCGCGGGCTGTTTTGGGTTAGTTAATTAAAAACTATGATAAACTTTGATTTAAAAGTTGTTATTTTGAGAAAATGATTTTTATTATGAACATAAAACTATATCCAAAAATTATGGTTAAACTCAAAGTGGAAGTATGTTTTCTAAAATGGTCATCTAGACGTCGTTCTTTCGACTGAAATGACTACCTTTACAAAAACGACTTGTAACTTATTTTTCCGACTATAAACCTATACTTTTTCTGTTTTGATTCATAAAATAGAGTTCAATATGAAACCATAGCAATTTGATTCACTCAAAACGGATTTAAAATGAAGAAGTTATGGGTAAAACAAGATTGGATAATTTTTCTCATTTTAGCTACGTGAAAATTGGTAACAAATCTATTCCAACCATAACTTAATCAACTTGTATTGTATATTATGTAATCTTGAGATACCATAGACACGTATACAATGTTTCGACCTATCATGTCGACACATCTATATATATTTCGGAACAACCATAGACACTCTATATGTGAATGTTGGAGTTAGCTATACATGGTTGAGGTTGATTCCAAAATATATATAGTTTGAGTTGTGATCAATACTGAGATACGTATACACTGGGTCGTGGATTGATTCAAGATAATATTTATCAATTTATTTCTGTACATCTAACTGTGGACAACTAGTTGTAGGTTACTAACGAGGACAGCTGACTTAATAAACTTAAAACATCAAAATATATTAAAAGTGTTGTAAATATATTTTGAACATACTTTGATATATATGTATATATTGTTATAGGTTCGTGAATCAACCAGTGGCCAAGTCTTACTTCCCGACGAAGTAAAAATCTGTGAAAGTGAGTTATAGTCCCACTTTTAAAATCTAATATTTTTGGGATGAGAATACATGCAGGTTTTATAAATGATTTACAAAATAGACACAAGTACGTGAAACTACATTCTATGGTTGAATTACCGAAATCGAATATGCCCCTTTTTATTAAGTCTGGTAATCTAAGAATTAGGGAACAGATACCCTAATTGACGCGAATCCTAAAGATAGATCTATTGGGCCTAACAAACCCCATCCAAAGTACCGGATGCTTTAGTACTTCGAAATTTATATCATATCCGAAGGGTGTCCCGGAATGATGGGGATATTCTTATATATGCATCTTGTTAATGTCGGTTACCAGGTGTTCACCATATGAATGATTTTTATCTCTATGTATGGGATGTATATTGAAATATGAAATCTTGTGGTCTATTGTTACAATTTGATATATATAGGTTAAACCTATAACTCACCAACATTTTTGTTGACGTTTAAAGCATGTTTATTCTCAGGTGAATATTAAGAGCTTCCGCTGTTGCATACTAAAATAAGGACAAGATTTGGAGTCCATGTTTGTATGATATTGTGTAAAAACTGCATTCAAGAAACTGATTTCGATGTAACATATTTGTATTGTAAACCATTATGTAATGGTCGTGTGTAAACAGGATATTTTAGATTATCATTATTTGATAATCTACGTAAAGCTTTTTAAACCTTTAATTATGAAATAAAGGTTATGGTTTGTTTTAAAAATGAATGCAGTCTTTGAAAAACGTCTCATATAGAGGTCAAAACCTCGCAACGAAATCAATTAATATGGAACGTTTTTAATCAATAAGAACGGGACATTTCAGTTGGTATCAGAGCATTGGTCTTAGAGAACTAGAATTTTGCATTAGTGTGTCTTATCGAGTTTGTTAGGATGCATTAGTGAGTCTGGACTTCGACCGTGTTTACTTGAAAAATGATTGCTTAACAAATTTTGTTGGAAACTATATATTTTTAACATGTGAATATTATGTGATATATTAATCTCTTAACGCATTTGATATTATGTGATAGATGTCTACCTCTAGAACAAGTCCCATTGACTCACCTAATAATAATGAAGAGTCAAATGTAAATTAGAATGATTCGTGGACTGATTCACAAGTTCCCGAAGAGGAACCGGAAGAAGAGTCGGAACCGGAAGAAGAATCGGAACTGGAAGAAGAATCAGAACCAGATGAAGAAATAGAACCGGCGGGGGAAATAATAAAACGGTTAAGTAAAAGAAAATCCTCAACCAACCGACCAAGGTTAATTATGGTCAATGGTGTTTCCGCCAAGGAAGCAAAATATTGGGAGGATTACCAATTCTCCGATGAATCGGATTCCGACGAGAATTCCGATGATGTTATAGAAATTACCCCAACTGAATTTAAAAAGGCAAAAGAAAATAATAAGGGAAAGGGCATAAAAATAGAGAAATCTAATTCCAACCCCGATGAACTTTATATGTATCGTCAACCCCCGAAGTCCTTAAGTTGTAACAATGACCCGGGAACCTCTAAACCACCAGGTTTTTCTAAACCAATGTGGAAAATTACGGCTCGTATTAGGGGAACATCATATATCCCTAGAAACTTGGCAAAACGAACCAAAACCGAAGAAGAAGAAACAAGCGAGTCGGAATAAGATAGTTGTATTCGTGTGGTGTAATATATGTAATATAGTGTGCTTATGCTTTATGATATATGTAAAAATTGCTTGTATTAAATAAGTATTTTTTTTATGAAGCTAACTCTTGTCTATTTTACAGTATAAAAACACAAAATGGATAGACAATCCAATATTTTAAGAGACCTACCCGGAGACATGATTGATGAAATCTTGTCTAGAGTCGGTCATAATTCTTCGGCACAACTATTTAAGGCGAGATCAGTTTGTAAGACATTCGAAGAACGTTCCAAGAATGCCTTGGTTTATAAAAGACTTTCGTTCAAAAGATGGGGGATATCACATTGGGAAATCCATAAGTTACGATGTGTTTACTTTGACGCATATATTGCGGGGAACCCAAATGTTATTTTACGCAATGGGTTAAGAAATTATTTTGACTCAATATATCCGAATATTGGACTTCGTGATTTAGAAAAAGCGGCTAACATGCAACATAAAGAAGCATGTTATGCTTACGGATTAGTAATGTTCGCTTCTCACCAAAGTGAGAACAAGAACATCGGCCTACAACTATTAAACAAAACGTTCCCACAAGTGACGGAGTCGGTAATTGGGGTAAGAAATGAGGTTTTTAGATTGTTACGGGACTGTTGGACATTACGTAACCCTCGTCCCTTTGACGACATTACAACACGCTGTCTTATCAACGGCCATAACGGTTATGTTCCACAAGACCAAGGATGGGAAGTAGTCCTAGTAAAACCAGAATGCATGACTTGTTTCTGGATGTATGAATTACGTGTCTTTATTGCCTTTGCTGAACGACTTGTGTACTAGCTAGAATTATCTTCACAACTATCTTGTATCAAAGTTATTGTATGCTATATTTCATGCTTTATGTAAAATAAGCGGTATTGTAAGTTTGTAAAATATTGTATAAAAGTTTGAACGCGAAATATTATTATAATCAGTTTTTCATATAGAATTGTAGTAGTTGAATTGTATATTAGCTACTAAGTATGAACTTAACGGGTAGGTACTACCCGAATTTAAACTTATAAAACGCTAATATGAAGAAAAAGCTTTTATAAATGAGTTCATATTATGCTACAAAATACTATTAACTACTCTTAATATTCTGTATGATTAACTTGTTCCATTTGACTATTTTGAAGGAAATGGCACCGACTACTCGACACACCGTGAATATGAATGAAGAGGAATTCCGTACTTTTCTAGCTTCAAACATAGCCGCAGTACAGGCTGCGCTACATACCAACAATAACCTTGGATCTAGCAGTACAGGAAATTGTGTAGGATGCACCTACAAAGAATTCACTGCCTGCAAACCTTTGGAATTTGATGGAACCGAAGGACCGATCGGATTGAAACGGTGGACCGAGAAGGTCGAATCGGTGTTTGCCATAAGTAAGTGTACTGAAGAGGACAAAGTAAAGTACGCTACGCATACCTTCACAGGTTCTGCATTAACATGGTGGAATACCTATCTAGAGCAAGTGGGACAAGACGATGCGTACGCACTACCGTGGTCAGCATTCAAGCACTTGATGAACGAGAAGTACCGTCCCAGAACTGAGGTCAATAAGCTCAAGACAGAACTTAGAGGGTTACGAACCCAAGGATTTGATATTACCACGTACGAAAGACGATTCACAGAATTGTGCCTATTGTGTCCGGGAGCATTCGAAGATGAGGAAGAGAAGATCGACGCGTTTGTGAAAGGATTACCGGAAAGAATCCAAGAAGATATAAGTTCACACGAGCCCGCCTCCATACAACAGGCATGTAGAATGGCTCACAAACTAGTGAACCAGATTGAAGAAAGAATTAAAGAACAGACTGTTGAAGAGGCCAATGTGAAGCAAGTCAAAAGAAAGTGGGAGGAAAACGGTGATAAGAATCACCAATACAACAACAACAACAGTAATTACAACAATAATCGCAACAATTATCCCAACAATCGCAACATCAATCGCAACTACAACAAACGGCCCAACAACAACAACAACAACAACAACAACAACAACAACAACAACAGCAACTACAACAATCATCCCAACAACAATAATAACCGCAACAACAACAACAATCAGAAGCAGCTATGCCAAAGGTGTGAAAAGTATCACTCGGGGTTCTGCACCAAATTTTGCAACAAGTGTAAAAGAAATGGTCATAGCGCGGCGAAGTGTGAGGTCTACAGACCAGGGGTTAATAGAACGAAAGGAACAAATGGTGTCGGAACGAGTAATGGCGGAGCAAGTAGTGTCGGAGCAAGTTATGCCAATGTAGTTTGTTATAAATGTGGAAAACCGGGCCACATTATTAGAAATTGCCAGAACCAGGAGAACACGAATGGACAAGGCCGCGGAAGAGTTTTCAATATTAATGCGACAGAGGCACAGGAAGACCCGGAGGTTGTTACGGGTACGTTTCTTATTGACAATAAATCTGCTTACGTTTTATTTGATTCGGGTGCGGATAGAAGCTATATGAGTAGAGATTTTTGTGCTAAATTAAGTTGTCCATTGACGCCTTTGGATAGTAAATTTTTACTTGAATTAGCAAATGGTAAATTAATTTCAGCAGATAATATATGTCGGAATCGAGAAATTAAACTGGTTAGTGAAACATTTAAGATTGACTTGATACCAGTAGAGTTAGGGAGTTTTGATGTGATAATCGGTATGGACTGGTTGAAAGAAGTGAAAGCAGAGATCGTTTGTTACAAAAATGCAATTCGCATTATACGAGAAAAAGGAAAACCCTTAATGGTGTACGGAGAAAAGGGCAACACGAAGCTACATCTTATTAGTAATTTGAAGGCACAAAAACTAATAAGAAAAGGTTGCTATGCTATTCTAGCACACATCGAGAAAGTAAAAACTGAAGAAAAGAGCATCAATGATGTTCCCGTCGCAAAAGAATTTCCCGATGTATTTCCGAAAGAATTACCGGGATTACCCCCACATCGATCCGTTGAATTTCAAATAGATCTTGTACCAGGAGCTGCACCAATAGCTCGTGCTCCTTACAGACTCGCACCCAGCGAGATGAAAGAACTGCAAAGCCAATTACAAGAACTTTTAGAGCATGGTTTCATTCGACCAAGCACGTCACCGTGGGGAGCTCCTGTTTTGTTTGTCAAGAAGAAAGATGGTACATTCAGGTTGTGTATCGACTACCGAGAGTTGAACAAACTTACCATCAAGAACCGCTACCCACTACCGAGAATCGATGACTTATTTGATCAACTACAAGGCTCGTCTGTTTATTCAAAGATTGACTTACGTTTCGGGTATCATCAAATGCGGGTGAAAGAAGATGATATTCCAAAGACTGCTTTCAGAACACGTTACGGTCATTACGAGTTTATGGTCATGCCATTTGGTTTAACTAATGCACCAGCTGTGTTCATGGACCTTATGAACCGAGTGTGTGGACCATACCTTGACAAGTTTGTCATTGTTTTCATTGATGACATATTATTTACTCAAAGAATGACCAAGAACACGGTGAATATTTGAGAAAGGTGTTAGAAGTATTGAGGAAGGAAGAATTGTACGCTAAATTTTCAAAGTGTGCATTTTGGTTGGAAAGAGTTCAATTCCTCGGTCACATAGTGAACAAAGAAGGTATTAAGGTGGATCCGGCAAAGATAGAAACTGTTGAAAAGTGGGAAACCCCGAAAACTCTGAAACACATACGCCAGTTTTTAGGACTAGCTGGTTACTACAGAAGGTTCATCCAAGACTTTTCCAGAATAGCAAAACCCTTGACTGCATTAACGCATAAAGGGAAGAAATTTGAATGGAATGATGAACAAGAAAAAGCGTTTCAGTTATTGAGGAAAAAGCTAACTACGGCACCTATATTGTCATTGCCTGAAGGGAATGATGATTTTGTGATTTATTGTGACGCATCAAAGCAAGGTCTCGGTTGTGTATTAATGCAACGAACGAAGGTGATTGCTTATGCATCTAGACAATTGAAGATTCACGAACAAAATTATACGACGCATGATTTGGAATTAAGAGCGGTTGTTTTTGCATTAAAGACTTGGAGGCACTACTTATATGGGGTCAAAAGTATTATATATACCGACCACAAAAGTCTTCAGTATATATTTAATCAGAAACAACTGAATATGAGGCAGCGTAGGTGGATTGAATTGTTGAATGATTACGACTTTGAGATTCGTTACCACCCGGGGAAGGCAAATGTGGTAGCCGATGCCTTGAGCAGGAAGGACAGAGAACCCATTTGAGTAAAATCGATGAATATAATGATTCATAATAACCTTACTACTCAAATAAAGGAGGCGCAACAAGGAGTTTTAAAAGAGGGAAATTTAAAGGATGAAATACCCAAAGGATCGGAGAAGCATCTTAATATTCGGGAAGATGGAACCCGGTATAGGGATGAAAGGATTTGGGTACCAAAATTTGGAGATATGAGAGAAATGGTACTTAGAGAAGCTCATAAAACCAGATACTCAATACATCCTGGAACGGGGAAGATGTACAAGGATCTCAAGAAACATTTTTGGTGGCCGGGTATGAAAGCCGATGTTTCTAAATACGTAGGAAAATGTTTGACGTGTTCTAAGGTCAAAGCTGAGCATCAGAAACCATCAGGTCTACTTCAACAACCCGAAATCCCAGAATGGAAATGGGAAACATTACCATGGATTTCATCACTAAATTGCCAAGGACTGCAAGTGGTTTTGATACTATTTGGGTAATAGTTGATCGTCTCACCAAATCAGCACACTTCCTGCCAATAAGAGAAGATGACAAGATGGAGAAGTTAGCACGACTGTATTTGAAGGAAGTCGTCTCCAGACATGGAATACCAATCTCTATTATCTCTGATAGGGATGGCAGATTTATTTCAAGATTCTGGCAGACATTACAGCAAGCATTAGGAACTCGTCTAGACATGAGTACTGCCTATCATCCACAAACTGATGGGCAGAGCGAAAGGACGATACAAACGCTTGAAGACATGCTACAAGCATGTGTTATTGATTTCGGAAATAGTTGGGATCGACATCTACCGTTAGCAGAATTTTCCTACAATAACAGCTACCATTCAAGCATTGAGATGGCGCCGTTTGAAGCACTTTATGGTAGAAAGTGCAGGTCTCCGATTTGTTGGAGTGAAGTGGGGGATAGACAGATTACGGGTCCGGAGATTATACAAGAAACTACCGAGAAGATCATCCAAATTCAACAACGGTTGAAAACCGCCCAAAGTCGACAAAAGAGCTATGCTGACATTAAAAGAAAAGATATAGAATTTGAAATTGGAGAGATGGTCATGCTTAAAGTTGCACCTTGGAAAGGCATTGTTCGATTTGGTAAACGAGGGAAATTAAATCCAAGGTATATTGGACCATTCAAGATTATTGATCGTGTCGGACCAGTAGCTTACCGACTTGAGTTACCTCAACAACTCGCGGCTGTACATAACACTTTCCATGTCTCGAATTTGAAGAAATGTTTTGTTAAAGAAGATCTCACTATTTCGTTAGATGAAATCTAAATCAACGAAAAACTTCAATTCATCGAAGAACCCGTCGAAATAATGTATCGTGAGGTTAAAAGACTTAAGCAAAACAAGATACCAATTGTTAAGGTTTGATGGAATGCTCGTAGAGGACCCGAGTTCACTTGGGAGCGTGAAGATCAGATGAAGAAGAAATACCCGCATCTATTTCCAGAAGATTCATCAACACCTTCAACAGCTTAAAATTTCGGGACGAAATTTATTTAACGGGTAGGTACTGTAGTGACCCGAACTTTTCCATGTTTATATATATTAATTGAGATTGATATTTACATGATTAAATGTTTCCAACATGTTAAGCAATCAAACTTGTTAAGACTTGATTAATTAAAATATGTTTCATATAGACAATTGACCACCCAAGTTGACCGGTGATTCACGAACGTTAAAACTTGTAAAAACTATATGATGACATATATATATATATATATATATATATATATATATATATATATATATATATATATATATATATATATATATATATATATATATATATATATATATATATATATATATATATATATATATATATATATATATAGTTAACATGATACTATAATAAGTAAACATATCATTAAGTATATTAACAATGAACTACATATGTAAAAACAAGACTACTAACTTAATGATTTTTAAACGAGACATATATGTAACGATTATCGTTGTAAAGACATTTAATGTATATATATCATATTAAGAGATATTCATACATGATAATATCATGATAATATAATAATTTAAAATCTCATTTGATATTATAAACATTGGGTTAACAACATTTAACAAGATCGTTAACCTAAAGGTTTCAAAACAACACTTACATGTAACGACTAACGATGACTTAACGACTCAGTTAA
Organism: Rutidosis leptorrhynchoides; assembly: GCF_046630445.1. Lineage (NCBI taxonomy): Eukaryota > Viridiplantae > Streptophyta > Magnoliopsida > Asterales > Asteraceae > Rutidosis > Rutidosis leptorrhynchoides. The sequence goes on from NC_092335.1 coordinate 576,505,796, forward strand.
AATGTATATACATGTAGTGTTTTAATATGTATTTATACACTTTTGAAAGACTTCAATACACTTATCAAAATACTTCTACTTAACAAAAATTCTTACAATTACATCCTCGTTCAGTTTCATCAACAATTCTACTCGTATGCACCCGTATTCGTACTCGTACAATACACAGCTTTTAGATGTATGTACTATTGGTATATACACTCCAATGATCAGCTCTTAGCAGCCCATGTGAGTCACCTAACACCTGTGGGAACCATCATTTGGCAACTAGCATGAAATATCTCATAAAATTACAAAAATATGAGTAATCATTCATGACTTATTTACATGAAAACAAAATTACATATCCTTTATATCTAATCCATACACCAACGACCAAAAATACCTACAAACACTTTCATTCTTCAATTTTCTTCATCTAATTGATCTCTCTCAAGTTCTATCTTCAAGTTCTAAGTGTTCTTCATAAATTCCAAAAGTTCTAGTTTCATAAAATCAAGAATACTTTCAAGTTTGCTAGCTCACTTCCAATCTTGTAAGGTGATCATCCAACCTCAAGAAATCTTTGTTTCTTACAGTAGGTTATCATTCTAATACAAGGTAATAATCATATTCAAACTTTGGTTCAATTTCTATAACTATAACAATCTTATTTCAAGTGATGATCTTACTTGAACTTGTTTTCGTGTCATGATTCTGCTTCAAGAACTTCGAGCCATCCAAGGATCCGTTGAAGCTAGATCCATTTTTCTCTTTTCCAGTAGGTTTATCCAAGGAACTTAAGGTAGTAATGATGTTCATAACATCATTCGATTCATACATATAAAGCTATCTTATTCGAAGGTTTAAACTTGTAATCACTAGAACATAGTTTAGTTAATTCTAAACTTGTTCGCAAACAAAAGTTAATCCTTCTAACTTGACTTTTAAAATCAACTAAACACATGTTCTATATCTATATGATATGCTAACTTAATGATTTAAAACCTGGAAACACGAAAAACACCGTAAAACCGGATTTACGCCGTCGTAGTAACACCGCGGGCTGTTTTGGGTTAGTTAATTAAAAACTATGATAAACTTTGATTTAAAAGTTGTTATTCTGAGAAAATGATTTTTATTATGAACATAAAACTATATCCAAAAATTATGGTTAAACTCAAAGTGGAAGTGTGGTGACCCGGAAATTTCGACTAAATTTAAAATTAATCTTTAACGTTTCCGACACGATAAGCAAAGCCTATGAAGTTGAATCTCAAAATTTTGAACTATTCAATTACCCTTCGGTTGTTCTCAACGATTCGCCAACCATTATATGTAAATAGATACATATATATACTATAACTTGAAAACGTAACAAAGTTTTAATTGCATGATACCGTACATTAAACGTATTGGTTTATATATCTATTTGAATATATATGATTTCAAGTTATTTAGTAAACGATAGTAACATTCGTTTATTTATTCGATTGATATTTAGATAAGTTAACTAAAGCGTTTAAGATGAACCAGTAAAACACTAATTTGCTACAGTGTTTTCAAATTGCCACATTACTCAAAATGCTACAGTGTTTTCGAAAATCACTATTTGCTACAGTGAAATTGACTTTGCTACAGTGAATTGCTACAGTAAAAAATGTATTTTAACAAATAGTGAGACGATGATTTTAACAAATAGTGAGACGATGATTTATAGAAGTAAATGACCAAAACACTCAAACGTATAAGATACACTTTGAGTGACATAGTTTATGGATAATTTAAGGCTATATTTTAACAAAGGTACGAGTCACGAAATGTAAAATGCAAGTTTTCTTAGCGTACGAAAGGACATTTGAAAAACCGGAACCGGGACATAAGTCGAGTGATGACGTACGACTTATCGGAACAAAAATTACAAGTCAACTATGCACGTGAATTTAATATAATATATAATTAATTATTTAAATTATATATATTATATTAATATAAAATTATGTCGACAAACAAGAAGTTAAACAAATGTGAGCTGTAAAACATCCCCATGCGATCGCATGGGAAAAGGCCTTGGGAGCCATGCGATCGCATGGCAGACCTGGCCTGACCACATCTATAAATTAGATCGAAATCTGTTTTGTAAAACACATATATTACTCCGTATAATATTTATTATTATTATTATTATTATTATTATTATTATTATTAAGATTAATATTATTATTATTAATATTATTATTATTAGTAGTATTATACATAAAATACTACGACGAGATTATGAGCTTGTCACTTTCAAAATGGTTTCCAAGCGAGCTAGAGCTAAGGAAATTATGGGTTATTGCTAAGGAAATTATGGGTAATGTTCGGGGGTATTTTTGTGAATCAAACCTCGTATTTATCATCTCCGATGCGTCTACGTACTTTCCTACAATATTGTATATCAATATTAAACAGTGAGTTTCATATGATCCCTTTTACTCCCTACATTTTTGGGCTGAGAATACATGCAAATGCTTTATTAACCGATTTACAATATTTATATGCGTGAGTTTCATTTGCTCCCTTTTTAATTGCTTTTGCAATCTATATTTTTGGGCTGAGAATACATGCACTTTATTTTAAACGCAATGGATACAAGTACATACTAAATTCTACACCGAGTTTGAACCGAAAATCCCTTAGCTTTGGTAACTAGTAACTGCCGGTTATAAGAACTGGTGGGCGCGAGTAGTTATATATGGATCCATAGGGCTTGACATCCCCGTCTGTTCCAGGTATAGAAACCCTAGCCTGAACTATAAAACAGACGTATGCTATTTGAGTTTAGTACATGCTGATTTGCGTGTATTGTACATGTTGGTTGCATGTATGTTAAAACAGGGGTACTTATAATAACGTTAAAGCTTAGTTACCAGGGTGCTCAATCTTGTAGAATATTTTGATAAACGTTTCTGGATGAAACAACTGAAATCTTGTGGTCCACATTTTATGTAAAACCTATTGATAAACGTTTTGGATAAAACAACTGAGATCTTGTGATCAACCTTTACATACAGATGATTTGAAATGTTAAAACATATTGATAAAAGTTTTGAATGAAACAACTGAACTTTTGTAATCCACATTGATATACGGATTATGTGTAATATTAAAACTATGAACTCACCAACCTTTGTGTTGACACTTGAAGCATGTTTATTCTCAGGTTTCTAGAAGTCTTCCGCTGTTTGGTGATACGTGATACAAGTTATGTGCTTGGAGTCATACATGCTATATACAAGAAACTTTCATTCACCAAACCATTACCATGTACCTTATTTTGACTGTATTGTCAACAAATGTATTATTGTAAACCATTTAAATGGTGATTGTCTATACGTAGGAATCATCAGATGTTAAAAACCTGGAATTTATATATTCATTTATGAATTACCTTTTAAAACGAATGCAATGTTACAAAACGTATCACATAGAGGTCAAATACCTCGCAATGGAACCAGATGTTGATGTATTCGTCCAGGTGGATTAGGACGGGTCATCACAGGAAGTATGTTTTCTAAAATGGTCATCTAGACGTCGTTCTTTCGACTGAAATGTCTACCTTTACAAAAACGACTTGTAACTTATTTTTCCGACTATAAACCTATACTTTTTCTGTTTAGATTCATAAAATAGAGTTCAATATGAAACCATAGCAATTTGATTCACTCAAAACGGATTTAAAATGAAGAAGTTATGGGTAAAACAAGATTGGTTAATTTTTCTCATTTTAGCTACGTGAAAATTGGTAACAAATCTATTCCAACCATAACTTAATCAACTTGTATTGTATATTATGTAATCTTGAGATACCATAGACACGTATACAATGTTTCGACCTATCATGTCGACACATCTATATATATTTCGGAACAACCATAGACACTCTATATGTGAATGTTGGAGTTAGCTATACAGGGTTGAGGTTGATTCCAAAATATATATAGTTTGAGTTGTGATCAATACTGAGATACGTATACACTGGGTCGTGGATTGATTCAAGATAATATTTATCGATTTATTTCTGTACATCTAACTGCGGACAACTAGTTGTAGGTTACTAACGAGGACAGCTGACTTAATAAACTTAAAACATCAAAATATATTAAAAGTGTTGTAAATATATTTTGAACATACTTTGATATATATGTGTATATTGTTATAGGTTCGTGAATCAACCAGTGGCCAAGTCTTACTTCCCGACGAAGTAAAAATCTGTGAAAGTGAGTTATAGTCCCACTTTTAAAATCTAATATTTTTGGGATGAGAATACATGCAGGTTTTATAAATGATTTACAAAATAGACACAAGTACGTGAAACTACATTCTATGGTTGAATTATCAAAATCGAATATGCCCCTTTTTATTAAGTCTGGTAATCTAAGAATTAGGGAACAGACACCCTAATTGACGCGAATCCTAAAGATAGATCTATTGGGCCTAACAAACCCCATCCAAAGTACCGGATGCTTTAGTACTTCGAAATTTATATCATATCCGAAGGGTGTCCCGGAATGATGGGGATATTCTTATATATGCATCTTGTTAATGTCGGTTACCAGGTGTTCACCATATGAATGATTTTTATCTCTATGTATGGGATGTATATTGAAATATGAAATCTTGTGGTCTATTGTTACGATTTGATATATATAGGTTAAACCTATAACTCACCAACATTTTTGTTGACGTTTAAAGCATGTTTATTCTCAGGTGAATATTAAGAGCTTCCGCTGTTGCATACTAAAATAAGGACAAGATTTGGAGTCCATGTTTGTATGATATTGTGTAAAAACTGCATTCAAGAAACTGATTTCGATGTAACATATTTGTATTGTAAACCATTATGTAATGATCGTGTGTAAACAGGATATTTTAGATTATCATTATTTGATAATCTACGTAAAGCTTTTTAAACCTTTATTTATGAAATAAAGGTTATGGTTTGTTTTAAAAATGAATGCAGTCTTTGAAAAACGTCTCATATAGAGGTCAAAACCTCGCAACGAAATCAATTAATATGGAACGTTTTTAATCAATAAGAACGGGACATTTCACATTAAATGTCTTTACAACGATAATCGTTACATATATGTCTCGTTTAAAAATCATTAAGTTAGTAGTCTTGTTTTTACATATGTAGTTCATTGTTAATATACTTAATGATATGTTTACTTATCGTAGTATCATGTTAACTATATATATATCCATATATATGTCATCATATAGTTTTTACAAGTTTTAACGTTCGTGAATCACCGGTCAACTTGGGTGGTCAATTGTCTATATGAAACATATTTCAATTAATCAAGTCTTAACAAGTTTGATTGCTTAACATGTTGGAAACATTTAATCATGTAAATATCAATCTCATTTAATATATATAAACATGGAAAAGTTCGGGTCACTACAGAAAGGACGATACAAACGCTTGAAGACATGCAACGAGCATGTGTTATTGATTTCGGAAACAGTTGGGATCGATATCTACCGTTAGCAGAATTTTCCTACAACAACAGCTACCATTCAAGCATTGAGATGGCGTCGTTTGAAGCACTTTATGGTAGAAAGTGCAGGTCTCCGATTTGTTGGAGTGAAGTGGGGGATAGACAGATTACGGGTCCGGAGATTATACAAGAAACTACCGAGAAGATCATCCAAATTCAACAACGGTTGAAAACCGCCCAAAGTCGACAAAAGAGCTACGCTGACATTAAAAGAAAAGATATAGAATTTGAAATTGGAGAGATGGTCATGCTTAAAGTTGCACCTTGGAAAGGCGTTGTTCGATTTGATAAACGAGGGAAATTAAATCCAAGGTATATTGGACCATTCAAGATTATTGATCGTGTCGGACCAGTAGCTTACCGACTTAAGTTACCTCAACAACTCGCGGCTGTACATAACACTTTCCACGTCTCGAATTTGAAGAAATGTTTTGCTAAAGAAGATCTCACTATTCCGTTAGATGAAATCCAAATCAACGAAAAACTCCAATTCATCGAAGAACCCGTCGAAATAATGGATCGTGAGGTTAAAAGACTTAAGCAAAACAAGATACCAATTGTTAAGGTTCAATGGAATGCTCGTAGAGGACCCGAGTTCACCTGGGAGCGTGAAGATCAGATGAAGAAGAAATACCCGCATCTATTTCCAGAAGATTCGTCAACACCTTCAACAGCTTAAAATTTCGGGACGAAATTTATTTAACGGGTAGGTACTGTAGTGACCCAAACTTTTCCATGTTTATATATATTAATTAAGATTGATATTTACATGATTAAATGTTTCCAACATGTTAAGCAATCAAACTTGTTAAGACTTGATTAATTGAAATATGTTTCATATAGACAATTGACCACCCAAGTTGACCGGCGATTCACGAACGTTAAAACTTGTAAAAACGACATGACGATATATATATGGATATACATATGGTTAACATGAGATTATGATAAGTAAGTATCTCCATAAGTATATTAACAATGAGTTATATACATATAAACAAGACTACTAACTTAAGGATTTCGAAACGAGACATATATGTAACGATTATCGTTGTAACGACATTTAAATGTATATATATCATATTAAGATATATTAATATATCATAATATCATGATAATATAATAATTTAACATCTCCTTAGATATAATAAACAATGGGTTAACAACATTAATTGAGATCGTTAACTTAAAGGTTTCAAAACAACACTTACATGTAACGACTAACGATGACTTAACGACTCAGTTAAAATGTATATACATGTAGTGTATTTAGATGTATTAAAATACTTTTGGAAGACTTCAAGACATATATCAAAACACTCATACTTAATGAAAATGGTTACAGTTACTTTCCCATTCTTTTCTTTCATCAAGAATTCTAGTCGTATTTTTACCCGTATTATACACAGCTTCAAAATGTACTTACTATGGGTATATACCAATAGGAACTAGCATGGGATTCCACTCTTTATTATGTCATGTATGACTAATCAATTTTAACTTCTACCATGAGCTAGTCAACTAACTAGAACTCCTTTTAACCCCACTCACCACTCACCAATTACCACTCATCATTCACTCCATTTCACTTCCAATTCTCTTTCTAATTCTCTCTCAACACACCCACACTATTATGAACGTATTTTTCCAGTAGTTAATCATCATATTCATCAAAAATCACTTCAAGAATCAAGCTATAATCATCATAGGAAGAACACTTCAAGAACACTTCAAAAATCCCTTCAAGTTTACTAATTTACTTCCAAGCTTTCTAATCCATTCCAAGTAATCATCTAAGATCAAGAAACCTTTGTTATATACAGTAGGTTATCTTTCTTATTCAAGGTAATATTCATATTCAAACTTTGATTCAATTTCTATAACTATAAACTATCTTAATTCGAGTAAAAATCTTACTTGAACTTGTTTTTGTGTCATGATCCTACTTCAAGAACTTTCAAGCCATCCAAGATCCTTTGAAGCTAGATCATTTCTTGTCACTTCCAGTAGGTTTACCTACTAAACTTGAGGTAGTAATGATGTTCATAACATCATTCGATTCATATATATAAAACTATCTTATTCGAAGGTTTAAACTCGTAATCACTAGAACATAGTTTAGTTAATTCTAAACTTGTTCGCAAACAAAAGTTAATCCTTCTAACTTAACTTTTAAAATTAACTAAACACATGTTCTATATCTATATGATATGCTAACTTAATGATTTAAAACCTGGAAACACGAAAAACACCGTAAAACCGGATTTACGCGGTCGTAGTAACACCGCAGACTGTTTTGGGTTAGTTAATTAAAAACTATGATAAACTTTGATTTAAAAGTTGTTATTCTGAGAAAATGATTTTTATTATGAACATGAAACTATATCCAAAAATTATGGTTAAACTCAAAGTGGAAGTATGTTTTCTAAAATGGTCATCTAGACGTCGTTCTTTCGACTGAAATGACTACCTTTACAAAAACAACTTGTAACTTATTCTTCCGACTATAAACCTATACTTTTTCTATTTAGATTCATAAAATAGAGTTCAATATGAAACCATAGCAATTTGATTCACTCAAAATGGATTTAAAATGAAGAAGTTATGGGTAAAACAAGATTGGATAATTTTTCTCATTTTAGCTACGTGAAAATTGGTAACAAATCTATTCCAACCATAACTTAATCAACTTGTATTGTATATTATGTAATCTTGAGATACCATAGACACGTATACAATGTTTTGACCTATCATGTCGACACATCTATATATATTTCGGAACAACCATAGACACTCTATATGTGAATGTTGGAGTTAGCTATACAGGGTTGAGGTTGATTCCAAAATATATATAGTTTGAGTTGTGATCAATACTGAGATACGTATACACTGGGTCGTGAATTGATTCAAGATAATATTTATCGATTTATTTCTGTACATCTAACTGTGGACAACTAGTTGTAGGTTACTAACGAGGACAGCTGACTTAATAAACTTAAAACATCAAAATATATTAAAAGTGTTGTAAATATATTTTGAACATACTTTAATATATATGTATATATTGTTATAGGTTCGTGAATCAACAGTGGCCAAGTCTTACTTCTCGACGAAGTAAAAATCTGTGAAAGTGAGTTATAGTCCCACTTTTAAAATCTAATATTTTTGGGATGAGAATACATGCAGGTTTTATAAATAATTTACAAAATAGACACAAGTACGTGAAACTACATTCTATGGTTGAATTATCGAAATCGAATATGCCCCTTTTTATTAAGTCTGGTAATCTAAGAATTAGGGAACAGACACCCTAATTGACGCGAATCCTAAAGATAGATCTATTGGGCCTAACAAACCCCGTCCAAAGTATCGGATGATTTAGTACTTCGAAATTTATATCATGTCCGAAGGAGGATCCCGGAATGATGGGGATATTATTATATATGCATCTTGTTAATGTCGGTTACCAGGTGTTCACCATATGAATGATTTTTATCTCTATGTATGGGATGTGTATTGAAATATGAAATCTTGTGGTCTATTGTTACGATTTGATATATATAGGTTAAACCTATAACTCACCAACATTTTTGTTGACGTTTAAAGCATGTTTATTCTCAGGTGAATATTAAGAGCTTCCGCTGTTGCATACTAAAATAAGGACAAGATTTGGAGTCCATGTTTGTATGATATTGTGTAAAAACTGCATTCAAGAAACTGATTTCGATGTAACATATTTGTATTGTAAATCATTATCTAATGGTCGTGTGTAAACATGATATTTTAGATTATCATTATTTGATAATCTACGTAAAGCTTTTTTTAACCTTTATTTATGAAATAAAGGTTATGGTTTGTTTTAAAAATGAATGCAGTCTTTGAAAAACGTCTCATATAGAGGTCAAAACCTCGCAACGAAATCAATTAATATGGAACGTTTTTAATCAATAAGAACGGGACATTTCAATGTTAGTGCATTAGGGCTTCGATATTCTAGTGATTGGTTGTGATCCATTTTAAGTATTGTAACGGAACGATATTATTCAAACTCATTAATATAATTATTTTATTAATTTATTTTGAGTCATGTTCCTATTTTGCATATTTTATCCATGAATAAGTAATTATTCTAAATTCCGTAGTCGATCACATTTGTGGGAACAAGTGTGAGGTTTAGACTATTATGAACTCGGATTGGTATACATTCACGGGATGAATGTGGTGCATGGTCACAACCAAGGTTCATAGATATTTGTGGGATACAAATATTGGAAGACCCGCCCTCAAGACTTACTAAATGGAGCCTTTGTAGTTGATCACATGTAATCTTGAGTAAAGGCGAATATCATTGTATCCTCTGACCTGAGATACATATTAGGTTCGGATATTCACCGAGTACTGTGCCTTGATTCTTTCCTTCGCTATTCTGAAATATGGTAGTTCATAAGGAAGAGCTCAGGTACAATGCAAGGTACATATTTAGGACGTATGTAGTCAAGATGGAATTTGTCCCTCTTATTCGTTGAGAGTCAGATGTCTAAGGCCTGATAAAGTTAAATCTAGAAGAGAGTGATCACTCTGTATCTCTTGGATTTAACATGACATCTAGGACGAAAGGAAATAATGAAAGATTCGCCTATTCATATTTGAGATGGGAACTCGAAAGGGATGATGTTATTGAATGGCACAATGTCATAACATGTTGGGGGTGATGGACGGTCGTTAGGTGGTATCCATCACTTGCATTAATTTCTTATGTTTCTCTTGCAAGTAGGAGATTGAAGGTGTTTCATATGCCCGAGCGACATATTAAATTAATGTGGCTAGTATGTTATGATCCAAGTCGGGTCATACCCAATAACAAACTTACCGACACCTTAAAACGTATTTAGTCTTGACGATTGGGTCATTAAATAAATACGCGACACTTGGACTTTAGAAAATCGGTTTTCTAAAATATGATCACTTGAGATAAATTATTTGGATAATTTATATATAATTGTTTATAGGTTTAAATGATTATGTTGTGTTATATTTTATAAAAATGTTTATAAAATGTGAAAGTAACAAAATAAATACATGTTTATATATATATATATATATATATA